>NC_133771.1:129611157-129755957 GCF_003597395.2 Chelonoidis abingdonii
CCACCAGTCTCCAGTAACTTACCTCAACCCAGTGACCCGTTAGCTGGAAGATGCTATAAGTGTAACACCTTCCAACCCTTCCAGTCTTACACCAAAACTGGCCCTGATGTCACTTGAGCGCAGCACTATGGTCACTCACTCTGGAGCTTCTCCTCTGATTTGAGTGGACAGATATTTACAGTTTACTGTCTCCAAACTTGACAGTAAAAAGATCAAAAACTCCATTTACTGATCCTGTGTACAAAGGAGGATGGATTTGGCATCAAGACACGAGGATGGCATTCAGACCCTGTTCTTTCATCTATCTGGACCTGTCCAATAGTCCTGATGGTAACAGCTTTTCTGGCCACATTTGTAAATGACATGTTAGACATTCAATGCCAGGAGCAGGCATAGTAATTCCCAAAATACAAACACTTTACCCAAGGCCACCCCACCCCACCCCTTCTGAATTTAGCTAACAGAGGCAGGAATGAACAGGCTAACCATAGCAGATCAATACAGTAAATTCAGATCCCTTAAAGATCAGCTCTACAAAGCTCTTTAAAACACATGCACACATGCACACACAGCTGAGCCAGGATAGCACATTTTCCCCCTAAATGCAAATTGATCATAAGAGAAACTTTTTGTGGAAAAGAGTCAGTTTTGATGAATTTCTTGCTCTGAATTTTTTTTTTTTTTAAAAAAGCCTTTTCAACATTTTCTAAACACAAAGTTTCTCTTTGGTTCAAAATGATTTATATAGACATGTAATTTATGTAAAAAAATATTTTAAAAAGCTCAAAATTGAAAGAAACATTTCAAAATTCATATTGTAATTGACCCAAACTTTTTTTTTCCCTAATTTACAAAAGTTGTATCATTTTGGACTTTTCATTCTGATCCAGGAAAGGAAAATAAATATCAGCTTCTTCCAGGAAAGGAAAAATATTGTGTACGCAGCCCTAGTGCAGCTACACTTAAACACAGATACGTTTCCTTGCAAAGGCTCAGCCAGAAAGGATACTGTCAGTGGCTGATGTAGCTTAGATAGGACAGTATTAAACAAAATCTAAGCCACTTGGTTCAATGATGGGTTTTGGCAAGATTCTCCTCTTTGCCTCAACTTCTTTTAATGAAAATAGAGCCTTTACAGTGACGGCAGCTTCTCACTTTCATCACTTACTCCCAGTTAGCTAAATAATTGGTTTTAGTGAGAGCTTTCTTGTAATGAGACTGACGTCTGGACTGCCTGAGCAAGCAGGTATCCTTGATGCCAGCCTATATGGGAAAATTGAAGCATTGCTTCTCACCTATGTCTTTCCGTTCCAGACAGGAGGTTCCTCCTGTTTGTGAATCTAGGGTTAGCCAATGTCAATACCTGTTTTTTCCTATGACCTTCAAAGAAAAAAGAAGACTGGTTTGAACTTTTTTTTATCCACACATAATTTAAACACAGCTTACTGAGAAAAGCTTGAACAATTTTCTGAAATGGAAAAGCAAGCAATTAAAAACCAAACCAAATTGCATTGCTCCGAATGTTTTTCTTTGATAAAGTACAAGCATAAAAAAAGAGTCTGCCCTGAATTGAAACAAAGGCTGAGAAACTTCATGCTTTAAAAGGTCTTCTGAGAAAGACAAGAGAGTTAGAAACAAGGCTTAACACCTAACTGTCATTCAGCCTTAATTATGGTGATCTCCTTTAACTCCACAGGAAGTCAGTAGTGCACGGGGTAGCACACCTAAGTAGGGATCAGCGAATTATAGGGTTATTTGTCCATGGCTTGCTGACATTTTGTTCTTACATTGACCACCTTCCTTTTCAGTTTGTTTATTTAAACCAAAGCTTGTGAAGCAAAACCTAAATGGTGCTAACACTGTTACTAGCTGGCTATGCATTTAGCATATCCTGGTACAATCCTTCACTATTTTCTTATGTGCCTTCCTTTCTACACACCATGTTGTGCATCTAGTATTGTGTTCGACCAAGGATTTACAGCCAGGCATCAGACAAACATTTTTTTGAGCATAAAAAAATAAACACACCTCATCAAGCTGGCTTTAAACCAGTAACCTATGAAAATCCCTTAAAGCTCATTATAAGCCTCCATTCTAGTAACCCAAGAACTTGAATGGCTCATTTTGGTTCCCAGAGATAAGTTGATACATCTGTCAATGAAAGCTACAACCAAGCTGATCAAGGACTAAGAGTATGTAGACATCCTCACATGTCTACCTTGCAAGATCATAAGTGAAGGCAAGTGACTGGCCAGTTTGTGTGATTATAAATTGCTAACTATCACCTTTCTTCCTGCAGTTCTGAAGTGTAAGTGATGCAAAGCCATTCTTCGTTTTCCATCAAGCCAATTATGAAACTGGATTTCTTTCACTCTGTGAGTTTTAAAGGGCTTATTTGCCAAAATTTGAAACTCTAATGAAGATCTTGCTACAACTACTTCTCTTTGATCAGTGGGATTCAACTCCAACCATTAAGTGGAAAACCTAGATAAGTGTCCCTTCAGCCCATTCATTGCCACCCTCTGGCAAGTCACTGATCTGTAACTCACTGGGAGAATTAATGGGCATTTCTTACAAACAACAGGAAGAAGTCCTGTGGCTCATCTTTGTATCACCTTTCTTTAATATTTTCTAATAAACATTTAAATCTGATTCATGACTCACTTAGTGAGTGCGCTGGTGAAAGTTCAATTCCTTTCATTAGGCCAATTTCCTATTTTCTTACAGCACAGTCTATCTAGTACAATTAATCACAATGAAGCAACCCCTAACAGACCTGTTTTCCATAGCCTGAAATGAAGTGGAGGGAAAAAGAGAAGGAGATATGCAAGTCATCAGTTGACTCAAGACTCTCATAAAACATCCCACCTATCAAACTGAGGCATTAAACCCTCCTGTACTTCAATGCCATAATACCCCTAACTAGGCATTTCCAATTAGAAAGATTGAAGGGGCTCTGATCTATCAGTGACAACAAGATAACTGACTTAAAAGATGGAGAGAATGAAATCTGTTGCACTGGGGGATGCTTCTAAGACCAGAACTGATAGAATAACAGTGGGGAAAACCTACTAGTGACAAGGTCTCTCTATGACACGGCACAGATGACAAAGCTTGATGGCGTTATCTCAGATGGAGAAGATGAATCAGGAAGGAATACAACTGATGATAAAAGCACCCACCAAAATGCTGCCATACGTCCAAACACAGGCAGGCCAATTCCCACAGTAGCATATTTCAATAGGGCAAGAGAGGCAGGCATGTAGTAAACATGCCAGTATGTGCAAGCAGCATAGTTAATGCTATCACACACAGTGTAGATGGTCAGAATTTTATTTCAAAGAATCATAGTGTAAATCAATTAGAAAATTTCAGTTTACAGAAGGATCTATATAACAGTAAAAACACAGCCTACCATTTTCATGGGAGTCTTTTAGAAGCAATAGAAAATACCTACAAAAAATATTAGCCATTCTGTGGTCTTTTAGGGATTTTAGTAGTTTGTAAACTACTTCTTCTTGTGATTGAAGCTGAAAGGCTGTTAGCTGTTTTACTGTCAGGAAGATGAAGTGTCTCTCTCTCTCTCTCTCTCTCTCCCCCCCCTCTCCCCCACACTTGCTTGGAGAATAAAAATCAATATTGAACAGGTTGGAAGGCAAAACTTAAATCTAGATGGAATAGAATAAAGGACCTAATACACTAAAGGCCTAATTCTGTAAACACAGACCTTCAAGTAGTTCCCACAGCACTGCTCACCTGAGTAAAGTTACTAACATCCCTCAGTGTTTGCAGGATTGAGACTTCAGCAGGTGTTTAAGGGCTCAGACAAGTAGGAGCTAAGTTTCTAACAGTAACGATAACTTGACTATGGTGCACACTCATATATATTTTATTTCGGGTATACGTTTTACTCATTTACAGTTCAGATTAGATTGATCGGATGTAGGGCCAGATTCTGATTCCCTTACTCATGTTAGTAGTACCTTAATGGATGAACACATAATGGGACTATTCAGGGAGTAAGGCACCACTCAGTGTGAATAAGGATGCAAGATTCTAGCAATAAATGAACTAAAATTTTCACATGAAACTTTTTTTTTTTTTGGCTGAAAACTGTATATTTGGGTTGATTGACACAATTTGAAAGTTTAGGTCAAATTTAACAAATTGTTTAAAAAAAAAAAAAGAGATAAAAATCCAAAAAATATCAAAAGGTTTTGTTTTCTAGTGAAAGCATTTTGATACAAGACATTGTTCCATTTTTGTATATTTTTAAAAATACAATTTTTAAAAAGCCCCCCCCAAAAGAAACATTTCATTTCAGTTCAGATGAAACAATATGTTTGACTTGAAACTTTTTATTTAAACTTTTTCAGTTCAGCCATCAAATTAAAAAAAAACCCATCAGTTATGACCACAGGTCTAAAATGAACTGCTATAAACACAATATATTTAGAAAGTCCTTAGTACTTACATGTAAAGCTTAATAGTGTATTACTTGGAAACATACAGTAAAGTTCAGATTGTTAATTACCACATTTTCTTCTAGGCTTGTACATGACTATAGGAAATATAAAAATCTCTCTTAAATTACAGTACCAAGACTTACTTTCTTTTTTTTAATGTAAATTCATTGCCTGTGAAAGGTGCCGGAGTGACAGAAAGAGAAATGTAGAAAATGTGTGTAAAAATCAAAAGGAGTTTTGATCCAATATTGTTCAAGTGCCGCTGAAGTCAAAGGAGCCATGGTGATTTTCCCCAGCGTGGGTTCCAACCCCCTATTTTATGGATTTGTCCAAATGTGTCAGAAGCTGTTTAACTTAAGGATCTGTGTGACCTTACAATATATTTACTACCTGACTGAACTAATCTCTCAAATGTTTTGAGCAGCTGTGAGGGACCAGAGTGTGGGCAATCTGGCCTAGTGGTTACTGCTGGGTTGGTATTAGCAAGTCAAGGACAACCACAGCCTTTTTCACAACTGATTCATGTTCAATTTGTGATCCATGATAACCCCAAGATCTTTTTTCAGCAGTACCACCATCTAGCCAGTCATTCCCCATTTTGTAGTTGTACTTGTTATTTTTCCTTCCTAAGTACAGTACTTTATGAGTGCTGTACACATGAGCTCATTGGTAATGGATCAGTGCTTCATGTGGTGCTTGGGGCATGGTAGCTGTGACATCTCTATATAGATAATACTTTTAGTAGTTTTTAATACTGCAATGTGCTTTTGTTTTCTCTCAGATATAACTGGCACTACAGCTGTTTCTTACACTTCTAAAAATTAAGCATTTTATAACCACCTCTCAGTTTGACTAATGACTTCATATTACAGTATTTACCACCTGCAGGTGATCAAATTATGTTATTGTTTTATAAAAGTCCCAAAACTGCCAATACTTACTACCAGGAGCAGTGCTTGCTCCTGTGAGTAGTTCCAATGAAATCATTGGGACTGTTCACAAGAACTGAGAGAATAATTGATTTTTTTGGCCCAGGAGCCAAGACTGGGAGGTGGAGTAAGGAAGGGATCATTTCATTTTGAACCAAAAGTAATTTTTTTCAGGTTTTCTTGAGAAAACAAGAAGCCCCTAAATTTTTTGTGCTGGGTTGAGGAACAGAAAACTAAAACAATGTTTTGCATGTTTTTATTTAGTTTCTGGGGTGTTTTTCAGTCAGTTTTGTGTGTTGTTTTTGTTTCATCATCAGGTGTTTTTCACCCTTTTTGTGTGTGTTTTTTAATAAAAATATAGCAAAATTTGAAAGTAAAATATTTCAAAATGAAAAGTCAATACATTTTGTTTTCAAAATGGTCAGAATGAACTGTTTCAATGAAAAAAAATGCACTCTCTTTCTGACAGAAATTATATACTGAATTTGACCAAAATCTGTAAAACAGCTTCAATGCCCCCAAAGGCTTTTTTTGGTAAATTTATTTTTTGCCAAAAAAGTTCACACAACTTACTACTCACCCTGGGCCTAATCCAAAGCCCATTGAAATCAACTAAAAGACCCTTTTCGATGTCAATGAGGTAGGTCCTATAGTAGGCAAGGTAAGCGGTGGTAAGTATTGGTAGAATCAGGCCCTTAATTACTTCATTCACACGCAAACTATTTTGAGAAATATCACAATTTTTCCTTACTACATGGACGATAGAAAACTTGTTGCTGTGTATAATCAGCATCCCCTAGGATCTTCTCAGTTCTGATAGGGCTGAGGAGAGTGTGTCCTGATGCCTTTCAAAGTAAAAGTGATGGCAACAATCAGATCAAATTTAGTGCTAGAACTGGACAATAAAATGGGTTGGAATGGGAATGTCATGATAGAAGGGTGTGGTAAAATTACAACATGCAGCTGAATGGCAGGAAATATAAACATTATATGATCAAGATTACTAATGCCATAGAACAAGTAAATTTTTTATGAAATTGATGAATTCTCAACTATTGGTAGCATGTTGCAATAGAGAAATCTTATGTACAGGAGATGGAGGGTGATTTTTCTCTCTTATCTCAGTTCTCTCTGGTTTAACTATAAGAAAGAGACTATAAAATATAAATTTATAAAATATAAATAGAATATACCCAGAAATGAGAAACCATGCTTGAATATTTGTATCCCATCCATTTTCACAGTTCATCATGTGGGTATTAGAATGACAGAAGAAGAACAACAGTGGCACATTGTTGACTCATGTCCAGCTTCTCATCCACTGTAACCCCTAGGTCCTCTTCTGCAGAACTGCTCCCTAGCCATTCAGTCCCTAGTCTGTAGCAGTGCATGGGATTCTTCCACCTTAAATGCAGGACTCTGCAACTGTCCTTGTTGAACCTCATCAGCTTTCTTTTGGCCTAATCCTCTAATTTGTCTTGGTTCCTCTGTATCCTTTCCCTACCCTCCAGCGTATCTACCATTTCTAGTGTAGTGCTATCTCTGAGAGACTTCTATTGTACACAGTTTCTGCAGTAATCCTTGTGTTTGTGTGCATTTGCTCAATAAGCCATTAACATTGTTTGGCCTTTTTACTGTTGTACCTCAAACACTGCTTGTGGGTGTTTTCAACTTCAGGACATGTTTCAGCAACACATACACAGCCAAACTTCATAACTTCACATATGACAATAGCACATACAATCCAAATGTCTAGCAGGTCAAGAGTTTTAGAATAACACCTCACAAGGCACACTTTGTGTAAGACATATCGTAATTACATGACAGTGGTGAATATTGGGGTGGCGTGACAGGGTGTAACATAACTCTCCACACACACACACACACACACACACACACACACACACACACACACACACACACACACTTTTAGTTCATTATAAAGTCAGAATCAAAAAAGGAAGTATCCTAAGGTCATATGTTCAGTGTTTTGCTAAAGACTGGTGCTGCATGAAACTCAACAGTCCCTAGCTGCACACAATGGATAAGTCTGTGAGTCTGTCACGGAGGTCATAGGTTCCATGACTTTCTGGAACCTCTGTGACTTCTGCTGCGGTGGGTGCAGTTGGTCTGGGGGCTGCCCAAGCAACATGGGCAGCTCCTAGGCCAGCTGCACCAACTGCTGCTAGGGCAGTCTTGGGCCACTGCGCCCCACCCCACCCTCCCAGAAGCAGTGGCAGTCTGGGGCTACCATGCTCCCTGTCCCCCAAAAGCAGCAGGGACCCCAGGCTGCACGCCACTCTCCAGCACCAGTGAGGGTCTTAGTCTGCTTGCCATTGCCCACCCCAGAGCACCCAAGATTTAGTTGGGGTATATAGAACAAGTCATGGACAGGTCACAGGCCATGAATTTTTGTTTATTGCCCATGACCACTCCATGACTTTTACTAAAAATACCCATGACTAACACAATCTTAACAATGGATATTGAGGTTGAAGAATTCAATAAAACTAATTTTAATCTCTAAAACGCAAATCCACAAATTATATCTGTCACATAGTTCCTACATTGCTCAATGTTTTTTCCCCTCTTTATGGAATGCTGCTTGTTTCAAAATGTCAGGAAGTCAAAGAGAATTCAAATGACATTAGACATAATTTCCGAGCAACTCAAAAAAAATCTGTATACTCATAAGGTGGCATTTTCCTCCAGAGGAGAATTTGAACAGACAGCAGCCAGGTGCAACAGGTGACACACCTATACGAAAAGGCATGTCCTGCTCAGAAGCCGAGTAAATGGATAAACCCAAGATTGGACAGGAAACCTTTTACCAAGAGTTTTGGCTCCTCTCTCTACTGCATACCCAATGAAATTCCATCTAAAAAAGTCAGAGCATTTAGATAATTTATAACATAATATGAACCCCTCAGGCAACATTGTAGTATCCAGCTCATTCCTGAAATCCATGTTTCACGTTGTCAACAGTGCGTCCTGATCACAAAATGTAACAATGCATCAGCATCTGTGAAAAATGCCAGCAAACTATTCCCAAGTCAACTTCAAGGGAAAAGGTGAAATAAGGTTAAAGGTTTTGCTGAAAATGACATCTAGGGGGATCTGAGCTAGAAAACCAAGGCCGAGACTCTGGCCTTCACACATTCCCAAATGGAAAAATGAAAAGAGCAACTATAAAATTAATAATTAAAAGTAAATTAAAAAGTGGTGTAAGTGAAGGCCAAGGGAGTATTCTTAGTTTAAATTTTTTTTTATATATATATATATACACACACACATATACATACACAGGGAGGCTGAGAATGCTGTGAACACAGAAATAAGCATGTAAATGAAAAAGTAGGTACTGTGGTTTACTAGTTGTGAAACAGTACATAAACCACCATAAATTATATAATTAATGCAATACTAGATTAAAACCACAAATAGGTAACCAGGAATATGTTTAAATAACAATTGTATAAACAGAAGTCCAAATTAATTAAAAAAACACAGTCCGGGAGCCAAATTCTTATGTCATCATGGGCATGGCTGTAGCAGTTACATGGGGCTTACACTGCAGTAACTGAAACGAGATTCTGACATTGCAGGTTCAGCTGTAACTCTGAATTACTCAGCTTTTATAAGTCCAAGCAATGACTTTCTGAAGTACTAAGCACTACTTTAGGAAGCCTGAAAGGAGACTTTCAGTCCTATTTTCAGAAGGGTAAGAAGAAAATCCTCTGAAAAATTCCCTAACTGTATAGAGATGCGCGGTAGGCCATGCTGTTGCCAAATGGCAGTAGCTAATTGATAATATAAGGCTACATTGCAGCATTTAGCCACTGACCTGAATGAGCTGCAGTGCAACCCTGCAGCCCTTCTGGACAGGCTGCACTCCAGGAAAGAGTTCCTCCCTGAATGTAATCCTTCCCCGAGCAGCCTTGGGTGTGGGCTGCACCAGCCTTATGTCAGATTTTGTCATAATGCCAGCAAGGTAGTGTAGGAAGCAGGAGCAGAGATGCTGGCCAAAGTATTCTCTTAAAAAGAAACCTGCTGGTACCAGACATGAGTCTACAAGGTGCACTTGGACACTGTGCTCAGTGTGTGCTTTGCTACTTCTCTGAGTAGACACAACATAAACTTCTACCCGATATAATGTGACCCAATATAACACGAATTTGGATATAACGCGGTAAAGCAGCACTGCGGGAGTGGGGGCAGGGCTGCGAGCTCCTGTGGATCAAATCAAGTTTGATATAACATGGTTTCACCTATAAAGCGGTAAGATTTTTTGGCTCCTGAGGACAGCGTTATATCGGGGTAGAGGTGTTTGTGGTTTCCATTGCCAGGAACTACTTGCTGCCAGTAGCCAAATACATACAAGCTCAGTGAGGGGGCCTAGACAGACTACTTCTCCTGAACACCACATGCCTCTCCATTAGG
The DNA here is from genome assembly GCF_003597395.2 of Chelonoidis abingdonii. Taxonomy (NCBI): domain Eukaryota; kingdom Metazoa; phylum Chordata; order Testudines; family Testudinidae; genus Chelonoidis; species Chelonoidis abingdonii. The sequence continues at coordinate 129,620,993 of NC_133771.1, forward strand.
CCTTTCTCCATGCACTCTTGAGAGCACCATGGAGAGATTCTGCCTGGCAGCTGAGATTTTGAAGGAGATTTTGAAGGAGATTTTGTGTCTATCGCCACCCTTTTCCTACCTGCACCGGCGTGAGCATGAGTAGGGTGTAGTTCTGAGATGTCATCTGCCAAGTTTTAGCTGAAAGCAAATGCAGTTAGAAATAGAATGATTATGGTAATAACAGCAGACCATGAACAAATACACCTCAGTCACTGGAGTGCTTAGCAGCAGTCTTCATTTGCATGGCCGCATGTCTTGCATTCAGGTCTTTAAAAAAATCACTCTCAAAAGGTACAAGTTTATCTCCAGCCTCATCATTCTTTATAGGTACAAATAATATATTCTACACATTTAAAGTACAATTTTTTCTGGCAGTTGGTAAGGTATCATCAGCTTGCTGAGGTCAGAAGCCAGGTTGTGTTTTTTTAGTATGATTTTTCAGGAAAGGGATGCATAGGGGTATCTGTATGTTGAAAATGAATGAGAGTTCATTGAGGAGGTGATGAGGCTGAGTGCACTGGGTACTGTGATTCTGGAGCAGTAAGGCAGGTGAACAGAGATTAGTTGTGATGTTAATGTTGCCTTTCCTGCCACCCCCTTGGATTTTTTTTTTCTTTTAGTGCATTCATGAGAAATATACTTGAGCAACCTCAGCTCAAAGTTACAGATTTTTCTGGAATGAAATGGCCAAGTGGAATGTTCAATAAGTTAAGAATTCTTTACAATACATGACTGTATGTGCAGATTTATCTGAAACAATAATAGTAAAAAACCCAATTTTGGCATGTACAAAAGCTGGGGTTATTACCACCTAGAGAGCAGATGAGTGGAGAAGTTGACACTGGTTGCAGAGTGACATTTTAGAATGGAAGAAAACCATGCAGCCAATTAAATCTAGCATTTGTATCCTGTAGCGCATTTCCCCTCTAGTGCTTGCTTAACATTCTTTAGACTATGTTCACAGCTGCAGCTTTGATTTGTGCCATTAGTAAACTTTTCTATCCTCAGTACAAAGAAATGTCTAAACTTCCTTCATGGCTAATTCTTTCTAAGGCTTCGTGACTATATGGTGTGATTTTAGATTGCCAGTGAAACATAAAAATTCCATCTTATTTGTCATTTTCAACTCTAGCCTCATTACTTAACAAGTTTTTTCTACATTAAATTGTCTAAACTAATTATCATCCTGATCACCCATTTTTCTTGGTCTCTTTGGATTCAGATTCACTCTTCTTTGGCTCTGGCCAGCCACCCCTGTGTCTTCTACATGTTCACAACCATATAGTACATCAGTGGGCTGGAGATGGGAACAAGACAGGGTGCAACACTGATCTCTGTGATAGTCCATTTACAATTTCCCTCCCACTCTACCTATAATCATTGACCATCTCTCTGGCTTCCCACAAACCATTTTCACATAACAGTTTTTCAGTGACAATGCTATATTTATTTTATAGGCATTCCTAGGTCACTCAGCACTGTACTATCAGAATGTGTCATGCTCATTAATGAATTTACTTCAAAAGTGTATTGTGAGGGAAAGCATCATTATTTCCATTTTACAGCTTGAGAAATTGAAACATGAGATGAAGGCAAATTTTCCATAAGCTGATTTTGAGTGCTCATCCTGAGACACATAGGGTCTGATTTTCAGCTCCGCACCAAAAAACCCACTGACTCCAAAACAGAGTTGCATAGGTGCTAAACACTTCTGATCTATCAGGCCTAGAGTGGTCACTTTAGAAAATTATGGACTGAATCATAGAATATCAGGGTTGGAAGGGACCTCAGGAGGTTATCTAGCCCAAGCCCCTGCTCAAAGCAGGATCAGTCCCCAACTAAATCATCCCAGCCAGGGCTTTGTCAAGCCAGACCTTAAAAACCTCTAAGGAAGGAGATTCCACTACCTCCCTAGGTAACCCATTCCAGTGCTTCACCACCGTCCTAGTGAAAAAGTTTTTCCTAATATCCAACCTAAACCTCCCCCATTGCAACTTGAGACCATTACTCCTTCTTCTGTCATCTGCTACCACTGAGAACAGTCTAGATACATCCTCTTTGGAACCCTCTTTCAGGTAGTTGAAAGCAGCTATCAAATCTCCCCTCATTCTTCTCTTCTGCAGACTAAATAACCCCAGTTCCCTCAGCCTCTCATTGTAAGTCATTTTCTCCAGCCCCCTAATCATTTTTGTTGCCCTCTGCTGGACTCTTTCCAATTTTTCCATATCCTTCTTGTAGTGTGGGGCCCAAAACTGGATACATTACTGAAAATGAGGCCTCATCAATGCCAAATAGAGGGGAATGATCACATCCCTCGATCTGCTGGCAATGCTCCTACTTATACAGCCCAAAATGCTGCTAGCCTTCTTGGCAACAAGGGCACACTGTGGACTCATATCCAGCTTCTCGTCCACTGTAACCCCTAGGACCTTTTCTGCAGAACTGCTGCCTAGCCACTCAGTCCCTAGTCTGTAACAGTGCATGGGATTCTTCCATCCTAAGTACAGGACTCTGCACTTGTCCTAGCTGAAGCTCATCAGATTTCTTTCGGCCCAATCCTCTATTGTGTCTAGGCCCCTCTATATCCTATCCTTACCCTCCAGCATATATCACTCCTCCCAGTTCAGTGTCATCTGCAAACTTGCTGAGGAAGTTGAGTCACTCCCTCAACTTCCCATTCCCACAATTACATCTTTGGGAGAATCAGGAATAGAACTGCAGCCCCAAGTCTTCAAGTTCACCCTTATTCCTCCCTCAAGAAATCTTATGAGCAAGATATTTAGTCATCCAACTTGTTAATTCCACTCTTTAAATGTGATTATCTATGCCCTGGTTGGAGATGTGAGGATCCCTATTTCCTTTCCACTCACGCTCTCAAAGGTCCCACGTTACAGGTACTAATTTTCTTGTTCTGTTTGGTTCTGCTCCCATTGGATCCCACCAATACTACTATTTTACTGGACAATAAAAATTGCTTTTGAGACATGCAAGGCTTTCCCTCCCTCCAGAGACCAGGCACATTACTATCCCAGCCATTGACCAAGAACTGAATCCAGATTTTCAGTCTTTCAGTATAGTTAAGAGTTCCAAATTGGCCTCCACTGGTTATTTATTTTTGATAAATCCAGAGTGGTAATTAGGAAAGTTGATGCAACAGAGGAAAAGATGTACATTAGCTATGACCACTCAGTGAGCGGACTTTTATTTAAAATAGATATAAGAATACGTAGGAGATAAAACCTTAAGTACCTGGCTGCAAACAGTTGAAATCATTTGCATAAGGAAGAAAGAAGAATAGACTAGATAAATGTTTTGAAAAGAGCTTTGCAAAAGAAGTGCAGTAGACCATGCAATGTGTGCTGCTATTCTAAGGTACTTTATGGAAGGATTTGAGGGTGAGCATATATATTGGTGTACCTGCTAGAAAGGAAGCTATTTCAGCTTGAAGAGCACCATGCAGCAAAGTAGGCATCTGCAAATCCAGTCCAGCTTGTTATTAACAGTAAATTGTTACCCTCAGAGAGACGTCCATATAAAATGAATGGTCAGATGTCCTAGTCCTGGCTGACCTCTTGTCAAGAATGCTTGCCAGGCAGCTCCGCTTGGACCCATGTGCTGTATCCATGTGCTTCTAAGCTCCCCTGAGTTTGGGCAGGCTCCAGTCAGAGTCTCTGGCTCTGGCATCTCGGGCACATTCTTCAGCTGGTACCACTTCTAGGGAATGAGTCCAGCTGCCCCCAGAGGTCTACGGCCTCACACAACCCTCCAGAGCTCTACCCTTAGTGGTACTTCAGTTTAGAGTTTATCCCTTGAGGGATATGTGATAGTTGAAGTAACACACATATCCACCTTTGCAAAGGGATTTCTAAACCAAATATGCTTTACACATACACAAAACACAAGAGATATACAGATCTAGGCAAAATAATAAACACCTGTATGCAATTTCCTCCCTCAGAGTCCTCACTACTTTTGACTGTTCTTTGGGTTTTGGTCATTGCTTTCCAGGGTCCCAGATCTCCTTTCCTGGATCCCACTACTCCTTCCTTCCTCCTGCTCAGTCTTGCTTTCTTCTGTGAGTTGAGAATCAACTACTGAGAGTAGATTTTTCCCTTTAAAAACTTCCAGTGCTCTCCATCATGTGACACTCCTGGTAAGCCCCAATCCCCCTCCATCAGATGATCAAGGTTCCCCATCAGGTGATCTGTTGCTTGGTTACCACCTAACTGAAGTCAAGGCCAGATAAAGTGGTTCTGCAAAGTCATTTATATCATGGACATGGTAAAAAGAAGGAAAATATGAGCACTCAGTTAGCACAAAAATCAAGATGTTGACAACAAAATGAATCAAAGAACCTAAAGACACGAAGAGAAGAAATTCTTTGGATGTCTATATACCAATGTGAGGAGCCTGGGTAACAAACAAGAGGAACTGGAATTACTCATTTATGAGCATAAAGTCGATCTATTTGGTGGACAAGTCATATGTTTGGAATGTTAAACGTAATGGCTATAACCTATTTGGGAAGGAATGTAATCCCATGCCCTGGATGTCCATAGTCTCTGATTGCCAGAAGTTGGGAGGATGACAGAATGGATGCCTGTTCTGTTCATTCCCTCTGAAGCACCTGGCATTGACCATTGTTGGAAGACAGAATACTGGGCTACATGGACCATTGGTCTGACCCAGTATGGCCATTGTTATGTTCTTAAGGACTATAATTGTATTATATCCTCCTCTCTGGTTCTCTATTCTGTTGCTGGTCATCCATTTCAGAAAACAGTCCCCTTTGCAGCAGACTCCTAAGTTCACTGCTCTGTAGAAAAGACAACATGAACATCTGGGTCATCCTCCTGGGGTCTCAGGCCAGTCAAAGAATCTCTAATAGAGCATCTACAGGGCTTGCAAGGGGCCAGAACTAGTGTGGAGGCATATAGGTTCTACGCAGAGGTCACTGGATTCCTGGGAGATACACCAAGTTCAGGATAGGCGTCTTTTGTAGATAAGCTCCCCCCTCTTCCTCTAATTCCTTCTACAAGCCCCACTTCCAACCTCTGATGGAACAACCTGGGAAGAACTCTATGAGGTGATCCTCGCATAGGTTTCTTCCCCCCAAAATTGCACCAACAGACTACTCTGAAGGAGAGGTCCATCCAAATCTGCAGTATTCCTACCTATAAATATGTTTTTTGAGAATCAGACTTTATTTGCTTGAGTAAAGTGGGATCTATAAACACTAGGAATTCTCCATATCTGTCCCATGTTTCTGAGTAAGGGCCTTTTGATGATCAAGTGAATTACTAACAGCATTCTATGAGTTGATAAAAAAACATACTAAAAACACAATTGTTTTTTGCCATCACCTAGATGCAGCAACACTAACATTGGCATCAATTTTGATTTTCATGTTGTCAGTTATAGGTAATATGGAGATATACCTATCCCATAGGGCTGGAAGAGAGCTTGAAAGGTCATTAAGTCCAAACCCCTGCTTTCACAGCAGGACCAACTATTGTCCCTAACAGATTTTTGCCTTGAGTCCCTAAATAGCCCCCTCAAGGATTGAACTCACAACCCTAGGTTTAGCAGACCAATGCTCAAACCACTTAACTATCCCTCTTAGTTGTTGGTATAAGCCCAATAAATATAGCTCATTGTATTGTTTTAGCTGAAGTTGCTTTACAAACTGCAGAAAAGAACAGGCATTAAGGTGCTAAACTTAATTTGCACTGCAGTAGTAACAAATTAAAAATGGCATACTGTTACATCAAGCAATGTGCAGTGGTGCCAACTGATTTATGAGGTCAGGAGTGAAAGAATTTATCACTTGGCATTATCTCTGCCCAGATTTAATGCCTGCTCTGTCGTCAGTGCACAAAAAAATTATAGGAGTAGAAAAAGGTCTTTTCCAAAGACAAGGGCTGTTTACAAAAGAGCTTTCCTCTCTAAGACACCATAACAAAATAACAGTCTCAATGTCCTAAATCTTGCAGCATGCTGTGCAATCTTTATGGTGTTGACTTTTGTCTCCAGACAAATATTTTTAAATTTGCTGTCAAATGATGAGAAAGATTGTCATGTCACCTCTAGGCATGAGGAACCTATAAAGCTCTGGACAGACAGCATCTTCCATCTCTCTGGACAACAAAGAATTAATGGCAGATGGAGTTCCTTTGTTGGAGTTCAGAAGAACATGTTCAGCATTAACACGGCCTCCTTTCAAAAGCAAATACTCTGAAAGAATTGAAAATTACTTTGAGTCCAATTTAAGAAGGCATGGGATGAAAGAGGAAGAAGGGTAATTCTGACTCACTAGAGACCTCATCCTGCAAAAGAAGAGTTAAGCAGACTTTTAGATACATAGTTTAGGGCTAAAAAGCGCTGCTAAACTTTACCTCAGAAGTGGCTGCATTTCAGTGGCAGATGAACAGAGCCATGTCTGTACAATTTGTTGAAAGCCTTGAAATCTCTCTGGATAAGTGCTGAGTCAAAGTCTCACTATCTCAGAGTGTCCCTTTGTGGCATGACAAAATATTTCAGCTGCTCTGCCCTTCCCATCCCATCCTCTGGACTTCAGGTACAGGATGGTGGTGACGTGGCCTTCCAGCATAGTCACACTGTAGGTCTACCCATTCCAGGATTATCAGTGCCCAAAACCAGTAATGTGGAACAAAATAATTGCAATCAATACAACATCTTCTGCCCTTTCTGGGCCCCTCTTCAGTCTCGCTCTTCTTCAAGAGCAACAGCTCTAGGGCATCTCCCTGGAGCCTTCAGCCAAACCCAACAGCAGCAACTCCACCCATCTTGGGCTTGAGACTTTAATCTGATTTAGGTTCTCCTCAGCTCTCCACTCTTCTACAAAAAGCTGACCCACAGGGCTGCTCCTCTGGAGCGTTGCTCCTTTTTTGAGTTCCATGATAGGAGTTAATGCCACTCCTGTAGCCGTCCTACAATTCTCTCTCTGCCTGGCTCCTATTAGGCCCTTCCCACAGAGTCTACACTCCAGACCCCTCCCCTCCTTGGTCTCCATCCTCCAGCTGCTCTGAACTACTTCCTTTTAACTCCTTCCTGAGCCTGATATACACTTCAGGTGTAACAAGGTGGCACTAACAGAGATCTCAGGCTTCAGTTAATCCCTTCTCAGCCAGTGTGGGTTTTATACATCACATGCCATTTTAAACAAAGAGGTTTATTATTATTATAATGATTCTATTAAGGCAGCCAGTTGGGCATGGTGGTGTGCCCCTGTAATCCCACCTACTTGGGAGGCTGAGGCTGGAGGATTGCTCAGGGGTTCTAGGCTGCAGCACATTACGCCAATCAGGTTCCAGTACCACTGATAGCTTGGCCAGTGGGTGGCTGAAGAAGTAACTAGAACAACATGAATGATGTGTTGGGATTGGCACCCTCTCTGTGAGAGCTGATGGACTAACCCATTAAGGCATCTAATGTCATGTAGACAGAACCACAAATAGGAATGTAATTAGGAGATTATAGTATGTTCCATCAATTGTACTATTTTCCAGCCTTATTCTAGAGTGATTCAGGTTTCTTCCACTTTCATGGCACCTAGACACTCAAAATTACAAAAATTCTACCACTTAGTTCCGTGACAAGCAATTTTTGCCCCATCCACTGTTTGGGGTCCATGAATTTCATTGCTGGGAACAGCTCTGGTGAATTCACATAAAGAACAAGAAGGTTAAAGGTTCTAGCAATTTTATAAAATTCTGATGATAAATTCTTAATCTTTTCTGGATTATAATTACTTTTGTTTATATTACTCGACATACAGATAGGCCTAACCAGACCTGCAGAGCTAAGCCATAGGTCAGCACATGATTTAAGTACTTACCTTTAAGCCTAGGCTTAAATCTCATTAATTTTAAGCACATGCTTAAATTCAACTGAAGTCTTGTGCTCCACAGGGATGAATTTAAGTACGTACCAATATGTGATGCTGAATCGGACCTAAATATTTCCAAACTTTGTGGAAGTCCATATGTAGATCTGAACACTGCTATTAGCCATTCTACAAGGAGTCAAAACAAACCGTCCAATATGAATACACACAAACTTGGGCGGGGCGGGGGGGGGGAATCAGCTCAGGTTTTAGCCCTGCTCTAATTACAGATAATACAGACATACTGAAGCACAGCCAATTGCAAACACCCACAGCAGTCTATCACTGTAGAGTCATTCATCTGAAAATAATAATTTGAATTTATTTTTAATTAAAAACTATTCAAAAAATATTAGGGACCTGAATATGGAGATTTTCTTTTCATTATTTTAAGCAACAACGTACCAAGGGCATGCCACACTTGTGTAGTCCAGACTTTGGAATATAAGTGATACTATGGTCCAAGAGAACATCATTTGTTAGGTCTTGCTGTTAAAAAGCAAAATACATCTCAATCCACCTAGCAGGTCCTTGGCTCAAGGTTAAGTTTACTACTAAATCCAAATATTCTATGATAATATGTTAAAACCTAATTGTCACCTTATTCTTTGCACTCAAGGAACAAATCACAGTCAGTATTTTACATGGGAGATTATACTGCTCTCATGTGCAGTATGAGCTGGGGCTTAAACAGGTCCACAAGCACTAAAGCAGTTACAGAAAATGAAAAAAAAAATTCCCATGTGTTTCATTTAATTGATTTTTCTTTTAAAATGTGGTTGCCATCATTAGCCAAATTCTGCACCGACTTTACACCTCACACACACCCAGTGATGGCATCGGGTTTACATCACCACAGAAATGGGTCCCTTCCCTGTATCATTATGGAAAGCTTGTGGAAAATCCTGATGGACGTGGAGCCCCCGTGGTCACCCCCATGCCTAGGAGCCAGAGGGAGATTCCAGCAGCTTTCCAGAAGCCACGCAGAGCTGGGCGGGTAGCCTGCCTGACCTCCTGCAGGCAGCCAACCAGACTTTTAACGGCCCGGTCAACAGTGCTGACTGGAGCTGCAAGGGTCCCTTTTCGACTGGGTGTTCTGGTCGAAAACCAGACACTTGGCAACCCTAGTTATAGGAGATATCCCGAGGCTGCCCTGAAAGATGCTTGTCTTTGGTGAGCTAAAACAATGTATTCTACTCATGGCTCCCTATCCCAAGATGTTTGTGATTTGTCTAGTACTTTGTGTCTGTTGTCTGCAGCACATGGATTCATTACACACTTCCTAGGTCAGAATATGAATATGAAGCTGTTTTAACAGTGCATGGCAACACTAGGTCATACTAGGTCTGGAAAGGAAAAATGATACCAGATCCAAATGAAACTGTTGAGTATTTAGAGCCAAATGGTTGCACTGAACCACTGAGGCTATGTCTACACTATGAGGTAGGGGTGATTCCCCTGCTTGTGTGAATATACTCACGCAAGCTGTCATGGAGTTAGTGTATGTATAAATAGCAGTGTAGCTCTAGTAGCATGAGTAGCAGCTGTGGAGGTATGGCAGAGCCTGCAAACCTACCTCATACCAGTGGGTATGTACTTGGCATGGCTCAGACACATCTGTGCTGTTACCTCCTCTTTATACTCACACTAGCTTGATGACAGACAGGCAGGCAGAGTGGAGCCCCATTGGTCCAAAGGGAGTCTGGGGAGACTCATTTGCTCCCTCAGAGGCCCCAGTGTTTCAGGTACTGTGCAGGCTGCATAAGTCTTCAGCAAGGTGCAGCTTGACCCCCTCCCTCAGTGCTTGTGCCCAGCTCTGCCATTATAACTGGGCCTTGTACAGGGAATGTAAAGAGATGAAGAGGCTCTTTGTGCTTTCCTACATGCACCTGTCTAAAGGATGATCAGATCCTGTCCCTGATGTAGAGAGAATGTAATGACCCAAACTGGAATTTGCCCACAACAGTGCAGTAGACAGTCCAGCTCAGGGGTGGCTCGAGGCACCAGCACGCCAAGCGCGTGCCTGGGATGGCAAGCCACAGGGTGTGCTCTGCCGGTCGCCGTGAGAGTGGCAGGCAGGCTGCCTTTGGCGGCATGCCTGCGGAGGGTCCGCTGGTCCCGCAACTTTGGCAGACCTTCCACAGGCGTGCCGATGAGTCCACAGGACAGGGGCCTCCCACAGGCAAGCTGCCAAAGGCAGCCTGCCTGCCGTGCTTGGGGTGGCAAAATACCTAGAGCCGCCCCTGGTCCAGCCATTGCAACAAGTGCCACACTTCCTAACATAGCTGGCTTACAAAGAAGAGGGGGATACATTACAATAATAGTGCCCTGTCTTGCAGTCCTCACTCATCTTCCTTAATAAAGCAAAACTCCCAGTGATTTTCACTTACCCAGGTCCTTGGTTTAAACAACCTAAGAGTACAATGCCAAAGAGTACATGCTGGGGTATTAGTTAAATACTGACAAACAGGCAGGAGTGATTGCCAGCTACTGAACAAGCTATTAATATTTGAGTATATGCATAGAGTTGTTTATAAATATAGATAGATAAAACGTGTGTATCTCAGACTAAATATAAATACACGTGTAACTGAGACACGCTTGCTCATGCCCCAAGAGCATGTAGCAAACTAAACTCTCACGTTGTCTGATTAAAAAGAAGAAGAAAGAAGTGTCTTCTTGTGATTAGTGGCCAGTTTGCATTGCTATACAATATTCTAGGTATACTTGGTCCTGTCACTATTCAAGGGGCTGGATTTGATTATTTCCAAGGTCCCTTCCAGCACTACATTTCTATGATTCTATGACATGCGTACATTTTGAATGTTTCCTGAGGTGCTCTAACTCATTTAGTCCCAGTAAGAATAAGGTCCATTAACCTCACACTATTGGGTATATTTACAGCTAGAAAAAGGTTTCAAGGAGCAAGTTAATCTAGGAGCCTATTTTTTTTATCTCACTACTGAACATTTGATCAGACTTCTGATACTGTGCATACTACACCTTTAGTTATTTTCAGGTTTCTTTAAGAAGTCCCAGGAGGACCAGAAGTCCCACTACCATACAAATATAATTGCATTTGAATAATTTATTTCTAACTGCTGCATTTTAGAACATTTCTCCACGCTGTTTTTTCTAAGTGCAAGATTACTAGTCTGCAAAGGTCTGAGAGAAATCCTTTATTAGCCACCTTCCAAATATTATGAAGCCACAGCAAAATGAAAAGTTGTGTGTAATAGATACATTCGTTCTGAAAACAAGAAAAAGTAATATATGAAAAGGACTGAATGCACTGGAGGTTAGTAATGGGTTACAGAACTATTCACATTTAGGTCACTGGCTCGTTTATAGCCTTGATTGGTACAGTATAAAATTGTTAACATTAACATGTTGATGGTTATCTGGCAGTGCTACATGAAGCAAAGAGGTGGTTTCAGTCCATTTCTTGTGTCCTCATCACTGCAATTCACATAGAATCATAGAAATGCAGAGCAGGAAAGGATCTTGAGAGGCCCTTACGTCCAGCCCCCTGAATTGAGGCAAGATGAAGTAAGCCTAGACCGTCCTCAACTGGTGACTCTCCAACCTGTCCTTAAAAACTTCCAGTGATGAGGATTCAACAGCCTCCCTTGGAAGCCTATTCCAGAGCTTAACTACCCTTATAGTTAGAAAGCCTTTCCTAATATCTAAAAAATCTCCCTTTCTGCAGATTAAACCCATTACTTCTTGTTGTACCTTTTGTGGACATGGAGAACAATCCTCTTTATAACAGTATTTGAAGACTGGTATCAGGTCCCCTCGCTCAGTCTTCTTTTTTCAAGATGAAACATGCCCAGCTTTTTTACCTTTCCTCATAAGTCAGTGTAGCGAGATGGTCGCCTACTCTGGCCCTGGAAGGGTGAAAGGGACTAAGAAGGGCTGGGGAAGCTGAGTAGGTAGCTGACCACAGCTGTGGCTAGCTTAATCAGGGCCCAGCTGGCCCTTATAAGATGGCTGGGGCCAGAAACCAGAGACAAACCCTCTCGAGCTTTGAGAGGGAAGGACCTGGCTGTAGGGAGTTGAGAGATGGTACCTAGAGTGGAGCAGGGGTGAGGGAAGACCAAGGGAGCTGGGGAGCTCCAGTCTGGAAACCACCCAGGCTGTAGCCTAGTGGAAGGCCAATTAGGTACTGGGGTTGCAGGAGGCAGCCCACAGGTAGGCAGAGGCAGCAGGTCCAAACCCTGCTTACCTATGATGAGTGGCTTTTACATTGCAGTCTGCCCCAGTGAGTGGGGGCTAGATGGTGACTGGCAGTAGCCCATGACTGAATCAAGGTGGGGATAGAGGGTTGGGGGTTCCCCTGGGAGGGACACGGGGGGCCAGCGGCAGCAGGACACCAGCCTGCAGAGGGTGCTCTGAAGGTTGGAAATGCTAATTCCGACCAGCAAGAGTGAGTCCCGCCCTGTTACAGTCAGGTTTTCTTAATTTATCATTTTTGCTGCTCTTCTCTGGACTCTAATTTGTCCAAATCTTTCCTTAAGTGTGATGCCCAGAACTAGACACACTACTCCAGCTGAGGTCTTCCCAGTGCAGAATAGAGCAGGACAATTAACTACTCAGTTAATCCCCATTTTGTAATTTTGCATTTGGTTCTTTTCCCTTCCTAAGTGTAGTATTTTGCACTTGTCTTTATTGAATTTCATCTTGCTGATTTCAGACCAATTGTTTAATTTGTCAATGTCCATTTGAGTTCTAATCCTGTCCTCCAACGTGTTTCTAAACCCTGACAGCTTTGTGTCATCTGAAAAAATTACAAGCGTGTTGTCCACTCCATTATCCAACTCATTAATTAAAATATTGAATTACCCTGGATTTAGGACTAAGCCTTGCTGGACCCCACTAGATACATCCTCTCAGCTAGATAGTGAACCACTGATAACTACTCTTTGAATACTGTCTTTCAACCAGTTCTGCACACACCTGTGATGGAGGACACTCACCCCCAGTGCTGCCTAGTGGTTGGGCGAAGGTGTGGCAGCTTGTCTTCCTTCTGGGTGTTCCCCTACAGTGGTCTGTCCTTTCAGTGACTTAACACTACAGCCAGGTCACACTTTCAAGTCCACCCCTTTTTGGGGTAAATGTGAGTCCAGCAATCAGGAAGTCTTCAGAATTCAACAAGAAATTCAGGGCTTCCTCCTGGGGTTGAGGTCTTGTGGTCAGACACTTTTACCAAGAAAGTATTCCCCCAACTAGGTTCCCTGCCAATGGATAGACTCCATCATTTTCCCTCTTGAGGGGATGGCAGGGGAGCCTGGCCCAAATCCCTCCACTGGGGTCCGATCCAGGGTCCAATGGTATACAGTTAAGGTCTGTGCCCTGGGGTGCTAAAAAGCTGCCTTCCATGACCATATCATACCAGTGCCTTCTACTTGCACAGAGTAAACTAAGTATCAGAGAGGTAGCCGTGTTAGTCTGGATCTGTAAAAGCAGCAGAGAATCCTGTGGCACCTTATAGACTAACAGACGTTTTGGAGCGTGAACTTTCGTGGGTGAATACCCACTTCGATCAGACCAGCAGTGTAGGAAGATTATCCAGGGAGAGCAGGTATATATATGCAGCAGCAAGCTAGAGATAACGAGGTTAGTTCATCAAGGAGTTTTGGGGATGGAGGCCTGTTCTAGCAGTAAGGTGGTGAAGATCCAAGGGAGGAGCAGACCGGTTCTTGTATTGGCTAAGCCATTCACAGTCTTTGTTTAGTCCAGAGCTGATGGGTGTCAGAATTTTTGCAGTATGAACTGACTAGCTAGTGCAGTTATCTCTTGATAAGTCTGGTCCTGAAGTTTTATTGCTGTCAGGATGGCCACCTTAATGTGTCTGGTTTATTATGTGGCCTAGGGAGGTTGAAGTGCTTCTCCTACAGGTCTTTTTTTGTATATTGCAGTCCTGGAGTTATTCTGGGGGGTCCATTTATCCTTTGTCGTATGTGACCTCCCAATGGGGGCCGATGTACATATGCAGTAGGGGCATCTGCTGGCATATGATGGCGTATATTACATTGGTGGACGTGCATGAGGTGAAATGAGACTCAGTGGTATGGGCTGATCTGGTTAAAGGTCTGTGAATGGTGTCGCAGGTTGTAGACAGTGGGCAGAGTTGGCATCGAGGGTTTGTTGGCATGGAATATGGTTCCTGAGCTAGTTACTATGGTTAACGGGTGCGAGTTTGCTGGTGAGAACTCGATTTCAGGTGGCCAGGTTGTCCTATGGAGCAAGCATGGTGGCCTGCCACCGCAAGACCTGTGAAAGTGGTGGATCATTGTCCAGGAATGAGGTTGTAAGATCCTGGAGTGATGCGTTCGGAATGGTTGTTAGCTGGGGTTGCTGTAATGTGAGTGCCAGTGGAGGTCCTGTTGGTTTCTTTCTTGGGTTTGTCTTGTGTAGGAAGGCTTCTGGTACACGTCTAGGCTCGGGTTGATAGCTGTTATCCTAATTTCCTCGTGCGGGTATTAGTAGTTTGAGAATGCTTGGTGGAGATTTGTAGGGTGTTCCGGTCTCCATTGTCTGAGGGGTAGAGCAGAATCGGTTGTACTCGAGTGCTGGCTGTAAGACAAGGATCGGTGATGTCTCCGGGATGGAAGCTGGAGGCATGAAGGTAAGGCAAGTAGACAAGTCGGTAGGTTTCAATTAGTAGGGTGGTTTACATGTGACCATCACTTATTTGCACGCGTGGGTGTCTAGAAAAGTGGACCTCGTGTAGATTGGTCCAGAGCTGAAGGTTGATGTGGGGTAGAAGTTGTGGTGAAATCCATGGTGGAATTGTTTCTAAGATCTCCTTCCCTTGAAGTCCGAGATGATGAAGATGTCATCCAATTAAGCGTAGGTAGAGAAGGGTGTGTAGTGGAGCGGAGCTGAGGAAGCGATGTTCCCAGTCAGCCATAAAAATATTGGCCATATTGTGGCCATGGCGGGTGCCCATAGCAGTGCCTGACTTGGAGATATAATATTGTCATCAAACTGGAAATAGTTGTGTGTGAGTATAAAGGCACAGAGTCAGCAGCCAGTTTTGTTGTCTGTGGCATATCATTTCAGGTGTAATGTTCCTGCAGCATTATATTCCATCTATTGTGTGGAAAGTTGGTGTAGAGAGCCTCTGACATCCATGTGGCTAGGATGGTGTTTCTGGCGAGTACAATGCATTTAGTTTCTTTAAGTGAAATCAAGTGGTGTCACGGAGATAGCTGGGAGTGCTGGTGGCATAGGTCGTGAAGTAGAGACCACACAATATCCAGACAGTCCTTCAGTGAGAGTGCCAATGCCCGAGAATGGATGGGCGTCCAGTGATTTCCAGTTTGGGGATTTGGGGTAGGAGAGTACGAATGAACCCTGGTTGGCGGCTCTAAAGGGTATGGCTGATTGTTTCCGTGTGTAGTTATGGGGATTGTCCTGAGTAGATGTGCATTTGTCTTAGTGTAATTCCGTCATGGATCTGAGGGAGTGGCCATTAGAATTTACGGTATTGGAGAGTGTGTCTGGCGGCCTCTTTTGGTACGTCAGACCTGTTCATGATGACACAGCACCTCCTTTATCATGCCTCTTGAATGATAATGTCAGGGTGGTTTCTGAGGCTGTGCTGCAAATGCGTTCGGCACTACTTAGGTAATGGAGGCAGCAGTGTTGTTTTCCACGATTTCTGCCTGTTGCACGTCGGTGGAAGCATTCAATGTATAAGGTTCGCAGACTGTCATTCTCGACCTCAGGAGGAGTCATGTGGAAGTTTTCTTCTTGGTGCTGTTGGTGGGAGGGTACCTGTGTATCAATGCAAACTGTTCAGTTTTGTCCTGGAAGTATCCTTTGAGTCGTAGACGGCAAAAGTGGCTTCCACATGCCACAGAACTTATCATGTTGCGTAGGGGTGGCAAGGGCAGAAAGAGAGATCCTCGAGATAGGAACAGACACTTTCCTTCGGCTGAGTGTGTAGTTGGATAGAATTGACGATATTTGCAGGGTGGGTTAGGGGTTGCGGTTGTGTCCTCATGTGGCAGGTAAGTGCAGTTTAGACAGCTTACAGTCCTTTTCCTTGTAGAAGGTGAAGTGATGCTGTAGTATGTTCTGTTCTTATTTTAGTGAAGTCCGTTTTTATGGAAGTTTGGTTATTAATGAAAGTCTCACAGGTTGGAGAGATCTTTTTTGATGTTTTCCTGTTTGCTGTAAGGATGCTGAATCAGTGGCTCCGGCAGTTATTCTTTGATATGTATGGCATAATCTCCACTGTGGTCTGTGTAGTATGTAGATAGCAGTGGATTTTTTACCTTAGTCCATTTGGTATGATGTCCATGCCGTTTGCATTTAGAAAGGAAATGATATCTGTCTGTATTTGTGCAAGTTTCTTCATGAGGTTGCTGGATTTCACTCCATACGGCTAAATGCAGTGCCTTGCATGGTGTCAAGTATCAGAGGGGTAGCCGTGTAGTACTGGATTGTAAAAGCATACACCAGAAACACCAATCACAGGGACCTACACCAGATCAGCCATATCATCACTGGTTCATTCACCTGCACGTCCACCAATGTAATATACGCCATCATATGCCAGCAATGCCCCTCTGCTATGACTATCGGCCAACTGGACAGTCACTACGGAAAAGGATAAATGGACACAAATCAGATTATCAGGAATGGCATATACAAAAACCTGTAGGAGAGCACTTCAACTCCCTGGCCACACTAAGCAGACTTAGGTGGCCATCCTGCAGCAAAAAAACTTCAGGACCAGACTTCAAAGAGAAACTGCTGAGCTTCAGTTCATCTGCAATTTGACACCCATCAGCTTTGGACTAAACAAAGACTGGAATGGCTTGCCAATTACAGAACCGGTTTCTCCTCCCTTTGGTTTTCACACCTCTACTGCAGAACAGGGCCCATCCTCCTTGATTGAACTACCTCATTATCTCTACCTTGCTTGCTAGCATAATATACTGCCCTGGAAATTTCCACTCTGCGTCTGACGAAGTAGGTATTCACAGAAAGTTCACGCTCCAAAACGTCTGTTAGTCTATAAGGTGCCACAGGATTCTCTGCAGAGTAAACTAAAACACAAAGATACAGCCTCTACCTTCAGAAAGCCAAGGGGGTCCTCCTTTGTAGGCTTGGTCATGTCCCCATAGCAAGGCCTCCGAGAGCAAGAGCTCCTTTTGTGCTCCTTCTCAGCAGCTCAGAGTGCAGGTCATCTCACTGCCATTGTCTACCTGCCAATGAGCTACTCAGTTTCCCTTTCTAAGCTCCTCCTCCAGCCTGTGCAGGCTTTGTAGGTGGAATGGAATGGGGAGGCCTCCTTAAGCATCTCCTTAACCCCTTAGAATAATTTAATCTAGACCATATTTACCTAGTTTGCTTAAGAGAATGCCATATAGGAATGTGATACAACCCTGATTAAAATCAAGATATATCATATCTACTGCTTCCCACCTATCCATTAGGCCAATAACTTTGTCAAAAGAAGGAAATCAGGTTGGCTGGGCATGATTTGTTCTTGACAAATCCATGCTGGCAATTCCTTATTACCCTACTATCCTCTAAGTCAGTGGTTCCCAAACTTTAACAACCTGTGAACCCCTTTCACTAAAATGTCAAGTCTCGTGAACCCCTTCCTGAAAATAAATATTTCCAGTGATTTTTCTCCTCTACCTGAGTATAAATTATAAAAGCAGTGATCCTGGAAATACAAAATTTGTTTTTATGACATGCTTATTACACACTATTTCACACCTCAAGGTGCTAGAATTGGGCCTCATCCTCCCTGATTGAACTAACCTCATTATCTCTAGACTGATTCTTGCCTGCATATTTATACCTGCCTCTGGAAGTTTCCATAACATGGGTCTGATGAAGTGGATATTCACCCACAAAAGCTTATGCTCCAAGATGTCTGTTAGTCTATAAGGAGCCACAGGACTCTTTGTTGCTTTTTACAGATCCAGACTAACCCAGCTACTCCTCTGATACTTGACACTATTTATTATTATTTATTTATCATTACAGTATTTTTATTACAGCATGAAAATGGCAACACTCTCTTCTAAGATCTCACTTTTGTAGCTTGTGTCACTTTGAATAAGCCTGTTATGAGACAAGGCTCCTATGTTTAATCAAGGAGTATCAGATGTGAAACAGCATGAATGTATTTAAGAAGCCAACTCAAAGAGTTCCTCCTACGCAAGCATTCAGGTCTTGAGCAGTCCAGACAAACAACGCATGTTACAACAAAACTTAAACTTGTTCTTCATAATTTAAAAACAATACTAGCGGTCTATTTAATTTTAAAAACAGGAAAAAATATCCTTCTCCTTTTCCATTTCTTCTAAGGAATCTTGAAGTTTAAATCTCCTCAGAGTGATAGATATGCTTGCTTTGATCTGCTTAGCTCTTGGAAGCCCAGGGGCTCCAGGCTGCTGGTCCCGTGCTGCCTGGGGTTCTTAGGGACAGCTCTGTCTGCCATTAGGGATTTTTTTCCCAGGAACCCCCTGTAACATTTTGCAAACCCCAGGGGTTCATGAACCCTAGTTTGGGAACCACTGCTCTAAGTGCTTAGAGATGGATGTTTAAGAGTTTGTTCCAGTATCTTTCCAAGTATCAAAGTAAGCTCAGTCATCTTTGTTTCCCTTTTTAAAGGTTGGTACTATGTCCCTTACTTAATCTCAGCAAGGGAGAGAATGGTTATGGTGGCTGAACTGTTTTTTTCACACCAAAAGGTCTTCCTGCTAGGTAGGGGAGGTGGTTGTGGGGGAACCTGGCACTGTCTTTTCTTCTGCTATTCATGTTCTGTATTGAAACAAGGAACTTCAGTCTCATAGCTGTCAATATGACCCTGTAGACATGCAGACTCACCCCTGCAACGCCTCCTGCTGGTCTCTCAGGGAATTAGCTCAATTCAGCTCCAGAGCACCCTCTACAGGCTGGTGATCCACCTGTCCTCTGGCCCTGTGTCCCTCCCAGGACCCAGTGCCCTTTTACCTGGGGTGCCGCTTCCTAGCAGTAATCCTCTCAGGCTTACGGTCTCCCCTCCCCAAGGAACCCCCACCACTATTCTCACCTCGCCTCAGTATACGGCTACTGCCAGTAATCGTCTAGCCCCACGCCCTGAGGCAGACTTCAGCATCAGCCTACTCATCACTGGCAAGGAGAGTTTGGACTTTCTGCCTTGGCCTACCCCTGGGCTGCCCTCTGCAACCTCCAGTACCTTTTAGCCCAATGCTAGGCCGCAGCCTGGGGCTTTCCAGGCTGGAACTCCCCAGCTCCTCAGCCTGTTCCCAGCCCTGCTCCACCCAGGTACTTTGTCTCTAGCTCCCTGTAGCCAGGTCCTTCTCCCTCTACATTCAGAGGGAGACTGTGTTTCTGG
Organism: Chelonoidis abingdonii; assembly: GCF_003597395.2. NCBI lineage: Eukaryota > Metazoa > Chordata > Testudines > Testudinidae > Chelonoidis > Chelonoidis abingdonii. Next base: position 129,640,303 of record NC_133771.1, read on the forward strand.
CTCACAGCCTCTTATAGGGGCCACCTGGGCCTGATCAGGACATGGCCACAGATGAGCCTACTGTCCCCAATCAGCCCAGCCTAAAAGCTGCTTTCTCCAGCCACAGCCCCCTCCCAGGGCTGTTTTTAACCCTTCAGGGCAGGAGCAGGGGTCTACCCTGCTACAAACCCCTTTTAATGGACTCTGAACTTATTTTACACAGGTGACATGACAAGAAGAACACCACATGCTGCAATGGCAGTCTGTAGAGAACGATAACGAAGTAAAGAAGTTGTATGGGAAAGATAAGAGAGAATGGCTTGACAAAAAAAAAAAAAAATGCAAGAGAAGCCAAAGAAGCATCAGTGAGAAGTGACTCAAAGAAATTATTCCAGGTGTGTAAGCAATTATCACAATTTCAGAGTCACAGTGGTATTATAAAAGCGGAAGATGGAAGATTCTTAACAACAGAAGCAGAACAAAAGGAATTATGGCGAGAATGTTTTAATGAAGTGCTCAGTCAACCTGAGCCAACAATCGCAATCAATGGATGTGAAGAAGGTGATAAAGAAAGCAGAAATAGAGGAAGTCATTAAGCTGCTAAAATGGCAAAGCACGTGGTCAAGATAAGATCGCTGCTGAAATGCTTGAAGGTGGGGAGGAAGTGGTAGAACATGAAATACATAAACTTTGCAATATAGTTTGAGAGAAATAATTTTTCCCTGAGGAGTGGAAGAAAGGTGTGATCTCTAAATTACCAAAGAAACTCTGTACTAAGCAAGCAGGCTTTAGACTTTAAAGATCATGTATACATCACATCTTTACTGTGCGTCAATTGACTGAGGAAAGATTACCAATGAAGATTTGAACTTTACACATTTCCCACTTATCCCAAGTGTAAAGTTAAGAGGAATATCCATTCTTATTTCTCATGTTTAAAGGATGGATACATGCTGTAAATTACCCTTTTTAAACTCAATAGAGAAGTCTTACAATGATTTTTTTGAATGGATAGGTAAAGGATCATATGTAGGACAAGAAAGGTAATAGTGCCATTCTTCATTACCCTGTTGCAATTACATCCAGAATACTGCATGTTGCTCAGTCCCTACTGCTTAGGGACCATATAGGAAAAAAAGATTAAAGCAATAAAAATATATTAGGAAGAATACAATATAGAAGGAGAGAAAAATAGTTAAATGTAATATACAGATCTAAGAGAAAAGAGTGTGATGCCCTTTAAAAGACTCATAAAAATAAACAACTAAAATAATTAGCAATAAGAAGGGTATCAATTTGAAAAAGGAATTAAAATTTATGACTTATGACAATACAAAATGTTTTTGAAACTGCATTTGCAAGAAAAAGAAAAGATTTAAATAATGATATTCTATTACCTGGATTACTGGGACAGAACAGGGATTGTTTTTCAATATACTGTTGTCATTAGGCTCAGAGCCAATGGACAGCTGGTAGCAAAAACCTCTAGAACTCCAGAGGCATTTAAGTCAGTTACATATTTTCAAGTTTGTTTGGTGGTTGTTTAGTCAACCCAGAGATGAATGTATTTTAGAAAGTTTTATAACATATGACTGCAGGATGGCATCGTTGTACGGTGGCTGAGCATTCTTTAAGCTTTTTTTTTTTTTTTTTTTTTTGCCATGTGCATCTTCTGCTTCTGTGCATTTTATCACCTAGCAGTATCCTCCCATATTCAGCACAGCACAAGTAATGAAATGAACAATGTCCTTCAGCACTGAAGCTTATGTGCATTCACTAATTAGCTTCCAAGGCTTCCCATCCTGAGGGAAGCTGGAGGTTGGCCTGGGAGTTAATGGCTTGGAGATGAAATTCATATTAATGTGTATGCAATGTATTTAATATGTATTTCCCTGTATATTCAAGGAAAAGTTCCAAAGCGATTCTCTCTGTTACTAATAGTGCTTTAGCCCAAGATAAAGCAATTAAGAGGGGAAAATGGACTATCTTAAAAATGAATTTGGTATATTCCTCTCAAAGGAAATCAGTCACAACATAAGAAAATACCTTAAGAGTCTATTTTGCTATTAAGTTCAGTAGAATGGTTCCTGACTGACGTTGGGGGTCAGGTAATGAGGGTGGGGTGGGGGAGAAAGATCAAAACAAAACAGAGGTGAATCAAAGCAGCAACCATGACTACATGTCATGAAGCAGAAGAACTGAAGAAGGATTAGTCATGGATCAGTGCTTGTCACATGGAGAGAGAAGGCACTAAAAGCAATGGATCAGATAACAAAAGGATGTTTAGCTTGTCTAACTCATAGATGGCTCCAAAAGGTGTGGTATTCCTAGACCATGCTATTTCTTTCGCTTTCACTGCACAATGTTTCTAGGTCTCTAGCATGCTACTAGGGGAGTGTGAGCCAAGATTCAAATAAGTCTGGACTGGGTAATGGTTTCAGATGGAAACTATGAAGACTTATTTGGAGTTTTCAGGTTCATTAGAAATTGAAACAAAGGATTCAAAGCACCATGAAGCAAAATGAGGGGAAAGACTTGCATGTCAAAACCAGTGAGTTAGCCTGCTGGTTAGATCTATGCCAATCTCCTTCCATGCCTGTTATGTACCCTATTGTTCCAGGTTTCATACAATTTTCTATAGTGGAAATAAAAGAGAAGGGTGTACGTTGCCTACTGTGGAAATATTTTATACCACTGTTTTTAATTCCTGCAGTTTCCTGATTCGAGCAACTAAAACAGTTTAACAAGAAAGTAACACCACATCTTAAAAAGCTGGTTACTTATTGAACACATCTATTTTTCTCCAAAGTTCCAAATAGAATGCTACAAAGCATTTGGTCGCCTCTCTTCTGTGCACCGGGACCAGTCTGAATTCAAATACATTGTGATCTGGCAAGCAGTGCATGGTGGGAACTGTAGTCCATGTACAATTATCCAGGACTATCAATCCTGCACCTTTCACAAACACTGAATTTCCATTAAAAGGAATAATTTTTAAACATACCTGATGCATGTGTTTGTCATTTGTAAAACCTACCTGCTGTCCTCCATCACATGTATGATCACCAATTATTCACAAACCTTTTGCTGGAACAGTTTTCAAACAAAGTTTGGTATGGAGATGTATTCTCTGGCTCTTTTGTTTAAACAACAAGGCTAACAAAGGGCATAAACAAGTGCCAGGAAAACAGATCACAGTATTTAGGGCCAGGCCTTTACTGACACTAAATAGTACCTTACACCGTGAATAGTCTGACTGAAGTCAGGGGGACTACTCTGGCCCAGATCAATCAGTGTGCACACCGTACACAGGCATAGGGCCCCTGGTTTGAACCCCTTCCCAGCATATTGCAACTAGCAATCGTTGCTGTGCGCACACATGGAAATACATATGGCTGCTTCCACTATGGTGCACAGGTCTTATAGTCACTGGGAGCACTGCTGGTGCATCACCTGGGTCCCACTCCACATGCTGGGGCCTTCAGTGTGTCAACAGGGCAGCTAAGGATGTTGCTTTTCTCAGTGCCAGAAAGCAGGGTGGACCCAAGGCTCACCAGCGAGGAGTAAGGTGTAGGGACTGGAGTAGGGGGAGGCAGAGTCTCCAGGGAGAAGATGGTAGGGGGCTCCCTGGACTGAGTTGGCTGGGAGGAGGTGGTTGTAGGGCTTCTTGGGGCATGGGATTAGGCTACAGATGGTGGCGGTGGGGATATCGAAAGAGGAGTCTCAGGACACTGTATGGAGGGGGTATCTGAAAGGAGAAGAGGAGGGTCCAGCTGGTGGTGGTGATGGGGGTTACTGGAAGAGGAAGAGGAGGGTCTGGTTGCTGGGGGGGCTGTCCCTGAGAGTGGAAAAGTAGGGTTCAGCCGGTGGCAAGGGGCAGCGGTTGTTTTTTCTGCCTCTCAGTGGTGGCAAACTTATCTGCCCCAACCAGGTCTGACCCATCTGCCCCGCCTCCATCATGACTGATGACAGAGTGGTAGATGAGCCAAACGTCAATGAGTGGAGTTGAAAATTGGTGCATGGAGTCAAAGCACCACTCAGATTTGTTACTCTAGGCCGCTGGGTGTCTTCTTGGCACTCTTCTGGGCAGCCATAGCAATCAGAGCCATGTAAGAGTAGGGAGGCTTCTGGGTGGGGTCCTGTTTCTTGGGTCACTTAAGGAACATAGGAAGCCCCCCCCATTTCAACAGTGCACAGGGAGCTAAAATTATTTAATCCAATCTTTTGACTATTTGCAAAGGAAGGCGCTATTCACTGTGAGTAAAGATATAACAATCTGGCCCATAAAGTGTGCAAGAACCTAGCTGAAATATTCCACACAACATTTAATTAGGCTGAGTTTGTGGATAGTCCTGCTGATAAGGTGTCACGGCTGGAAGATGTCTGCAGTAGAATGAACAGATATGGGAACAACTATATTGCAAAGGAAATGAATTCCAGTTGTTTCTGGCTGAATTCTGCTTCTTTGAAATCTCTCACTGTGGAAGAGAGCTAATTAAGTCCTGAATGTTCTTGACTCTGCTGGATGTTGTTAATTTTTCTCTCAAACAGATACACAGAGGCAAGTTTTAGTATACTCGTAAAAGTGCTACAGAAACACAAAGCCATGAGGAGAAGTAATTTTGCAAGCAAGTCGTGCGATGCATTCAGCCCCCATGTTGTACATAGCACTCCAAAAGCCTTCTTTACTGGTCTCATAATTTGAGTATCGACTTGTGGCAGTGGAGACTAGCAGAAAAAATTTAAAATGGAATATAATCTAATATTTCTAGCCACTATTCATGATAAGCCTGCGAAGTGTATTCAACTGTCAAACTGAACTTTTCCCACAAAAAGCTTTTATGGTATTAGCTGAAATAGTACGGCTGCCGACCATCCATGATTCCCCTGGAGAATCCAAGAACTAGGCTGCTATTATTTGACAGAGCTTCCTTTTTCCAATCCTGTCACTGCAACTAATCTGTACATCTAGGAATGGAAAAATCCGAAATTATTCTGGTCCAGACTATGGTCTTGATTAGGTTTGGAGAAGCAGTGCGCAGTGGCAGTCAAAAAAGCAAATAGGATGTTAGGAATCATTCAAAAAGGGATAGAGAATAAGACGGAGAATATCTTATTGCCCTTATATAAATCCATGGTACGCCTACATCATGAATACTGCATACAGATGTGGTCTCTTCACCTCAAAAAAGACATACTGGCATTAGAAAAGGTTCAGAGAAGGGCAACTAAAATGATTAGGGGTTTCGAATGGTCCCATATTGAGGAGAGATTAAAGAGGCTAGACTTTTCAGCTTGGAAAGAGGAGACTAAGGGGGATATGTAAAGGTATTATAAATCATGATTGGGTGGAAGAAAAGGAATAGGAAAAGTTACCTGTGTCCCATAATATAAGAACTAGGACCACCAAATGAATTAATGGCAGCGGTTTAAAACAATAAAAGGAAGTTCTTCACACGCACACAGTCAACCTTGTGAACTTCTGAGAGGCAGGTGTGACGGCTAGGACTTAACAGCGGTTTAAAAGAAACTAGATAATTCAGGAGGTTAAGTCATTAATGGCTTTTGCCAGAATGGGGTACGGAATGGTTGTCCCTAGCCTCTGTCGAGGGTGGGATGGATGCAGGGAGAGATCACTTGATCATTACCTGTTGGGTTTCAGTTTCCCTCCGGGAAACCTGGCATTGGGCCACTGTTGGTAAGACAGGATACTGGGCTAGATGGACCTTTGATCTGGACCTGTACATTCCTTTATATATATTATAATTTTATATTATATATATATATATATAAAAACCCAGTATTTAAAGACCATTATTAAGGTTGCAAAGTCAAGTATTCAGAGGTTAGGAAAGGCCAGAATTAAGGTGGCCTATGCACCTTTCATTTGCTGCCATAGCATATATGTATTATGCTATACTGTTTTTCAACAGAAACCCTGACTCATTTAGTGCACAGAATGGTCAGTGCTCACTGAATGAGGAGCTACTCATCATTTTGTTTATTCTTATCATTCAGTGAGTGGTCCTAGACCTGATTTACTGCACACAGTGCAAAACCTGCTCTGAAGACAGAATTATGTTTCCCTGTGGGTTTCTCTATGGTGCTCCTTACTGTAGTGACTCAGAGCTTCACAAACAAGACTAGACTGGTTTTCGCAATACCCCTATGGAATGGAGGACTGTTACCCCCATTTTATAGTGGGGGAACTGAGACACAGAGCAATTAAGTTCAAAAGTATTCACTGACTTTGAGTCTGACACACCTAGGAACTGATTTTTCAGAGCACGCTAGCATCATAGCACTTTATAGATTCAAATCACAGCTCCCATTCACTTCAGCTGCAGCTGTGATTGCTCAGCACTTCTGCACATCACACCTCCCAGTCTCAAGTCAGAGAACCAGAAAATAAAGAACACACAACTACTGACCATCTGATAAAAGTCTGGTTTGGCTGACCTGCCTCACATCACATAGGAACTCTTGGACAGAAACAGGGATAGAAGCCAGTTCCCAAAACCAACATCGAGCTGCCTTATCTGTGAGACCATCCTTTTCCTTCCTACACTCCTCTGCCTCATTCATCACACACCTTTCAGCTCCTGTAACAAATGAAGCAGGAATAGACAACAGTCTCCTTCACAGCACTGCCAGACTCCATCTGCAGAGCATGCAAATTGGGAGCATCCTGTGCACTATGACAGAAAAGTCTCTGGAAGAAAATAGCATATGATCATGCAATTAAAGACTGCCTGTGAAGATATAAGTGGATACCATTCCTCTGGGATTGGAGGCCTGCAGCTGGCTGTCTGGGTAATTAGACCCACCTGGGAAAAGACCTGCAAATTTAATTGGCTGATCCTCATTAAAGGAGGAGCAGGAAAGGGGCTACAATGCCTGCCAAAGGCTGGAGCAAGAGACAGAAAGGACATGGGGGGCGGAATCCTGTTATCACAAAAGACCTGAAGTAACAGCCAGGACCTTTTGGATCGATGAACTTGTGGGGTGAGGGACAGACATGGGGAAAGGGACTTTCCCTGCACAGACTTTGAGGGGAGAGGCTGTGAAACTCTGATCCTGTTTTCGTTAAGAAGGCATGAAACAAGCCCTACAGCAATTAATCTGGCTGGAAACTACCTTCTCTGGATTTCCCAGACCTCGACCAGGACCCTGTTGTGCCAGGTGCTGTACAAACAAACAAAAAAAAGACAGTCCCTGCTCTGGCTGGAAACTACCTTCCCTGGGCTCCAGGTGGAATTTCCCCAAGGAGGAAGTGGGCTCAGTAGGTACAAACCTAGGTCCAGCCGGAAGAGGGCTCTATTCAGTATCCAGCTGTTCATGTTTACCTCTGATTGGCCCATGATGCCAGCCTCTACTGTCTGCTTTTTAAGTTTGCAAACAAACACATTCATGCTTTTACCCATCCAGCCCCACACACTTGGAAGTGGTTCTCCATAAACATCCCTAACCCTTTATCCTCCCCTATAAACAAAACTATCCCTTTATCCTCCTTCAAATCCCTCAAAACTTTCCTTTACTGTGACATCTTCAAAAATGTGGCAACAGGTATTCCTTGCCAGTATTCTATAATCTGCCTCCTGTTTTAGATTGAGACTGTAATTCCCCTGGGGTAGGAACAGTTTCTTTCTTTGTTTTTGTACAGCACCTGGCACAACAGGATCCTGATCCACGACTAGGGCTTCTAGGTGCTATGATTATACAAATAATAAATATTACTGCTAAAACTTTGGAGGCACAGGTCTACAATGGACTTCCTGCTCTCATTTCCAGTTCCCAGTTCTGGCCCCAGCATGGCCGGCAGTAACCCAGAGCTGCAACAGCAGGGAAAGTCCTGCTCAGCCCTAGGGTGGAGCATGCTCATAGACTCATAGACTTTAGGGTCAGAAGGGACCAATATGATCATCTAGTCTGACCTCCTGCACAAAACAGGTCACAGAATCCTACCCATCCACTTCTATAACAAACTCCTAACCTATGTCTGAGTTACTGAAGTCTTCAAATTGTGGTTTGAAGACCTCAAGCTGCAGAGAATCCACCAGAGTGACGTTATGCCCCCGTGCAGCGAGGTTGGGAAACCTCCAGGGCTCTGGCAATCTTGCCCGAGGAAAATTTCCTTCCCGACCCCTATATGGTGATCAGCTAACACTGCAAGGCTGTGAGGCAAGCCTCACCAGCCACACTGCAGGACGAATTCTCCTGCAGTAACTCAGATCCCTCCCAATCAAGAACACTGACGGCATACCTTACCTGTGTTAATCAAAAGAATCAGTTTGCCAAATTAGCTATCCCTCTACCATCACTTCCAATTAACATTTCAAGCTTAGATCTTAAGCAGATATGAGCTTTATTATTCCATTGGGAAGCTTGTATCCAGACATTCCTCCTCTAATGGTTCGAAACCATTCAATCTAATTTCACGTTCAACATTCCTTGAGTGTCTAGTTATACCCAAGATAGATACATATAGTGATCCTACATTGGTACTATAACATTAATAACCTTACCTCTCCCTCTCTATATTATCCCCTGAACATATTTTATAAAGAGCAAGGCATCTCCCCCCTCAACCTATCTTTTGGTCTAGGCTAATCCGCAAAGCTTTTGCCAGTACTCCTCTTCATAAGGGCAGATCATTCTCCATTCCTCAGATTCGCCTAGTAGCCTGTCTCTGAACTTGTTCCAGTTTGAATTATCCTTCCTTAAACATGGTAGACCCAGAAACTGCAACAGTATCCTAGGGTTGGGGTCTCCCAGCGCTTGTTAACAGTACTAATACCTCTTTATCATTTGCTGGAAATAACTCCCTGATCGTCCTAAAGCCGCATTAGCTTTTTTAACGGCCATATCACATTGCGGCTCATAGTTCATTCCTCCAAAAATAGCTGGATCAACCATACTCCAAGGTCCTTCTCTCCTCTGTTGCTTCCAACTGATGTGTCCCCAATTGTATTAACTCAATTCTTATTATTAATCCCTAAATGAATGACCTGCACTTATTTCACTATTAAAATTTCATCCTATTACTATTACCCAGTTTACAAGTTCTCCAGTCTTTGCCTGTAGTTGATATCCGGTCTTCTCTGTGTTGCAATACCTCCCGAGCTTTGTGTCATCTGCAAAACTTTAGCACATTCCGCTTTTTTGTGCCAAGGTCAGTAAATACAAAGGTTAAATAAGAATTGGTCCAAACATGAGATCCTTGAGGAAATCCACTAGTAACCTCCTTCCGCCTTGATCAGGCTTCACCGTTTTCAGTACGACGAGTTGGAGGTTCCCGCGTTAACAAGTTCGTAGTCCACTCTTTCAGTTTTAATATGATCCCATCTTTTCAATTTAACTAATTTTCCCAATACAACCATGTCAAATGCCTTACTGAAATCGACGGTAAATTGATCATCTCATTTCCTGTTGGTCTGAAACTCATCTTCACTTCTCAAAGAAGGGATCTAGTTGGTTTGGCACTCTTACCTTTGGTAAAACCATGTTGTAATTGTCCCAGTTACCATTGCCTCAATGTACCTTAATCCTTTCTCCTTCAAAATGTTTTCCAAGACTTACTTACTACAGATGTCAAACTACAGGCTATAGTTACTTGGGATACACCTTTTTTCCTTTCTTAAGATAGGAACATATCGCTTGTAGCATTCTCAGTCGTACGGATAACAACCTGAGTATTTACCCGATTCATTAAAAATTCATTGCTATGGCTTGCTTTCATTGCCAGTTCCTGCTTCTATTCTTGGACTGAAGCTTATCTGGGTCCTCCGTATTGTCCCATAAGCTGCTTTAAGTTTGGCTTTTTACAGATGTGGGTAATATTACCTCCATATCCTCATTCCCACTTGTCATCCTTCCATTATCCCTAAGCTATCTTCTTCTCTTTTTAAAGACTGAGGCAAAGTATTTATTTAGATATTGGGCCATGCCTAGGTTATCCTTAACCTCCATTCCATCCTCAGTGTTTAGCGGTCCCACTTCTTCTTTCTTTGTTTTCTTCTTATTTATATGGCTATAGAACTTTTTACCATTGGTTTTAATTCCTTTTGCAAGGTCCAACTCTACATGGCTTTTAGCCTTTCTCACTTTATCTCCACATGTTCTGACCTCACTAATGTAGCTTTCCTTGCTAATCCCACCCATTTTCCACTCCTGCTCAGTGTAGACAGAATCTTTGGGGATTTAGATGCAAAAGTTGAAGTCTATACTGAGCATGTGCAAAACAATTTTTACAAGGTTTATAATTTGGGCAGATTTTCACTGGACTAGCAAAAGTCACATCCCCACAAAGGCCCCAACCCCTTCTAAATTTCAAGTCCCTGTTCCAAAGTATAGGTATGCTGGAGATTTTAAACAAAGAGATTGTCAGAATTTAACCTGGGCAATGCCAATTATTTTTCACTAGCCTCATCCTTGGAAACAGCTGAACAGTTTTGGTTGAACATTTCCAAACAAATTCAATCTGAAGCAGAAGCCTGGCATGAAAAATGTCAACCCACTTAAAGTTTGGCAATGTTATGAGCAGCAGAAAAGAAGGGTCTTAGAATGGGAAATGTCAAGTAACCTTAATATGATTGTAGTGCTACCTCCCTTACTTATAATGCACACATCACACATACACATTGCCTATTATTATTGCTACTACTCCATAATAAGTCCAGTGTGGGCCACCCACTTTGAATCCCTGAAATGTTCCTTTGTGCTTGAAAATGTTTCAAGTGATGGTGTGTTTAGCAGAAGAAGGGTTTTGAACATTTTCAGATGAGTAAGACAAGTTGTTTTTGAAACATTAAACTGACACATCCTGAGGCTTTAACCACTTTTTGAAAATTCTTTCTGTGCCTATTGGACATGTCACTTCAGGATTTCAAAAATAGCTTACCTAGGAATGTCACAATTCCTTGATTTAGTCTTGGAGGTATATTCATTACAGATTTGCTCATGGACAGTTCCAGCAGAGCTCAGGAACTCATGCCTGGGGCAGGAAGGAGGGACAATGGACACTGGCACAATCACCTGTGTGGATGTACACAAACTCATACACTATTTCTTCTCTTCCCTCACACCCTTCCACTTGCACAGCAGGAGGGTTCAGATGGAGAGAAGAGCAGGATTCATAGATTCCAAGGCCAGATGGGACCACTGTGGTAATATAGTCCTGTTAACACAGGCCATAGAACTTCCCCAAAATAATTCCTAGAGCAGATCTTTTAGAAAACCATCTGATCTTGATTTTGAAATGGTCAGTGATGGAAAATCCACCATGACCTTTGGCAAATTGTTCCAATGGTTAATTACTCTGGCTGTTAAAAATTTACACCTTTATTTTCAGTCTGAATTTCTCTAGCTTCAGATTCTACCCATTGGATCATGTCATGTCTTTCTCTGATAGGCTGAAGAGTCCAGTAGTAAATATTTGTTCCCCATGCAGGCACTTACAGACTGTGATCAAGTCGCCCCTTAGCCACTTAGAGAACTGAGAGATCCTGCACTGCTCTTGGAGGGCTCCTGGCATTGCTGTTCTAGAACAGTGGGGTGTAGGAGGCTAGGTCCAGGGAGACATGGGGATGGTGACACGGCTGGTGGAGCCACCACTGTATGACCCCCTGGTTTGCTAACTTTAACATGTCATAACTTCATTAGTGCTTAACCAAAATTCTTGAAACTTTGCTTTCTTAGCAGAATATAGTGAGGCTTAGAAAAAAAATCAATACTGCAAGATTGGACCCTTCACAGGGACTAGGGGCAAGAAAATTTGAAAAGAGGGCCAGATTCTCAGCTGATGTAGATCAGGATAGCTCATCTTTGGGTTGGAATGCTTACTTACTTCTCTTCTCAGTTCCCTTCCACTGCTGCAGCTCATCCACCTCTTCAGATCCCCTTTGGCCCATGTGGTTGGTACTATCAGCATTCCCTTCACTGAAGACCAACGGATCCCAGAAGCCTGGACCTGAAGAACTGCTGTAGCTGTAACATGCTGAAATAAGAGGGTGTATGTTAGGCTATTTTTTTAAAAAAACAGAAAGATAGCAATGTGTTTAAAATGTACTGCTGAGCACATCCTGACTAAGGGTTGTCATGGTCTGCCTCTATTTTGCAGATCACTAATGAAACTAATGGTTTGGCAGGGACCATGTTTTAATATAATAACAATAATCCAAGCCATGCAAGAGATTTGACAACCAATGCACCACAACATTATATAAATACCTTTGTTTTTCTTTTCCAGAAAAGGTAAATGTCAAATCAGTAAAAGGTCAAGCTGACTGGTATGGATTATTATAATACTGTCCTCACCATGCCTCAAGATCAATAGTGGGTGTCATCATCCATTTTCTTGAACCACAGGCACTAATATGGTCGCTCTAAGAAAGGAGTAAAACTATGTCAAATTCCTGTATAGTCTCATTTTATTAAATTCTGTGTCTGAATTCAATAAGTAAAAATCAAAATACAATAACAAATGAAATGATCCAAATCATTATCCTACACCAAAAACACACATCTATTTTTATTTGTAAATGCCATACTGTGTATAAAATTTTGTGTAGCTTAGAATTTAAACTGTGTTTGAAATTAAATATAATTTTCTTGTAAGCACAGTTATTTTATTGTGGCGTTTGTAGCTGTGAAACTGTGGTGACGTTTGTTTCCTGTGTACTGCACATTTACATTTCACTCTCCCTGCTTGTAAAGTTCTACTGCCATTTTATTGTTTGAGCTCAGTACAGACTATTAGCAGATGCACCCTGGGCCTAATTCTCCAGGGCATTACACTGTCTCTAGTAATCTTACACCTGTGCAGAATGGAGGTAAAGTGCTACCTTTCTGGCTTAGATGTGTTTTTACACTCATTTTCTGCCAATGTAGAAGATCACACAAGGTGCAAGGCAGCAGAGTCTCCAGCTCTGTCATGGAGACATTTTAGTTTTGTTCTTTCTTTTGTTTTCAACTTCAATTAACTGTCACTCAGATTTAAAGTCCTCAGACAAAGTCCTTAAATGCAACAGCCACTGTGAATTCTATTCTGTAGCCTTCCTCACACAAAGTAGTATCTTCGTATGCAAGCAATCCCACTGACTTCAATGGGACCCCTTGCCAAATAAAGTACTCTCAACATGAGAAAGTGGGAGAATTTGGACCTTAGGTGGTCACAATTTGTATACAATGTAGCTCTTAAATGTGAATTACTGTTAAACCAACTCCGCTTTTTGTAAACTTTTGTAGAGTAGATGAAATAATGGAGCAAAATATTATAGATACGAGATACTGAATAAAATACCTTACTGAAATACTGAAGATGAAATACTATAGTTTAATGAAATAATGGACAGAAATACATTACTATATTGAATTATAGATCTAAATGGGCCTTGCCATAGATGACATACTTTATAGTGTGAAATTTTGAATAGGGAAATGCTGTAGTGAAACACTGAGAGAGAATAAATGCAATACTGATGTGCTGAAATACTAAAATGAGATAGTAGGATAAAACAGTATTGTATAGTGAAATAGTGTAGATCAGCTATAGCCAGTCTTTAGAAACTAGTTCAGATTTGGTACTATATTACAGTGTAATAATGTGCACTAATGATAGGAATATTAGGTCTGGTCTGGGAAAACCGTTCAAGCAGAAATCCAAACAAACATGAACAGAGCAGGTTTGGTTTGACAGACATCTGATGGATTTGTTGTGGTGATAAACTGACAATGGGTGTTGCATCATGATACATCAGGGCAGCTGCTTCCATGGTCGTGATCTGGACGAGTCTAGTGCCTTGTTTCTATACTCACTAAAGCTAATTGCAAAGCTCCCATTGACTTTAATGGTGCAGGATTAGAGTCCAGCTGCCCAGCCTTATAGAGCAGGCAGAAGGTCACATTTGAGTTCACTAAAAAAACTTTGCAGCCCACAGCAAAATCTGAACTCAAATGTCTCTGGGTTTTCTTGCCTCTTTAATGGCAACGATACACTTCTCTCATTGGTAGCAATTTTAAAAGGATGTTCATTAGTGGGAGGTGGTCCTAGTTGTGCCTGCAGAATCAATGTAGAGAAGCTTTCAGAAAATGTTGCTATTGGTAGAGCCTAACACCATGCAAACCAGTGGAATACATACTGCAGTAGATTTACCAGAGCTAGGTTTTATTACAGTATTTCATATAGTGAGTCTATCTTATTCACAAACTTAATTCAAATAGACTTGGATACAAGCACTCTGCCTCATGGATTGTAAACTGGCTGAAGAACTGTAAACAAAGGAGAATGATGATCACATTGTATGAGGGAGAAAAGGCTAAAAGTAACAGTGAAATCAGCCTTAGGTTCAGTCTCAGGTTATCAATGCTCTGGAGGAGTGGGTAAATGGTGTATTTATGAAATTCACAGATACAGTAAACTGGGAAGTCAGGGAAGAAAGAGAACACAAAGGGATTTAGAAAAGTTGGAAATATGGGCAGAAATTAGGAGATCCACCTTAGGAAAGTGCAACTAATACATCAAGTATTCAATAGAGAGACTCCTGGAATGCAGTGATGCAGGAAGAGACCTAGGGATGATGGAGAATAACACATTAGATGTGAAATTGCAGTGATGTTTACCATTAAGAGGTGCAATGGAGTTTTGGGGTACATATGCAGAGGCATCATATTACAGATCAGAAGGATGGGACATCTGTGTCTGGCAAGGCTGCACCTGGAATACTATTCAGTTCTCTGTCAGTATCTTTCTGGTGCTGAGGTGCAATCTTGTGGTAATTCAGAAAAGAGGGAAAAAACATGGTGCCTCATAAAAAATGCCTGGCTCTTAGAAGGATTCCACATACGAAGATTCAAAAGTCTAAATAGGTACAGCTCAGCAAAGCTATGACTAAGACATGATAACCATCTTTAAACATCTGAAGGGTATAAACACTGAGGAGGCAGATGAATTATTAAGCTGCTACAAGGGATATAACGAGGAATAATGGGATGAAATTGAGATGCATAATTTAGGCTGCTTCCTCACAATGAAAGATGAGATATCTGTGAAATAATTTACACTAAGCATCAGGAAAAACTTCTGGATTGTGAGATGTATTCGCTTGTAGTATAATCTCCAAAAAGAAAGTGGTGGAATGTCCATCTCTTTGGACTTCTGAAATTAGACTTAGCAAAGTGCTCTAAAATGTACAGAGAACTCTGGTATTGGCACAAAGACTAACTGGATGACCTACCTAATAAATCTATTCCCATTCTCTAACTTCTATGATTCTACAGTAATTATTCTGAGATTTCTGTTCGCTTTCCTAGCCAAGAATGTCATAGCTCTTATAATATAATATGCATAACCAGCTGGGAGGTGGGGTGAAACTGGCATGAGAAAGAAAAGAATCTTACTCACACTTTAATTAAAGTGCTGTGCAAAGTGCGAAGTATGGTATATTTTTTACAATTACTGTCCTGAGAGGAGCATTTCACTAATAAGACAGTATAAAAGAAATATAATTGATTATGCAATCAGCATTAGGACAGATTAACAACTAAAGAGAGGGCATTAGAGAATGAACTTGTACATGAGAGAAATACCAGTTAGAGGCAATACCATAAACCTATGCTGGTGCACAAAATTCTGCAATTTCATCAGCTGGCTCATACTTGCTCAGGCATGAAAAGCAGTAAGTGGAAAACCCCATCTAGTTAGGGAGTCAGAGCACTACCCAAAGGAATTTCACTGAAACTGCAGGATAAAAGGTTTTAAACTCAAAATGTAGCTTTGCTTGATCTCTACCAGTGGTGCCCCGCTAGTGCTGCAATTCACCATTTTCATTACATGTGTTCCTGTTAAAGGCTTTATGAAACTTTGGAACACTCAGCACATAGGTTCTCAGCCAGGTAATAATTTTATATTGATTTTAAAAAAATGCTGCTGAATTGGGGACCATTTAGAAAGCAAACTAACAACTCACCAACATATACAGAGAGAAGTGAAAAGAAGGGGAAAGTATTTATACAAAAATGGGCTTTCCTTTTAAATAATGCCATTATATTAGGGGTTCTACAAATATGTCAGACAAAAAAGAAAGATCAAGGGTCCACTGCTCGGTGGAGAAGGTGAGCTGGTAATGGAAGATGATAGGAAGGCAGAACCGCTCAGTGCCCACTTTGCTTCAGTCTTCACCCAAAAAATAACATGTGACTGGACAACTAGTGAAGTTATCATAGGCAATAAAGGGGAAGGGATGCAGATCAGAATAAGTAAAGAACACATCAAAAATCTTCTAACTAATCTGAATGAATTCAAGTCAGAGGGCCTGATGCTACTCACCCCACGATACGGAAGGAACTAGCTGACAAAATCTCAGAGCCACTGACAATAATATTTGCAAACTCATGAATGACAGGAGAGGTCCCAGAAAACTCGAAAAAGGCTAACATAGTGCCCATCTTGAAAAAGGAGAAACTAGGGAACTATAGACCAATCAGCCTGATCGCGATACCTGGAAAGCTACTGGAGCAATGTACAAAACATTCAATTTCTGAATACCTGGAGGAGGAAGGGGTAATTGCTAGCAGACAGCATGGATTTACTATGAACAAATCATGCCAAATCAGCTTGATTTTGTTCTTTGACAAGGTAACCAGTTTGGTGGATAGGGAGAATGTAGTAGACGTAACATACCTGGACTTCAGCAAGGCTTCTGATACACTCTCACAGGATATGCTGATAAGTAAGCTGGAGAAATGCAATCTTGGCAGAACTACCATTAACAGGATACATAACTGGTTAAATAACCACAAAAAAAGAGTAACTGTTAACGGAATAATGTCAGATTGGAAGGAGGTCTCAAGTGGGGTTTGACAGGGATCTGTTCTGGTCTGGTATTGTTTAACATCTTTATTAATGACCTGGATGTAGGTATAGAGAGCATACTGATCAAATTTTCAGGTGGCACAAAACTAGGGAGGATTGCAAGCATTTGGGAGGATAGAACTAAAACTCAAAGGGATCTTGATAAATTGGAGAACTGGGTTATAGACAACAAAATTAAATTCAAAGACAAATATAAGGTGCTATGCTTAGGGAAATAAAAACAAATGCACATATACAGAATGGTGGATAACTGGCTTGGCAGCAGTACTGCTGAGAAGAATCTGAGCGCTGTGGTGGATCACAATCTCAATATTAATCAGCAATGTGATGCTGTTGCAAAAAAAAAAGGCAAATGCTTTTCGGGTTGCATTAACAGAGGCATAGCATACAAGTCATGGAAGGTGATAGTACTGCTCTATTCAGCACTGGTTAGCCTCAGCTGGGTACTGTGTCCAATTTTGGTCACCAACGTATAGAAAGGATGTAGAGAAACTGGAAAGGATCCAGAGCGACAGAGATGATCAAAGGGATGGCATGCAAGCCATATGAACAAAGGCTGAAGGAACGGGATATATTTAGTTTGGAAAAGAGATAAAATGGGAACATGATAGCGGTCTTCAGATATTTGAAAGGCTGCCATAAAAAAAAAGAGAAAAGATATTTTCTCCTGCCACAGAGGGCAGGACAAGAAGTAATGGGTTCAAACTACAGCAAAGCAGTTTTAGATTAAATCTCAGGAAAAACAATGGAACAGACAGGACAATGGAACAGACTGCCTAGTGAGGGTGTGGAAGCCCCTTCACTGGAGGTTTTCAAAATGAGCTCTAGAAAGACATCTGTCTTGGATGGTTTAGACACAACAGATACTTAATCCTGGTAGAGGGTTAGACTAAATGACCACTGTGGTCCCTTCTAAGCTTATGGTTTTATGATTTTATGGGCAATAACATCACCCCAGCATGGCTCAGAAGAGTATTCCTCTAGAAAAAATGGATCCCAAAGGTTTTACAATATTCTCCACGGACTTGATCTTGTATGGTGGAAGTAGGGCATGTTCTATGTCTAAGTGAAAGTAAAATGTGACGGAGCAGGTCAGTGAGCAGAGCAGAACCTGATCCTGCATCAACAAGAACACTCTTACTTGGCTGTCAAGTTAGTCCCGCCTAGTAGCAGGAATGCAAAGAAAGGAAGCATATAGCTAAGAGCCTCACTTGCGTGTTGAGGGTCACATTTATGACCCAGTCATTATGCTGTGTGATGTAAGCTTGCACTCTCGAACTAAAGGGCAATAACAAAGCACTCCACACTGCATGTAGCGGGTCACGTTACCAGGCCAAGTGATCAGGGCCTGCTGTGCTAGTCTCTTTCAGTTCAGCATGTCAGGGACCTTCTGAACAGGGTTCAGCTAGGTCAGCTTTCATGTTAGTAACTCCCTAGTCCTGCCCATCCCAGAGCTAGGCATCGGGGAATCTGGGGTGAGTAGGGGGAACTGGGGCCTCTCACTCCACTGGGTCCTGGCCCAGGTCACTGAAATTGTGACAGAGTGGGCTGGCCTATGCTTGGCCCACCTTCTACTGGGCCATTTCCTGCCCCACCCAATGTCTCAGTTTGGGGGCATGGCTGCTGCTTCATTGTAGTCCTTTGTGTTAAAACCCCAGAGTCTCGGCACTGATGCAGGTGACCCTCTGGTGCCCAACATGTGGTTCTCTCTACCCCGGGGTGATGTCTCTAAGGGTGGGAGGAGACTCACTGCCAGACCTCCTCAATAAGCACCCCTTCTCCTCCTGCCTTCAGAGCAGGGCTCCCTCTGGAAATGGCTTCTCTCTGCTCCCCAGCTTGGACTGCTGGAACTCTTTTTATACTGCTCCTTTCCCCAGGAGTATGCTCGGCAGTGCCTAAGGGGTGGAGCTTTCCTGGCCCAATCCTGCTACAGCCTTTCCCCAGCCTCAGTCTTAGTGAGGGATTTGTAAAACCCATCACAGTGCACTACCAAAATTAGGACTTCAAAACAGATTAGTTCATCCACCATTCTACATCAGCTTCTCTTCGTCCCATGATTTTAAGAGATGAAGGGAAAAAACAGTGAGGGGAAATTATCCAAGACACTATGGCTAAAGCAATCTACAATTGCTATGAGATTTGCAGTTAGAACTGGTCAGAGGCTAAGCTTTTAGCATATCAGAGAGCAGCAAATTGACATCCAACACTATGTTAGAGCATCAATTTATTAACAATCCAGAGTGCAAGGTACTGAATCCCTAACATCTCTTCCTGTAGCACCTACTTTTCTTTCCTCTCAGCCATGTATTGACCAAGCTAGACGTTATTCATTTTTTGAAATCTGACACGATCACAGCCCAAAGCATTATGGTTACAGGAACCCAGTGTAAGAGAGTATCCAGTGCTCTAATTTAATTAGTCCGGACTGGGTCACCAGCAGCCATCCTGCTCTAAACTGCACTGTTGTGCATCTCAAATAACCAGTTGGCCATCAGGATTTGTTCTTTCACAGTGTGTGCTGACACTACCTGTGTGCCAAGGCTGATTTTTAAATGTTTTCTTTTATAGATAGTGTGTGAGCAGGGTGGATAAAACACAATAAAAACAAATTCAATAAAAATTCAGTTAGAAAAATATACGGTAGGCAGAAATCAAGCAAATCTACTGAAGTCAATTCAGCATTCTTCCCTTATAATGGACATGACCAGAAGGATTATTCATTTACAGTGGAACAAGAACTGATTTCTAGCACTTTGCTGATCCAGTATGATGGTAATCAAATATCCATCTGTGTATTCAAATCTCTGACTCAATTGCACTTGTAGGAGCAAACCCTGTCCTGACTCACAGCTTGTACAATTTCAGTGAAGTCACTAGGTTAGCTATTACCCTCAGATGCATCAGAATAAATCCAAAATAACTCCATTAGTCTCAGTGACATTACTCTAGTATAACTGAGTATACAATATGGCTCAGTAGGATTCCATAATGTATAAGTCAGGGTAGGATTTAATCCATATATTAGAACTGGAAATATTTGCTGCTAATCATGAGCGTGTGAGAGATATTTCTGTAGATTCCTTTTGCAATCCTAAAATGTTGTAACTCATATACTATGGAAACTGGCAATCTATAAATAACCATGGCTTAATTTAATTTCTATACAACGTAATAAGCAGTGGTCCCAGGAGTACTTTACATAGCTAATACTCCTCCCCCACATGCTTCCCTAGTTTACCGATGGAATAGGAAGGCTGTACGATCTATCCATAGGGATAATTCAGCTTGTTCCTCCTGTACCATGCCCAGCCATAGAGTTTGGCCAGTTTTCCACCCAAACCCATATACTGACCCAGACTAGTCTGAATCTCAGTAGAAGGTTGGCCGAAAAGATTCGCAAATCACAGTGACCCTGTCTTGTCTTGCAAATTTGTAGGAAAAGCCTAGATATTATCTAAGTCAGTTAGAAAAATTCCCATGGTGGATACTGATACTTTGTAAAGGAACATTTAGGCATCAAATCTAATTTCTAAAACCTTCATGGAATTGGAGTTCTAAAGCTGTAAATAGGTGTTAATAAAAGGCTTGATGAAGAAGAAAAAGAAACTGCTGATAACATATGATAAGACATATGCCCCTGCAGGGGCGGCTCCAGGCACCAGCACGCCAAGCATGTGCCTGGGGCGGCAAGCCACGGGGGGCGCTCTACCGGTCGCGCGAGGGCGGCAAGCAGGTTGCCTTTGGCGGCATGCCTGCGGAGGCTCCGCTGATCCTGCGGCTTTGGCGGACCTCTTGCAGGTGTGTCGCTGAATCCACAGGACTGGGGACCTCCAGCAGGCAAGCCGCCGAAGGCAGCCTGCCTGCCGTGCTTGGGGTGGCAAAATACCTAGAGCCGCCCCTGTGCCCCTGGAAATTATAACTTCTGTTCTGACATACAAAACAAGTGCTTGACTACATGCACAATGTACTACTATATATATTTTAATGTGAAGCAATGATTTAGCCATACGTCTACTATTAACATTGAAGTCCTATGCATTCACCGGCCAAATTTTCAAACATGAGCACAATGAAAAAATAGCACAGACACATATTGTGTCCACAAACCCACACACTTTTAATAATTGCATCAAAAATTTGGATAATTCCATAGATTCAGTAGGTAGCCAGTTGTGTGTGCAACTAAATAATTTGTATGTTTTGCTTACACAAAAGGTTAATGTGCAATTAATTTTCCATTGCACTTTCCTAAAAATACGGCCCTACATGTTTGGAAGCCAACAACAAAAGACAATTTTTTAAAAATGTATTTTGTGCCAATTTAAGGTTATGTAACTTTTCTACAAACAGCGTAAAGCAACTATCAGCTCTGTGGGAGTGCTTGGCTCATCTGGATGCCGTGAAAGCTTTAATCAATACATTTTATTTTATATATACATACATATAGATAGATACACACACACTTTGTGTTAATACAGGGCTGCAGAATTTGACTTTGCTACATCAATAAAGCACAAGGAGCGTGAAATCAGTGATCAATGTGCCCACATGATAGAAAACTTTCAAACTACCAGACAAAATATTTCTCTTGCTTTTTTATCTACATTGTGGTAAATTGTCAGTGCTGTATGGCAGATTGGATGTGGCAAGTACTGGAAAGAAAACATGAGCTTTTTCTTTTCTTTTTCTTTTGTCAACTGCAAGACCAGTGGGTTTTTAACATTGATGTGGTGACTAAAAATGAGATCAGTGGGCAAGGTCCCCAGAAAATATCTTAGACAGTTTCTAACACCAAATCAAAATATTTTTTTCTTCTGATTGACTGAAGTTTTAAATGTAATTGGTGGGCAGTGAATAACATGCCTGAACACCACAGAGTGTATTTTTTCCTTCCTATTCACTGTGTGTTAACTTAAGATGACATGCTGACTTGGTGGAATCACTGCAGCAACTTGTAAATGGTGAATGAAAATGAAATGAAAAATCCCAGTCCAGTGCATAGGGAAATCATTGCTGTGCTTTGCTGTGTGGTTTGTGTGCCCCTCCTGTCCCCCATCCCCCCCCCACACACACAGTATAGCTCAAGTTCACTCAAGGAATTACAAAAATAAAACAAACAAAAATACTCATACCCCAAAGCCAGAAACCTTTACCACCACCACCACCACCAACAAAACTCCTATAAATGGAACTTCTTTCCTCCCCCTGTCTCCCTGAATGCTTTGAATGAGAGTTTTTGGCATCTGTTTCACAAATTTTATAGCAGTAAGGTCTGGGGAGTGGCTGGGGAGGCATTATTTGGAAGTGTGCTTCTTTTCCACCCGACATGGCTGTACAATTAGAGACAGTTGGAAATGGCTGCCTGCATTGCTGACAAAGCCTGGAAAGATCACTTGACTGAAGAAAGAAACTTGCCCAGTATGAAACAAACATACAGGGAAGTCATGTTATCCAGTATTGAGAACTTTCCTCAGCTCTTCCACTGACTCACTGTGTAAACTGAGGCATGCCACTTAATCTCCCTGTGCCTCACTTTTCCCACTTGTCAAACAAGTAAAAAAAAAACCTACCTACCCTAAAAGACTTTGAGACTTAATATTTGAAAAGAAGTTTCAAACCACAGACTGAAAAGAAGTTCAAAGTATCGTCATCAACAACAGAGCTTGAAAATCCACTCACTGAAGGCAAAGGGGAATCTTTTCTGGGCAATTGCCATCAATTTCTTCAGAATCTAAGCTCTCGTTAAAAACAAACAAACACACAAAACAAAACAAAAAGTTTCTAACTTTTGTGGTTGGGAAGACAATCTTCCAAATGTGAACTAGCAGAAACCAAAGCCCTGTTATCTTCCTATGTCCATAGACAGGCAGCTCCAGTGCCTGAGTTGCTGCTCAGCGCTTCCCCGAGCTGCAGCAGAGTGGAGTTTGCCCTCTGTCTTGTCACTGTTTACTACTGTTGCTCAGGACGATGGGGGAAACAGTGAGATGGTGCGAATCAGATTGAGTTCACTCTGTTTCCTGAGAAAGCTCTCAGCAGTAGTGAGGCAGACACTGGCATTATTTACTGGAAAGGAGCACAGGCTGCACGGGGTACACAGTGAGAGAAATTGGAGCAGGGGGAGGGGTAAAGCAGTAGTCACATTCAATAGCCAGGGTACTGGGGAAAGGGAAAGTAGTAGAGATCACTCCCACCCATCCTCATAGCAGCTTGAAGATTCTTTGGTGGAAGAACAGAAAGAGAGAGAATATGTTCCTTCTCCACTCAAGCAAACATAAAAGGAGTTGGGGAAACAAAATTAGTCTGACACCTATTACCTGGAGAAAAATATGAAGGATAAGAGGCTCACCACCCTAACAGGAATCTCAGCTCACTCTGACTTTCCCAGCAGCGTGAGGGAGAAGGGTTGGCTTCTCCTCTGGACACTGCCTCTGGATACTACCCCTCAATTTTTCACATTGACTTACTGCCAGTGAGTTTAGTCCTTGGACTATTAGATGTCTGGCAAAGTTTCCAAGCTGTCCATAGGAGAGGTTAAGGGTTAGTTAGTGGGCAGGAAAGAGAAAGTGAGACTGATGAGATAAATAGGTTCTGGGGATGAAGGCCTGGCTTGACGTAAGTAACTTTAACTTGCCTCATTTCTTCGTAGACATGATTGGGAAGGTGAATGGCAGGCTGAGTTGTCAAAACAAACAGTATACTGGAGTCAGAATGGCTAGCTAAGTTCAGCAGGAACATGCTAGCAGTAGTCAACAAGCCTGAATGTAAAATAAAGTTGAGGTCAGATTATGCACGAACAGAACATGGGGAGATCATGTGGTGCAGGGATTGGCTCCTACAAAGTAACCAAGCCAGTCTTGGAAAGTGTGATGCAATGTATAGTAGATGTGATGTAATGTGTAAATGTTTACAAAGGAAGAGGTTTGCTGTGTAACTTTGGATGTGTGGTGCACCCTATATCCACCCCCTGTGCTTGAGTCTGAACAACTCAGCATAGCTTTGCTGTCTGGCAAATAAAGATACCTGAGTGATGCAATCTGGAGTTGAACTGAGTTCTTGGGAAGCTGAGTGGAAAGTATTTCAGAGGGAATCCCAACAGTAGGTGAAGTGGGAGAAGAAAGGAGGAACCAAAAATATATCAGAGGAGATACAGAACATAATGTAGAGAAATGGAGAGAGAAAAAGATAAGAGGGTGGAGGGAAAGAGAAGGAAAAAGAGGAAAGAGACACTGGAGACAATTCAGAAAAAACATACCAGCATCTACTGCAGGAGAAAAAAAAATAGTGGAGCGGTGCCAGGAAGGGAAAGAGGTTTAAAAAAAGCGACTGAGGTTCAGTAAGTAGGACCTGCCAAGCTGTATTCAGCAAATATTGTAGACAAATTCCACCAGTATTTGTTAAATAATTTATTCAACAAACACTTTTTTGTGGTATTTGGCAAGCTCTCTCTTTGGCTAATATAGTATTCAACAAATATTGGTGAAATCCATTGACTATAGGAACGTCTTTTCCTAACTATTTGACCTGTCCTAAGAGTTAGTTATATTGCTTTAAAAACTGTTAAATAGAATGAATGCTATTCATGGCACAGACAGCTGTTGTCTTCTGTGTTTGGAAAGTACATGGTGGATACTATCACAATATAAATAATAGAAGTTGATTGATAATACAACCATTAAATACAGTACACAAACGTACACAGCTGCCTCATTCTTTTACATTACAAGGGATGTAGAGGCACGGGTAATTTTCATGCTGTGTGGGAGGCTTAGTCTTTTGTCTAGTAGGTATCAATTTTTTGAAGTCTAGATTATCATAATTAACCTATACTCCTTTGGAGCCAGTTCCAACTTGTAGTCAGATATCAGCAGGTACCTTATCTCTCATCCATTTAAATGTACCAGAGCTTTTTCGTATTAGCTTTGCCCCTTTTATTGGAAGAACATTTGATGAGATAATTTCCACCTCAGTATTTATCCAAATCAATTCCCAGTGCTCTTTAAAGAAGGGCAACGCCCTTCTCCCTTGTAGAATGTTTTTCATCCCAAAGTACTGCACAGATTAAATACGGTATTACATACCAGAAAAATGCACTGAAAGAAAGTTATTTAAGACGCAAAGTCAAGCACTCAGAAGTTAGGAAATGCCAGGTTTAAGGTTGCCAGTGCAACCTTAATTCAGTCTCCTTTGTGCATAAGCATGGTGATGTATTCTTTAATTACATGATCATATTCCAGTTTTTTCCACAGGACCTCTCGCTCATTCAGTGCACAGGTTGGACGGGGCTCTGGAAGTGAAATAGCTATTCAATCTTTTTTAATCCTCACTATTTATTGTGTAGCCCCAACTTATTTAATACATAATTACTATTGCCCTGGTGGGTTTTTCTATGGTGCTTATCGCCATGATATCTGAGGGTTCAAAAACTTTACCTTCACATTTTTGAGAAAGGGCAGTGTTGTTATCCCCATTTCACAGATGGGGAAACTGAAAATAAGACAGGGTCACTTGCCTGAAGCCACACAGCAAATCTGTGGAAAAGACAGAATTGGAACTAAGGACCTGTTATGTCCCAGCCCTGTGCTCATTCCTCCAGACCATAGTACCTTATTAGCAGACATGATGAGTATCCACAGCTCCTATTGACTTCAGTTGCAGCTGTGCGTGCTCAGCATTTACACAGATCAGGCCCCAGGTGTCTCAAGTCGGGCACCTAGCAAATGAAAAATACAGGCTATTTTGGGAAGTATTTGCAATGCTTCATGGGGCTGAAATGAGCCATGCAGGGGTGACTGGGAGCATGTGTTCATCTTTGCACAATGCAGTGTTCTTCATTCCATAATTTCATCTGTATCCCATAATATTTCACATTTCTTTTCAAAATCTCCACAAACCTGAGCATTGCTCCTCAATGCCTGCCATCTGTGACAGAAGCAAGGATCTTGCACAGCTCAGCACTATTGTGATGGGTGTTGCAAGCACATGGCACCTGATCCTGCAATATTTGCAGAACCACAAGAGGAGCTGCAGGGAACTTGACGATTCCTTGGGGGCTAGGTTGTTATGGGACATAGAAAGAAAAAATTGAGGGTTGTTGATGGCATTCCTGGAGCAGCTGCAGATGGCGGAACACTGCTTTTGGGTCCGAGAAACAAGCACTGACTGATGGGAATCACATTGTCATGCATGTTTGGAATGATGAGCAGAGGCTGCAAACTTTTGGATGTGTAAGGCCACATTTCTGGATCTATGTGCCAGACTGGCCACAGCTCTCCAGAGCAAAGACATCAAAATGAAAGCTGCGCTGACAGTTGAAAGGTGAGTGGCAATTGTACTGTGGAAACTTGCAATGTTAGGCAGCTGTGTACGTTTGATACTGGTCAGTCAGGAATCAATTTGGAGTTGGGAAATCCACCACAGGGGTTGTTGTGATGCAAGAACGCAGGGTACTCCATTGCCTACTGCTGCACAAGACTGTGACTCTGGGCAGTGTGGAGGACATAGTGAGTTGTTTTGCTGCAATGGGGTTCCTGAACTGTGGTCGGGCAATAGATGGCATGCATATCCCTATTTTAGCATCAGATCACCTTGCAATGGAATACATCAACAGAAAGGGCTGCTTGTCTATGGTAATGCAAGCACTGGTGAATCACCGAGGACACTTTACTGGCATCAGTGTGGGCTGGTCAGGGAAGGTGCATGATGTGTGCAATTTTAACAACACAGGACTGTTCAGAAAGCTGCAAGCTGGGACTTTCTTTCCTGACCAGTGGATTACCATTGGAAATGTTGAAATGCCAATAGTGATCCTGGTGGATCCCCTCTAACTCTTGCTCCCAGGGCTCATGAAGTTGTACACTGGCCACCTCAACAGCACTAAAGAGCATTTCAACAGCTGGCTCAGCAGATGCAGAATGACAGTTGAATGTGCCGTTGGTCATTTGAAGAGTTGCTGATGTTGTCTACTTACGAGACTGGGCCTCAGTGGAAAAAAAAAAATCCCAAAGGTTATAGTTACCTGCTGTGTCCTACATAATATCTGTGAAGCTAACAGGGTTTCTGCCAGCATGGAAGGCAAAGGTGGAGTGGCTGTCTACTCAGTTTGAACAACCAGGTACAAGAGCTATAAGAAGAACTCAGCGTGGAACTATATGGTTCATGGAGGCTTTGAAAGACCATTTTAATGGTGAGCCAAAGTAGTGTGTGTTGCTGTAGTGTGCTCTACCTGGCCTTGCTATTCTGCAGCCCAGTATGAATCTTGTAGTCAGTGCTGTATATGTAGGAATACCATTTTGCCAATGTACCTATTAATATTGTTTGTGAACTATATTATAGGTCAGGGGTAGGCAACCTATGGCACATGTGCCGAAGGTGGCACGCGAGCTGATTTTCAGTGGCACCCACACTGCCCGGGTCCTGGCCATCTGTCTAGGGGGCTCTGCATTTTAATTTAATTTTAAATGAAGCTTCTTAAACATTTTAAAAACCTTACTTACTTTACATACAACAATAGTTCAGTTATATATTATAGACATAGAAAGAGACCTTCTAAAAACGTTAAAATGTATTACCGGCACACAAAACCTTAAATCAGAGTGAATAAATGAAGACTCGGCACACCACTTCTGAAAGGTTGCCAACCCGTTATAGGTTCTGTGACAAAATGAAGTAACAGGAAATTGGTGGGTGTCAGACCTGCTCAGCACCAGCCAGCATGTTGTGAACTAATAAAGATGAATTATGTTCCAAAAACAGAATTTTATTCTGAAACCAGGGAGATAATAAACATTTAGAACTTAATAAAATGTATTAAATTAAGGGAACGGAACATATGAAGGGGAAACAACAGTCATTTCCATTTCAGTTACACATATCCCAATGGTGTCTTTCACAGGTCAGTATATGTGCATCTGTGAATGTCTTTAATGTCTCCTGAGGCAGAGTGGTAGGGGTAGTGCTGTGACCCCTGATGCCATGTGGCATGTTGAGGGGCAGCGTAGGGAGGTCTGAACTTTGAGTTCTCAATGAGCTGCAGTGGGAGGCAAGCATGGGATTCTTGAACCTGCAAGTTTCCAGAGTCCATAGCATCTGTGTTTTCTGCCTGAGAAACTCCATTACATCCTGGTGCATCTCCCTCTCCTTTTCCTGCTTCGATTCCTAGGCCTGTCTTCTCTCTGCTCTTTCCTTCTCCATGCTGTCTGCAAGGGTCATCCACCAGGCCCTGGTCTTATTCTCTGATGCAGCACTAGACTGGCAGCAACTTCCTGGAACATGTCATCCTGAGTCCTCCTCTGGCACAAGCATTCCTCCGGTGCGGAGGGGGAGACCCTCAAGGCCAAAATACCAGCAGCTGAAAATGAACACACGGAGGTACCACTGTCAGCGTATTCACAACAGAAATCAAAACTTAGGATACTGAATTCAGTCCCTTGTGAATTCCCACAAGTTGTAAGCATGACATTCTCACTTCTCCTTGGGATTGATACAGCCAGGGCCATCCTTAGCCATAGGCAGAACAGGCAGCCGCCTAGTGCACCACTAGGTCTAGGGGCACCGCTCTGCCGGGAGCCCAGACAGATGGAAAGCAGTGGAGCATGTAAGAGCAGGGCTGCTAGGTCCTAGAGATAGCCGAATGCAGCACAGTCTGAGGGAGGAGATTGGCTGCTGGGGTCTCTGGGAAGGGGTGGAGGAAGGAACTCACCTGTGAGTGTGACTCTTTCCCCCGGCGTGAGATGAGGCAGGCTTGGTGGCTCTGGCAGTATCCTTTGTTGTCCCCCATAACATCCATTCTTTTCCCCCTGCCCCACGGAGCACCCTACCTTTCTCCCTTCCCCAACGGAGCACCCCTTCTTCCCCCTCTGGCTGCCTACTGAGGAATGAAAGTGAAAGTAACTCACTTCCTTGGCAGGCAGGCAGGATTGGAATGGTCGCACAGGACTGGACTAGGGATAGCCAGATAGCATGTGCAAAAAATCAGGACAGGGGGTTGGGGTAGGGTGAGCAGATGTCCCACTTTTATAAGACAGTCTCAATTTGGGAGTCTTTTTCTTATATATGCTCCTGGTGCCTATATAAGACAAAGCCCCAAATATGGGGACTGGCACTATAAAATCAGGACATCTGGATCCGGTCACCCTAGCTGGGGAGCACGTCCGGGCAGAGCTGCACAGGGCAGGATGAGCTGCTGTTGCTCCATGGGTGCCCCATCCCTGAGATCAGATGCTGTGCTAACTTCACCATGGTCTGTTGGGCTGGCGGTGGTGCCCATTGGTGTGTGATTGGACCTGAGGGTTTGCTGCTGCTGCTGCTGCCACTCTGCACCCCAAGAGATGGATTTTGGGGTCCTAGAGTTTTCCACCTATCTCCTCCTCTACCGCAGCTGTTGGATCAGCAGGCTGGGGGGTGAGCCAAGAATGAAAGCAGTACTGTATTGTCATTTAGATTGTCATTTAACAAATTTGTTTGCCAAAAATGCTTGCTAACAATCCTGAATTCAATTTCATTTAAAAAAATCAATATCTGAGCCAAAAACAGAAAATTAAGTCGTTGACAATTACTTGTGACAAGTTTGGTATAGAGAAGGGAGTGGGCCAGTTTTCATCACAGACAAAAAATGTTGACTGACTTTCCTATAGCCCTGTTACTGCTAAATCAGGGGTCGGCAACCTTTCAGAAGTGGTGTGCCAAGTCTTCCTTTATTCACTCTAATGTAAGTTTCATGTGCCAGTAATACATTGCAACATTTTTAGAAAGTCTCTTTCTATAAGTCTATAATATATAACTGAACTATTGTTGTATGTAAAGTAAATAAGGTTTTTAAAATGTTTAAGAAGCTTCATTTAAAATTAAATTAAAATGCAGAGCCCCCTGGACCGGTGGCCAGGACCTGGGCAGTGTGAGTGCCACTGAAAATCAGCTTGCGTGCCGCCTTTGGCACGCATGCCATAGGTTGCCTACCCCTGTGCTAAATAGAGCCCTCCAACAACTGTAATATGCTCATCTCCTTACTAGTGTATAGAGCAGTGGTTCTCAAACTTTAACAACCTGCGAACCCCTTTCACTAAATTGTGAAATGTCATGAACCCCCTCCTAAAAATGAATATTTTCAGGGATTTAAATTTAAATTTCCCCAGTGTGATGGATGCCCCAACTGCCCTCCCTGCTCTTCCTGGGGCTCAGGCTGGGGTTCATGCTGCCGGCTCCCCCGCTGACAGGGGCAGGGCTCAGACTGCCAGCCCCAACTGCCCAGCCTCACTCTTCCCGTTACTCGGGCTGCCAGCCCCACACAGAGCACTGGTGTTCAGGCTGCCGGCTCCCTTGCTGACTGCTGGGACTCGGGCTGCTGGTACCACTCTCCATGGGGCTTGGGCTACCATCCCCGCATGGAGCGCTGGGGTTTGGGCTGCTGGCTCCCTCGCTGACCACCAGAACTCGGGCTGCAGCCCAAACTGCCTGGCCCCGCTCTCCCTGGGGCTCAGGGTGTCTGCCCTGCAACCGGGTCCCATCTGCTGTCTCCAATGCCTGGGGTCCTCTGGCCACTATTAGTGAAATTTTTCTGGTGAACCCCCAGTAATGTTCTGCGAACCCCCAGGGGTTCACGAACCCCAGTTTGGGAACAACTGGTATAGAGCAGGGGTCGGCAACCTATGGCACACGTGCCAAAGGTGGCATGCCAGCTGATTTTTGATTCTCTGGGGTTCTGGCTGCTGCCCCATTGCCAGTTAGGGTCCCGGCCACCGGCCCCACTCAGCACCCACTGCTGGCCTGGGGACCCCCAAGGAGCCCCAGGCTGGCAGAGGGCTAAGCAAGCCGGTGACTGAGACCCCGGCTGAGCCACTCAACCCACTGTCGTCCTGGGGTTCCATTCACTCAGCTGGCAGCAGGCTGAGCGGAACTAAATTCAACGAAATAGGAAAACAAGAGCAACCAATGACAAAGTGCATGAACCTAGCAGTGGTCCCCAACCTTTTTCATCTGATGGGTGCCAGACGAGGCCTCCTGAAACATGGTGATAATTTTGATTTAAATGGACTTGAACTGTATGAAGAATTGAGTACACTGTCATCAATGTTGCCACATGCAAAATCAGTGATGGACATTGTACAGTTTACTCATACCACCAAACTTGTTGATATATATATATCCTAATGTGTACATTGCCATTCATATTCTACTGACAATTTCTGTAACAGTAGCATCAGGAGAACAGAGTTTCTCAAAACTAAAGCTCATTAAAAACTACCTCCACTCTATGGAGTCAGGAACGCTTGACTGGTCTTGCTATTCTTGCAATCGAACAAGACATCACTTTGTCTTTGTCATACGATGACATTATTCCTGATTTTGCAGCCATAAAAGCCAGGAAGATTGCTTTTAATTAAAAACTAATCCAAATATGGGGACTGGCACTATAAAATCAGGACATCTGGATCTGGTCACCCTAGCTGGGGAGGGCATCACAGCCCAAAATTGAGATGGGACAGCACGAGAGCAATCAGCACTAAACCTTTCCCCCCAACCTGCCATAGTCACTAGACATGGTTCTGAGCTACGAAATATAAATGTGGATTTCAGTCCCTCAGGGATCAGGACTGTCGGGATCAGAGGTTTTATTTGGTCCATTACAGTGATACAGGGCTAACTGCAGCATTTGGTTCTGGATCCAGACTTTGTTTGCCTCTCACTCCAACCCCACCCAAAATCACTATGTTAACTCTCTCTCTCTTGCACACACACGCACACAGACACTCACACGCACACACAGAGTGACTGAATTAGTACTGGATTCTCGTACCTTCACAACTGGTACCTCCGGGGGAAAAAGAAAAGATAGGGGAGGAGTTGGGGAGTTAATTGTAAATTGAGAGGTACAAATAATGCCATTCCTACTGTAAGTTCTTTTCTTTTGACTCTCAAGTCACTTTTGTGGTTTAACTTTTGTTGACTATTTCTAATTACATAGAAAGAGTCACATATTCTACCCCTTGCACTTGTCACAGGCCACCCATGAATTTTTTAGATAACATCACACCAAAAAATGATTATGAAGTGTCAAAATGTGCTTACATAGAATCCTGTGGAGCTGGCTAAATAAGTTCTCCGAGGCAATGGCTTATAAAATCTTCACCTGATACTTGTTACAGGTCAAAACCATGAAAATCTTATAACCACACTGGAGTACAGAAATTCACTAACACAGAGAAGCAGCATACATAAGAACCTACCTTTGTTTCTCCAGCATTACAGAAGCAACTCCTTCATGCATACTGTACCCAATGTCTAGGGAGGGTCACTTACTGCAGAACTCATTGACTCTACCTGGTTAGGAATGACTTTCAACTTTATATGTCAGATCCTCTGCCCAACGTTGGCTGCTTTGCACCACTCCAGCATCACAAAGCAGTGCTCAGGCAAGCTTAACTGTCCATGGGAGGATTTGCAAGTGGCACAAAATGCACCATAGTGACTTTTACATGACTCAGAACCCAATGCAGGATATTTATCCAGAGAAGAGAGAAAGGGGTCACACCATCTCTACACAATGGCTGCCAAAATAGCCCTGTATGGTCTGAGGGCAGCTGGTGCTAAATTCAAAGATATTTTAACTTGTGCTGTGGGTTCCACACAAGCACAGACTGACCCCACGGGCCAGGAGACTGTAAAAGATGCTTCAAGGTGCCCTTTGGTCTTGCACCAAGAACAGTGGATCTGGGCCTACGTGCACATTACATGAAAGCAACATAGTACACACATGGCAAAGATCAGCCAAGACAAACATAGAGGACGAAATCCTCAGGTCCTTACTCAAGAAAAATGTCCTTGGTGCCTGTATTCTAGAGTTCACAGACACACAGAGAGCATAATAGCACCCTGAGAATTAGCTCATCAGATTAACAACTAAACTTTCTAGCTCCCTGACACATCAAACTCAGTTATGGCTAAAAGCCTGAAATGCACTGAGTTGGAGGGAGAGGGGGATGAAGGAGAAGCGAAGAGGTGCACTGCCTGAGCAGCAGTTGCTGGAGGCATTAAGCCAGTAGAGATCCAGGATAAGGCGTAATGCCTCCAGGGGGTGCTGGCAGGAGAGCTCTCAGCAACAGTAGTTATAACTTCCACAGAACAGATGTAATGTGCACTACCTCAGAGCATTGTCTAATTTGTGCCAGGGCTTGCCAGGGCTGAGTCCCTATGCTTGGCAGTTCACAGCCCCGGCACCTGTGGGCTTGCCACCTCAGCTATGAAAGGAAAAACATTGCTTGAGCCCTGGCATCTAATTGCTTGAGCCCCGGCACCTCTTCCATTACAAATTAAGCACTGCCTCAAAGCAGCCCTGCAGCTTTGGCCTGTGCAGAACCAGTGCTCTTTCCCTGTCCAGACATGCCCTTTAGGAGCACTGCTGGCTTTGCTAATTGGCCTCTCCCTTGTGCTCAGGATGTGCAAACAGTCATACTGTGGCTGGTCCCCACATGGCAGCTGGCAGTGCTGGGGTGGGAGAGTCTCTCTGCATCATTTCTCTGCACCCCTCCAGCACTCCCACTGGGGGCAGCAAGACTTTGCTCTGATTACACAGGTGCCGCTTCCATTGACTTAAATTGGACGTGCCCTTGTGTAACAGAGCTGCATTGACCCTTGGATGAGATCCAAAGCTCATTTAAGTCACTGGAAAGACTCTGACTGGCTTCAGTAGGCTCTGACTGTAAGGATCTCTCGTCTCTTTAACTCACAGAAATATTTTTATGACAAGTCAGTACACAATGTCAGATACACAGTTTTAAAGCCCTGACTCCTTTGTCTCCTCTAGGAATATGTTTTTTCACTGAAACAGCCTGGGTAATTATAATGCTTTTCCCCGGCGAGGTGTTAAATTTCTCTCTGATTTCCTCTCTCATCTTCACCTAGTGGATTTAATGTATTTCCAGGTCAGTTCCCATTCAGCTCCAACACTTTCTACACCACTTGTTTAGAAAATTCAGCCAAGTCAACTTGTTCAAACTGCTTTGTAGCTACCGTGGCCATTCGTTCTCAGCTGAACTGTGTACTCATGGATGAACAGAAAGTAGGTGTTCTGCTATTCCCAGATCAGTCAAGTAAACCCACTGGATCTGCTAGAGAGTCTTTTCAAATCACGACCTCTGCAGCCGGTGCATGGTTCCCTACTGCCCCAAACCTTTCAAAAGGCACAGATTCAAGGCTTTTAAAAATAAAGTTTTAAAAAAATCTATATTGTGATTGGATTTGTTTTAAATCTCCCCCTGCCACTTACTGGTGCGGAACATATAGCCATACACACATACACACACCCCTCCCTCTCTCATAGTCAGCACAGCACAGGGCATGCAGCCCCTGCTTCCCACTGCTGGGACACCAAGTATACAGCCCCTGTTTCTTCCGCCCACACCACTGATGAGGTGCAGCAGTGAGTCCCTGCTTCATGGTCTGCCAACCTCCAATCAGCCGCCTCTGAACTTTCTCACCTCTGTGGCTTGCTTGAGGCATTGATTCCTTCCTATTCGCTATTTCTGACTCTGTAACCCAAGAAGTGTACATTTCCTGCACTTCCTCAGGTCTGTGACCACCATGTAGACACAGTCTCAAAAACTCACATTTGAGCCATACCTTTGTGGAAGGTGGAGGATGAGGAGGAATTGGAGTTGTCTGTGTATGACCTGAACCTATTGGATTGCATCACACTGACATGCCAGATCATCTTCTTAACGTGAATATTGTTTTTCCAGGCAGAACAAAGAAATCATATTAGTAACTGTTCATGTAAAAAAATTTAAAAATTAGACTTTTCCTCCAGAAAACTTAGGTTATGTGCACACCACCAGTTACTGTGGTATAATTTATGTCACTAAGTGGTGTAAATAAGGACCCCCTTGAGCGACATAAGTTATACCGACCTAAGCACCAGTGTGGACAGTGCTATGTCGGTGGGAGAGCTTCTCCTGCTGACATAGCTACCACCGCTCGCTGGGACTGAAGTAATTAAGTCAATGGGACAGCTCTCTCCCATCATCTTAGAGCATCTGCACTAGCTGTGCCACTGTACACTCTGTAGCGTTGCAATAGCTTTAGACCACTTTTACTCCCTTTGGCAAGTTTTTTAATCAGAGATTGGATTAATCTCTTCTCCTCCTTCCAACATACCATAAAATGTAAATCTCTGACTGGCCTTTTAGTGTCTGTAATATACATTTTCCTTGGTTTGGTACTGTTGTCAGAGGTCTCTGTTGTGGGTTGGGCAGCAGATGGGAGGTGGATAGCTCAAGAAATCTGACAGACTCCGAAGTCATTTCCCTTACCTATAGGATGTACGCTGTGAAGGCAGCGGGAATGCAATCAAACTCCAACACACAGTATGGGCTCCTTCAAATGACTTTCCTCATGATGTGGTGTCGTTTCTTTGAGCATGAGGTAATGTAGTGTTCATGCTAGCTTAGCCCTGGACTTCTCTGAAGCAGATACTGTCAATCATTTCAGACTGTGTGGAATTGAATATTCTATTTTCAATATGGTGTTTACAGTTTTCCACTAAAGGTTAAGCAGAGACTACCAAACACATTTTACTGAGCAGTACATTCATTTATCCTTGAATTGGACTCCAGACATGAGAGGCATCAACTGTTCTATGCTTATTACAAGCCTGTTTCTGCGATGTGCAAAGCATCCTCTGCTCCTATGGACTTTGGTTGACATTGAGGCTGCACTGCACCTTGTAAAAAGAGCTCAGCACTTCTAGGGATTGGGCCCCAAAATTATAGTCCCCATTACCACGAATGACAATAACGTGTGATTTAATAATATTGTGCCTTGAGGGATAAATATTTTTCATAGAATCTAGCACTCAGATACCACAGTCATAGATGTTTTAAAAGCAAGTAAATAGGTAGATCAGATAGATGATTTAGAACTAGACGCTAACAGGGGAGAAACAAGTGGATAAATATACCATGATAAGTGACTATTAAGTGGAAGTTCAGTTTAGAGAAGTACTCAAAAGTGCAAATGCACATCCACAACCTCTTGAATTTGCAAAACTAAGCTAGAAATCTCTGTTTCAACACCTTGGCTTCTAGCAATGATCAGAAATGTGAAACTGAAAAATAACAGAAAGGAAAAGTTAAAATCTAATTATTTATAATAGATTTGGTTCATGTTTCATTCAACTTTTGGGTAAAGGTTTGGGTGGGAAGGTCTTATTTTAACCAATTCACTCATCCCAAACAAAATACAGATCTCAATGTCCATATTAATCAGGGATTCTGTGAATTATACTGAGAAGCATTAAGATTAAAAAAAAGAGTGGGCAGCATAAGGCCCTTCATTGTAATCAGAAATCTAAGCATTCTCACCACCTAGACTGCTAGCAGGGCCGGCACTTCCATTTAGGCGGCCTAGGCAATCACGTAGAGCGCCAGGATTATTGGGAGGTGGCATTTTGCCAGCGGAGGGCAGCAGGTGGCTCGGGTGGACCTGCCGCAGTTGTGCCTGCGGAGGGTCCCCTGGTCCTACGGCTCCAGTGGAGCTGCCGCAGGCATTCCTGCGGATGGTCCGCTGCTCCCGCGGCTCCGGTGGACCTCCCGCAGGCACGGCTGTGGCAGCTCCACCAGAGCCACGGACCTGCAGACCCTCTCCGCAGGAATGCCTGTGGCAGCTCCACCGGAGCTGCAGACCAGTGCGCGGGGCAGCAAAATGGCCGTGCGCCTAGGGCTCTAAAAACACTAGCGCAGGTCCTGACTGCTAGTAAGGTTGCACAATGATGTTCACATGTTTAAGTGTCGGATCCTCTAAAAAACAAAAACAGGGTTGCAAAACCTGTATTTTGAAATGTCACCACTTTCACTGAGCCTACACTGAGGAAATTCCCAGAGTGAATCCATGAAGAAGGCTGAAGAATAACATTTCACATGTCTATGGTAACTTCCACCTGAGGATCTCAGGGTGCTTTACAAATATGGAAGAATTAATCCTCACAAATCCTATTAGGCCTTGTCTAAACTAAGACAAGTGGTGTTTTATTCAGATGTTAGCTAACACGTCTTGAGAGCTATTTAAAAATGTGTTAGCATCTACTATAGACAAGTTATAGTATTTATAGCTGACCATAGTCAACCCTGGGCTCCCACTTGAGTTGGGCACAAGGCCTTAGTTAGTTTAGTATCACTGGCTTCATTTTGTAGATGGCAAAATTAAGGTATAGAAAGATGCAATTGGCCTAAAATCACATGGTCTGTAGCATGGCCAGGAACAGATCGCTGATTTCTTGATTCCCAATCCTATGTTCAGACGCACACTAAATACCAATTGATTCCTATCTAAGATGTTGAGTCAGGATGAGGGGTGACAGTGTATTGCTAAGGCAGCATAAGGATAAGTTACAACTAACATTGTACCTGCTCACCCCCAGCACTCCAGGGGCACCTAAGGGTATGTCAACACCACAATCCAAGGGGGGTCTACAGCTTGGGGAGACATACCCAAGCTAACTTTATCCATGCGGCCTGGCTAAAAATAGCTGTGTAGATGTGGTGGGGTGGATTTTAGAGCAAGCTATACAAGCATCTCCGCACCCCCTCCCCCCAAAGAAAACTTGCTAAAGAGAGAGTGGCACAATTACACTGTATTTGTTGTATGTTCATTCCTGACCATGGGAAACCACAGCAGTCTCTGACTTCTTTTTATTTTGGTCAGACTCTGTTTGTTCCATGCTTTGTTCTTCCGATGAGGCCATCGACTCACCTCCCTTATCTTCAATCTGTAATTAGCAGAGATTAAGGGGCTGATAGAAATGACAATCAAAAATAAGAAAATAAACAAAAGGATCATGGAGGAAGTGAAGGGTGGGAATGGGGAAATCAAACAGCTCTCTGTGGAGAAGGTCATCCCAGTGAAGAGGAGCAGATGAAATCAATGGCTTTTGGCTCTGCGGTGAAGGGAGTCAATCTGTCAGGCAGATTGATGGCAGTCACTCAGCCTCTCACAGGCATCACCTGTCCCTGCCAGAACAATGCCAGTTCTGAACTCATTTGCATAGCACTCTCCCTGGGGGCCACATTTCACAGTTCCACAGCTGTGATAGCAACCAGTGCAGCAGGAGAGATAATACAACTCTCGTCCCTGAGGCCTGGTCTACACTATGCGTTTATACCAATTTTAGCAGCGTTAAACTGATTTAAGGCTGCACCCGTCCACACAACGAGGCCCTTTATATCGATATAAAGGGCTTTTTAAACCGGTTTCTGTACTCCTCCCCGACGAGAGGAGTAGCACTGAAATCGATATTGCCATGTCGGATTAGGGTTAGCGTGGCTGTAAATCGACGGTATTGACCTCTGGGCGATATCCCACAGTGCACCATTGTGACCGCTCTGGAAAGCAATCTGAACTCGGATGCACTGGCCAGGTAGACAGGAAAAGCCCCACGAACTTTTGAATTTCATTTCCTGTTTGCTCAGCGTGGAGCTCTGATCAGCAACGGGTGGCGATGCAGTCCAAATCAAAATAGAGCTCCAGCATGAATCGCTGACGAGAGATACTGGATCTGATCACTGTATGGGGGACAATCTAGAATCTCTATCATATAGCGTCTGTCTACAGAAGACGAAATAAAGAGAAAGGGCATTGAATACAAAATCATTCCAGGCTATGATAGTCAAGATGCTCACTCACACGTGCTTGTGTGGAAAGTCGTATACGCGAAGGCACCAAAGAATACGAATAATAAGAGACGCTACAATGGAGTGGAAGGGGGGGACTGAGGACGTCCAGCCAATCCACACAGGTTCCCCACAGGTCCTCTGACAAGCATTTGCATTCCTTGGCTGAGCTCCCAGTGCTGTTAGTGTCAACACATTGTTCCGGTGTAGGTTTATCGGGAGCTATACTCTCAGCAATTTTACTCCCTCCCTCTCCATGGTGATAAGAAAAAGGGGGAAAACAATAATTTTCTTAGACTTTGTTATAAATGTCACCTCTACTGTCTCACTGCTCATGCTGCATCGGATAGAACACAAGGTAGCTGGGGCAGTAGCAGTACAGAAAGCAAGCATCCATCTCACTCCATCCCTGTCCTCGTATGGCAGAACGGGGTGCAAGTGCGGTCAGGAATGTAGTTCCATCCTTGCTCATACGAATCCCGTGGTGCTTTCTGCTTGGGTACCTCAGGTGAGGTGACAGGGGCCCCTGCAGGTAAAAAATAGGAATGACTCCCAGTTATTCACCGGGAGATGGTCAGGAATTAGCTGATAACCATCTTCACATCATAGCAACTAGCAGGCTGACACTCTTATCAGCACCCACCCTCCTTTCATGTCTATAAGAAAGATTCCTGTACTGCTGGACTATCTATAGCGCTGGAAAGGCTGGTCTCGATGGTATCTCCTCGTCCCTTCTGACCTGGATGACTATCATAGCATCGTGAGGCTGCCTATCTCCTCATTTTATCCACACTAAAAAGAGTCATGTGTTTCTTATTTCCTTATGTCTTATTACATATACAGTTACACAAATGGTGGGACTCCTGCTAATGGTAGCCAGAAGGGTGGGGATGAATGCGGAAGCAACGGCGGGTGTGTGCCGGGGCAACCTCTAGAATGGCACTATGCTAGTCTCATTAAATTTCTTGGGATCTGACACGCGGAGCAGAGCTCGTGCGTTCTGGTAACACTCGGCTGCTTTAGACCCACCTTGCCCCTATTGACATACGACGAGGGCTGACTCTTATTTGTCTAGATAATACAACTAAAGGAGGGGAAATGACTCCCCGGGCCATTTCTTGTCGTTTGTGCCCGATCCGGCCGATCCTACAGCGGAAGGCCGAGCCATGGGACCCCCCATGACTAGAGGATGAGATGGTAACAGGAAAACTGTATAACCGTCAATCTCAATCACAATTCTAGCAATGGCACAGCACGGAACGGTTTCCAGAAGCGCGACTGTTGTAAACCGTCTCTTGCTACTTTGCAAGGCAAGATGATCGCTTCCATGTATTTAGGCAACTGCGATTATCCGCCATCGTGTTCACGGCATTCCCGTATACCACAGTGACAGTGATCAAAAGGCCAAACGGGCTCCTGATGGTTGGCACATGCTATGCCGCTTGCCAGGGCAATCCAAGGTAAAAGAAGAGGCACGAATGATTGTCTTGCCGTTGCTTTCAGGAGAAAGGAAATGATGTTGATGACATATTTACCCAGAATCACCCACGACACTGTTTTTGCACCATCATGCATTGGGATCTCAACCCAGAATTCCAATGGGCAGGGGAGACTGCGGGAACTATGGGATAGCTACGGGATAGCTACCCACAGTGCAACGCTCCAGAAATCATCTCTAGCCTTGGTACATGGACGCACACCACTGAATTATTGTGCTTTGTTTGGCCGCGTGCACTCAACTTTATACAATCTGTTTTACAAAACCGGTTTATGTAAAATCGGAATAATCCTGTAGTGTAGACGTACACTGAGACTGAAGCTAAAGTCCTCTTCATTTCAAATAGAAGAGGAAGAGCAATTGTGATATAGGCTGTGTCTGTGTTTTTAATGTCAAGATCACTATCTCAGTGTAAATTCCTAGCAGAGGCAAGGCACAAGTAGTTTTCACCTTTATGTAGCTAGTTGAGGTCAGCCCTGTGCCCCCCTCCCATACCTACGGTTCAACTCAACTAGCTACCTACCTGTGCCTTGTCTCTACTGGGATTTCTCAAGTTAAGTATCTCTTTTGCAGTGAAGACAGCCATAATGGGAAGGCCTGCCTAAGTGTGCAGGGACAAGTGCATTTAGTGAGATAGATCAGATAGTGATCTCTCACGCTTCCCCACAGAACTTGGCCTGTCCACTTCTACAATTCTGCTACAACTTGGACAAAGCGTTGGGATTCCTCCCCCCACCACCTCCACCATATGATGGTAGCATGACCAAGCTCATTTTCAATTAAGACCTCAGCCAGATTTGCAAAGAGCTCTTCAGAAGCAACATACTTCTGATTCAGGAGCACACTCAGGAGTTCCTCTTTGAATATTTTCCATTTAGATTACAGATTGGGGTTCATTCTTATTCCGGCTGAACTGGTGAACTCAGTCACTAGTTGGACCACACCAGCTATTTCAAACTGCATTAAAGAAACTGCCCTGCCTCTGTTCATCCAGGCAACTAATATATATAATTTTCACATAAAAAGGGCATGAAGATTCCATAATCCAAAACTTGCCTATAAACTAGCTATATAAAAAACACGATTACGGTCTATTGTGCCCAAAAAATGCAACTCCTAGTGACTCCTATTGAAGTCATGGGCGCTCAGCACCACTGTAAGGAACCAAATTCAGGAAAGCCTTTAAGCACATGTTTAAAATGAAGTACTCGCTGAAGCCTTGATTCAACAAGGCACTTAATCCCTCTTGCAACAAGCTTCTAACATGTGCCTAACTTTAAGCATGTGAAATCTTATGTATGTGCTAAAGTACTTTGCTGACCTGCGGTCTAAGTCTGGTCATTTTTATTTACATCCCCAAATATGCACTTAGGTGTCCAACTTATGGCTGCCAGCTTTGAAACTTTTGGCAGTAACTCCTCTGCCTCAGTTTCTCCATCTCTAAAAAAAATTAAATGAGGCTCAAATGTACTAACTTCTTGATGTGTTGTGAGGATTTAATGGTTAAAGTCTGTAAAGCAGCCAAGACAATAAATGCTAAGTATTCTTAGAAAGAGGAACTATGCAAGTAAAGAATAACCGTTGGGTTTTGCATTGTTTATATGTGAGACAACGCTTAGATTTTCTGTGCTCCTCTTATCTTTCAGAACTTGAGCAGCTAATTCACTTGTTTTGTTTTGTTTTAAACATAGAGCTTCTTTAAAATAAATAAATATTCATTTTGCATGCATGAATGTTGAATATATTAACCCAGCTGGTGAAATAATTGTGAGGTACTTTGCTTTAATTACAGCACAGCTATATGGTGCAGTTAAACGTCCATATAATTTTATACTACTGCCCTTAAGGCCCTTACTTGGAGTCACACTTTTTTTTTTTTAAAACAAGATTTAATTTGTAAGTGTCAAGGAAATGAGAAAAAATGACCTTACTATAGATCCTTCACATTTTTTCCTTCAGTTTTAGTCGCACTTCTGAAGATTAATGTAAACATATGGGGGGAAAGGATCTTTCTACTCCATCATGCTTTAGAAAACTTTGTTGTTGTTTTTCCCCAATTCTATTTTAGGCCCCAATCTCATTTTGTCGTGAACTACAGTGGTTCATTAAGAAACATTAGGAAATAGCCAATTGTATTATCTTCCAGCAGATACTCCCTCTCTTATGCCTCCCTAAGCACCAACTCTACTCTTTTTGCATTGCACAGCTCCCCAGGAGATCATTTCAGCAGAAATGTCCCCTTTAACAAAACAAATAAGTGGCACTTAGGATTCTTTCCTTGCTAGATTGTTACGAGAAGTTAAATGATTAGTGTACCCATTGCTGTGGCATAGACAAAATTAAAAAAAACTAAGCACACAAAATTAAACTGCCAATAATGGGCAGCACAGACAGCCCCTTCCTGTACTGCCCCAGAGTATCAGAAGAGAAACCATCTCCGTGTTGGTCCATAGACAAACAAGTACTTAACCAGAAAGCTCTTCTTTCTACGGCACTTTGAAGGTTAGTAAATTTGAGAATGGATAGGATGCTGCAGGTAGCAAGTTCCACCTC
This sequence comes from Chelonoidis abingdonii, assembly GCF_003597395.2. NCBI lineage: Eukaryota > Metazoa > Chordata > Testudines > Testudinidae > Chelonoidis > Chelonoidis abingdonii. The sequence continues at coordinate 129,682,859 of NC_133771.1, forward strand.
AGGTGGCCTCTCTGCCATAATGGCCCTACCTCCCCTCCCCAAGAATGCATGCATCCAGGCATTATCAGCAGAAGCTTCTCAGTTGAGCTCAGTCTTTGCGATGGTGCTTATGGAGAGAAGCAGGCATTAATGTGATCAATCTTAGCAATCATAGAGCACCAGTCCCCTAACAATCTCAAACCACTTTACATTCCATTTTAAAATTGAGGAAACAGGCACAAAACAAGTTGCTCAAGGTCACCCAGAGAGTAACAGAGCTGAGAACAGAACCCAGGTCTCTCTATTCTCAGTCGTCTGCTCTGACTGCTAGACAAGCCTACCCTGCTTAGGAAGTCAGGTTCCAAAGCACAGAGAACTTTATAAATTAAAGCCAACAGCTTAGACGGCACTTTGGAGTAGATTACTCCCAGAGCAGTTCCACTATCACAGGAGTAACATGCTTGTGGAAACACACTAAGCTCTGCATCAGAGAAGGTATGGGCTTAGATACAGTGTTGGGAAGCAGCCACGCAAGCTTCCCATACTACTGCCCTGTTGCCATGTGCAGTGACTCATACCTGGAAAGACCATTTCTCCGGAAGTAAGAGTTCAGTCTCCATGTCAAGAAGCAGAATCTATGAGTTCAGAGATCTGGGTTCCAGGTAAAAAAGGGCCCTTGTATCCACAAAGTTTTTATTCCAGGACTCATGAGAGAGACCCTTAGCTAGATAGCTTTGGTCAGCCATGCCACTACTGCCAATACCAAGCCTTCAAAAATCATGCAACAGACTATTCCCTTCTCCACTCCCCTCCCCAAAATTATGAGATAAGCTTAAAAATAATAAGACTTTTAAGAAATAATGAACTGGAGAGGTGGGAGTTTGATCTGCCTTCTGATTTGAGTTGTTAGCAGGTAGCCTCCCAGACTGATTGTGTGTGATCATTTCAGTTCAGGTTCAAAACTCAACCTTAAAAGCACACACATAATCAGTCCTCCCATTGGAGGGAGCTGTCACTCTATCCCTCTTCATTGCCATCCCCTGTCATTAATGTCTACCTCCCCACCTTACCCAGTCTCCTGTCCTACAGTTGCCTTCTCTTGTGATTTTATTGAGATTCTTGTGATACCTGGTGTTTGCCTTGAAGCCCCAGCTGCTGAAGTTAAGATTTCAATTTTTGTGTGTAATATGAAACACTATTTTTTGTAATGAAAGTATGAAAGAGTTTTGGCTAGTGCTGTAGTGCTATTGGCCAGTCAGGCCAGAATGGAAGGACTTAGCCTGGGGTAGTGGTTGGTGTTATGAGAACAGAAAAGAGACAGAAAGTCACTTTCTTCTAAATTGAACAAGAAACTTAATTAGAATGAAGAAAACAATATTAGCCCCAGAGGCAAGTACACACTCACTCTCTACTTTCTACTGAGAACCATCCCATTCTGCCCCCACCAGCATGTCTCCCTGTGGCACTTCCAAACAATACACATCCTGGTTTCCCCAGCTTCCACCAGGTTACATTAAAGTGGCATCTCTTTGTGATCTGGTGACTTGGAAAAAGAGGTGATGCATCACTAAGAGCAACCAGCCCAATGTGCATGTGACTGATGTGGGTGTGACAGTCACAGCATGCACAGGGGCTGTTGTCTGTCTATGTTCTCTGAATCCTGAAGCCAAAAGGAGCCACAGCCAATCATCAGCCACACAGTGCAGATGACCACCATTAGCACAGAGCAGCAAGAGAGCAATGGGGATCTAAATGGGAGCACTGGAGGGGACAATGAGCGGTCATGTCTCAGAGAGGGGAAGCTGAATTATACGAGGAGGCCCTGAGTTATGAGCAGGTCAGAAGAAAAAGAAATGTCTTCCTCAGAGAGAGGATACTAGGCTATATAGGCCACAGGTCTGATTTGGTATAGCAAGTCCTATCTATGTTCCTCTTAATTCTGGTCCCCATTTAAAGTTCCCTATCATATGCAGAACGCTCGACATATTGGGCAATATCTAGCGGCAGATTAATATTGAACTCTGGTTTTCCTTTGGGAGCAGATCAGTGTATGGTTCCCAGGACCTGTGGGATTTCTCTCCTTTCAGATAAGGTCTGTGTTATTTAAAATAGAAAGGTATGGTACAAATAATAATCTGTTTTTTTTTCCTTTTTATAAATAGAACACACATGTCCAATCCCACTCCACTGTATTTTATTTTTAAAATGTAGCTACTCCAACGTGGCTTAACTAAGCCAACGGAGAACCCCTCTCATTGCTGTAGTTAGCGCTGCATCTGTATTCCATTTCAAGGGTAGACAAGCTCTTAAACCAAGGGAGTAATGAGGGGATGTCCCTCTCTTTTCCTTCCCAGGGATCAATTGAGTGAGTAAAGGCATGTGGCTAACCTAAGCTGATTCTTTTTATCCCCTGTATCCCTCTCCCCTCAGAGCCAGACTCTCTTTAAGCAGGCCCCAGGTAGACAAGCCAACATAACAGGGAATAAAGGAACTAATTACAAGAAGTTACAGAATTCTAACATGCAGCAAAAATGGTGGGGAGGGGGAATTAAAGGGCATCAATTAAACAAAGAGCTTTCTTAGCATAGCTGGGCAGCAGGCCAGTTCCACCCATCCACCTGCCACCTAAACCTCTGAGAAACAAAGGAAGAGGAATGTGGTTAGTATTGCAGTAGCATTTAGGAGCCCCTGTCATGGACTAGGGCCCTGTTGTTCTAGGTACTGTACAAATATCAAACCAAAGGATGTCCCTGCCCCAAAGAGCATAAGGAAATTCTGCACTCCTCAGTAACTGAACTTTGTCTAATCGCCAGTTATCCCTTCTTTATAACCAACAGAGGGATTTTAATTACATATTCAGTCACTGAAGTATCTAAATTTGTATGATTATAACATTGATTAAAGAAGAGGAAAATGTATTCTTATTCTCCTCTTATAAACATAACCTAATCCCAACAGAGGCTCTTATTATAAACTTAACACACATTAATATTGAAGCTCTCATCATCAGACATTTTCTTTTACTATCTTTTTTTAAACAAGAAAATAGTAAAAGCCTACAGCTGAGCTTGTAAGAGTTCAGCTCTGTGCCTCTCATTTGGTTTCTCTCTTTGCTATGGAATTCTGCTGGACTTATGTATTCATTATTTAGATCCATCTTGATTTTCTGAAAGACCCAACAATGCATTGCTTCCTCTTTATTACTGAAAACATTAATTTGATTCCTGTAGATGGCTAGAGTCTTGCAGGATACCCAAGAACAAAAGATGTACCTTTTCTCTCCCTCTTCTATTCACAGAAATATACATCATTCTTTGAGTGGACGGAACAGACATCAAGGAATACATTTTTCTTTCCTCTGTAAACTAAATTTATCTACTGAGTTAATCTGGAGATCGTTTCTTTGAGTCTTGAAATTTTAAAATAACGCCCCCAGAAGCAGCAATGATAATTTTATCATCAAGAGGCCTTGGAGAAGTGCTTCAATGAACTCTTTCTGGCCTCAATTCAGCAAAGCACTTATGCTTGTCATTAACTTTAAGCACAGGGTTAACTGCTTTGCTGAGTCAGAGTTTCTATTTCAGTATCAGGCTGAGAGAACTCTATGGCAAATACGTAACATCATTTGTATAAGACAGCATCTCTCCTACTGCCTCTCCTCCTGGAGGAGGAAAATTTTTATCTTTTCTCTCTATCCTCCTGATTTTCCATTTCTTCCTGGATCCTGTTTGCTGTTATTAATTTCCATTTGGACTACAGATTTCTTGTCTTCAATAGCCCAAGTTCAATGCTTCACTTCTTGTACTTGGGATGGCATACCGAGGACTGTGTTGCAAGGGCATCCGTAGTCGTGGGTGTTTTTCTAGGTCCTGCTTGCAAGTTAGAGCCTTCTGTAACAAAGCACATGAGCTAAGTTTAAAGCAAGGTGAGATAAGTAGTATCTTTCTGTCTTAGGAAGCAGACTGTTTTCTCTCTCTCTGTTTTTGGGTTCTTGGGTGTTACTGTTGTGAATTCTCAGAAGCAGTTATGTTGCAACCTTCCAACAAGAGTATTTACGTTTCTGTCTAAATTCTCTGTATCTATGTCATGAATATAATATTCAGTTTTCCTATATACCAACCTAACAGCATTTATTCTTTCTCTCCACCAAAAGTAAACATGTCTTTCTGCATTTCTTTTAGGATGTTTAGTATTGGTGACCTGCACTAGCCTTCCAATTCCTTACTTGAGATCTGGGTGGGATTCATGAGGATCAACATTGGAACAATCTGTTGATCCTCAAAGACTGGTAATTTTGCCTGGGTTTTTCCTCCCAGTTCTCTGAAGTGTAGTACAAAATCCATATCACTCTATGATATGCAGCAAGTTATTCAAAGTGCAGGTAATGAACCAGGTTGGGATGGGTTTGTCCATTCATTACATGGACCAGCCTGTTTACCATTCCACAAAGCAGAAGTGAAAATGGATGTGTGCAGAGACTGCAATGGCCTGTATTTTCTAACCTTGAACAGTACTGTGCAGCACCTGTCAAATGGTTAATAAATATTCACTCTTTCAGGCATGTTACAAGTGTAAATCAGGCATCTGCTTTCTGACATAGGATGGGCACTTAACATTTGCGGCTAGAGCCATTGCAGAGGAACTAGACTATACTGTATTTTCAGCTCAGGCATCATCCTCCTCTCTTTGATTCGCTTTTTAAAGCAACTGATAAACTCAGAGAGCGTGAAGAAGCCAGACAAGCCGAATGGTAGTCTAACAAATGATCAGGATCATGTTCTCAAACTGTAAATAGCATTGAAGGATTTGTTCACCATTGATACAGATCTCTGGTGGACATTTTGCCGTAGTTCTGAAAGGCAAAATGATTAGTGACTGATCGTAGAGTGCAGGCACTTTATTTTAGACAGCTTCTTGTTATTAATTTTGTACCACACCTGAGTGCGGAAGCAACTTTGGAGTGGATGGCTGCTCAGGCTAGTGGAAGATGTGAGTGTTGCAGAAGCAGCACACTTAATCTCCTGGAAAAAGCTTGTCTGCTATACTCTACTCCGCAATGCTCTGAGAGCACACATGGTTGCCACCAGTTAAATTATAGAGGGAAGATGCTGGGATCTATTGTGGTAATTCTGATTGAATAAATGGGCCCAGAGATTCAAAGGTGTTAACATGACCTTATCATTGTACAACACTAAACATAGTTTGGGACGTGAGTACAGAGACCTCAGCCTAATTTGTCACATGGCTACAAAAACACTAAATTTTTATAACCAATTAAGGATTTTAAAAAATGAAGAGAGAACAGCAGCTAAACATTTAACATGGAAAGTTGTAAGTAAGGCTTTTATTGTAACAAAATACCTCATTCCCTTTAGCTGTAAAGAGCACAAGTGCTAGGGTTACTCCGTATCCCAAAACCCTAGGATGCCAGTAGCATGCCAGGTGCACTGTGTCTTGGAGGCAAGCACTGCATAAGAACATAAGAATGGTCCTACTGGGTCAGACCAAGGGTCCATCTAGCCCACTATCCTGTCTTCCTGCAGGGGCTTCAGCAGCCAGACCTTGTAGGCACTAGCCCTTATGGATCCCAGTAACCACTCAGACATGGGACTAAGTGAAAGGACATTTCACTAGTGTGGAGGAGAGGGAAAGGTTGCAGGTATGCTGGGTATAGAGGCTTAAACAGTTACAGTTCAAAGTAAGCAAAAGCGGTTCTGGTTTGGGTCCCTGGGGCAGCCCAGATGAGAGTCAGGGCCATTCAGGCCTAGTGCTTAGTTCTGTCCAGTCTCTTCAAGCAAACAGGCATTTGCAGGTTTCCAGGCCAGGCTCAGTTAATGTCTCTTATTGGTGGGGGCGGGCTCTGCAATGGCTCCTTGCCCAGCCCCTGCTGCTTCCTCATAAGCCCCACACAGACTTGCACCAGCTGTAATGTCCAGCAGTCACAGCCTGCTCCACATGCGGCTCTGCATGCAGTTCCTGGGGCCTCTCTCCAGCTCTCTGCTGCCATGTAGCTCCCACTGCCAATCAGAGCCCAGCCACTTCCCCATTCAGACCTTCTCCATTACCCAGCCAGGGGAAAGAGACGTGCAATGGGGAAGGGGCTGATGGAAAACATAGTACCTTCTTAACCAGGAGGAAAGGGATATCCAGGGGGAGGAGCTGGTGGAAGCTGTAGTCCCCTGCTTTGCAGGTCTATCACAACAGATTTTAAAAGGAAAAATGGACTTGTCTTCTATATAGCATTAGAAATAGTATTAACTGTCCTTTTTGGTGACAAGAGAAAAAATTGGCTGAGATGGGCTGGGGTGGCTGTTGCTAGAGTCCGACCCTACTTCCTGGAAGACCAAACAAGACAACCACACACAAAAGGAAGAAAAAAGAACAAAGGCAGAAAATGCAGCTGCTGTCTCTGGTGCTGACTCTCACATACAACCTTGCTGCTGGAGAAAGACGGACACAGCACACCATGTGATCAGCCTCTCAGAGACCTTGCAAACTTTTGCTAGGAGCAGGCAGCTAAAAGCAATGTCCTAAGCAGCCTTTCGTGTTGTGGGCTCACAGTAATGTTGCAAAAGATGCAGTCTTTGCAGCTTCACCAGACTCGTATTGAACAGAAGGCCAAAAGGGACAGATGGGAAAGAGAAGAAGTAAAGTGGAGGAAGGAAAAGGCCATGAGTAGGGCCCTACCAAATTCACAGTCATGAAAAATGCATCACAGACCATGAAAACAGATCTGCCCTGTGAAATCTAGCTATTGAAGGGGAGGAATGGGGCAGAGCTGGGGACGCCCCAGTCGGGGTCTCCTACTATGCAACAGGCTCCAGCTGCTAGTCCCGGTGGGGCTGGGGAGGGATGGGACTTCCTCTTCCCCTGCACAGCCACTCTCAGGGGGAGATAAGGCCCACGTCCAGGTACCTTCCCCAGCTGCAGGAAGCTCCATGGCTGCACTGCCTACAGAGCCCAGCAGAAATGAGGGTGGCAATCCTGTGACCTCCCCTACAACAGCTTTGTGACCACCCCCACGGCCCCTTTTTGGGTCAGGACCCTCGCAGTTACAACACTGTGAAATTTCAGATGTTGACTATTTTTAAAATTCTATAACAGTGAAATTGACCAAAATGGACCGTGAATTTGGTCGGACCCTAGCCAGGAGAGAGGATATGCGAGCAGGAAACCAAGGTTCACATCCCAGCTGCTGATCAGGATTTATCCAAAGTTGGTGGAGGTAACAATGTCATTGGTTCACATTCTCTGGTCTAATCAGGACATCTCTCAGGAATCAGGATGAGTTCCATGAAGACAATGTCATGGTGGATGGTAGATCCCAAGCTCCCAGGAGATGGTAGAGATCGTAGCCATGATGGAAGAGGCGGCTACTTTGAGTTCAATTGTCCTCCACTTTTGTGATCCACCCTGAAGCCTCTTTTTAAGGACTCTCAAAGGGGGTGATGGTCAGAATATCTCAGCCCCTCAATATTCTTTCTGAAAAATAGGCCTACTTTCCAACACTCCAACTCTGGTTCATTAACTTCTTTTTCCATTGTCCATTTGTTTACCAGTCATGATTTTAAAACAGTCCATGGACAGTACAAATAGCCCTTTTTTATTGTGTGTGTGTGTGTTTGTGAGAGAGAGAGAAAGAGAGAGGGGGGGGGGGACTAATCCAGTCTGTTTTTAATTTTTGCTGACTTTTTATACACACTATTATGTAACAAGGCTGATTTGGCATTTCATTAGCTTAAACAACTTAGAACACAGGCCTCTGCACAACAGATCATTGTAGTCTTAAAGGGGTAGATGAAATTAAAGTCTAATGACGCATCAAGCACAACATAATGATGGTCTCAAGAAATAGGTGGGACTAGAAAAGGAGACATACTTACTGGAACAGGAACCTGAATGGAATTAGTAGAGAACATATGCAAATACCCAAACCTTCTGTAGAAGAGGAAAGAAACAACAATTAGTTGGATTTCTGGATAAAACCTAATATTAGTAATAAGCTATGAAACATTTCTATAAAATCTTAGAGTATTGGGTACTGTGACAGAGCGCTAGGTATGAAACCCTGAGTTGGCACTCTGTTCACAGCAGCTCCAGTCAGGCATAGCAGATTGGAGTTGACGAGGCAGACCTGTGCCTAATTTGTGGATGGGGCAGGGCAGAAAGGCTAATTAAGCCACTAGCCAGAGCCCACAAATAGGGACAGGAAGGAAGTGAAAAGGGGGAATGCATGCAGTGAGAGGGAGAGAGAGATTGCTTCCCCCCTGCTTGTAAAAGCGCAAGGTATGCTGGGAAGCTGGTGGGACTCAATTATAATTAAACTGCACAGGGTGTTGAACCAGCACAAGGGTCTCTGAACGGTTTGTCGACTGAGATAGAAGCAGGACAGAGGAGGCCCTGTTATAGTAGCTAATACACCAAAGAGGGCAATGTATCAGGTCAGAAGTTTCAAAACACACCTAACAATGCCCAGTACCTCACATGTACTTTGTATTGGAAACAATAAATCCAGCCTGGGCAGTAAAGATTTCATATATAGATGCCAAATGCTTTCTTTATTTTCAGACACTGAAACTTCATCTGGAAAGGGGTTTGTAAAACTTTCTTACTGCTCAGGTGAGAGTGGAAGATCACAACACATTTAGGCCAGTGATTTAAAAGCTGGACAATTTTTAAACACGAGGAAAGGACTCACTATGGAAGTGTATATGTTTGTACTTGTGGAAAAGGCACATACAGGGCCAGATGCTGAGCTGTCCTTCTCAGGATCCATAGATCTGCCACCTGGCTATATGCCCCTCAGCATGAGTTTGAGCCCTCCTATAGCTGTTCCCCAGAAGAACCTATGGGCCACTTGGTCCTGGTCTGCACTTAAAATTTAGGTCAACCTAGTTATGTCATTCAGCAGCGTGAACAATTCACATCCCTTGTCACCATAGTTAAACCAACCTAGCCCCTGGAGTATGCACCTCTAGACCTATGGAAAAATTATTCCTTTGACCTAGCTACTGCTGTTCAGGGAAACAGATTACCTACACTGATGAAAAAAATCCTTGAACAATTTGATGCTTAGAAAGAATATGAAGTACAGGCATGTGTAGATAGAGGTAGGACACTTGTGTATAACAGACCCCTCACTCCTGGATCAAAGAGAGAGTCACATTGCAGAGGAGTTTTAGACCCAAAGATTGCTGTTTGCATTCCAAGGGGAAAATTAATGGGATTTGCCAAAGGGCCTTCTGAGGGAAGAATAATAGATCTTCTCATTGTCACTCGCATGCTATTATACTGAATCCTACTGACACTAAATGGTTTGAAAGGAAATACTTCAGTTTTGTGTGGTCTGCAAGCTATTGTACTGTATGGTTCATGGGATAGGAAATGAAATACAGGCCTTTTCTCTGCTACTCCTGAAGACTGCACAGATTGTACAGGAATTCACAGTATGAAACAATGTGTAACAAATTTCATTTTGTAGTGATTCCCAGTTTAGAATATTGAGGTCAAGCACAGGAGCCAAAGGGTGCTCTGCAGTTCCTGACTTTGAGAGATCATTTTTGGTTTCTTTTGTTGTTTAATTGGGAGCTGTTTGAAAGCTGCTCAAAGGTTTTCAAAGTCAGTAGTCTTGGCAGAGCTGGATTAATGGACAGTGCAAATAAGGCTGCCTATGATAAATTGCATTTATCCTGCACACATGACTCTATATGGGAGTGTAAGGGGTTTTACTGGCACTCATTTGGGATGAGCCCCACAGCTATTGGAGCTTTGTCCCATGTGAATAACTTGTGCGTGTTTAAAAATACTTCTTTAGAATAGAGTAATCCAGCAATGATATTAAGGTTTAATCTAGGAGTTCTGTGCATTTATCCAATGGCCCACATTTAATCTTCAGCATTCATTAGTGGGAATGGAGCTCTTAAAAAAGGGTTTTGTCTAACTTGTGTTAATGATCTGGGGGAAGTCCTCTAAGGACAACACTCTTCTGTTTTTAAGACAGAGCTAAAGCTGAATGTATGTTTCAGTGGAATCCAGCTAACACCCGCCCACAAATTACACTATTTTAAACAAGAGTTCTATACCTTAAAAAGGTCTAGAAATAACTAGTTAAGGAATCTAAACCAGGTCACACAATACCAAATAACTCTGATCACATGCTATCTTCCTACCCAACCTTAATTTTATCCTTCTGTTTTATTCTATAATAAAAATACAGTGATGGATGTATAAGGTTGAATAAGCATAAAAATCAGTGTAGATCAAGGAATAATGATCCAGGGTACATGAAGTTATGTCAGCATTCTATGTTTTTCCTCAAAGTATGATATTTAGGTGGAGAAGAATAATATTTCTGAGTAAAATTGGAATGAGTGATCTGCTTGATGGTGCAGATCTGAATAAGTGCACATACCTCTTTCAAGTTTTTATTTTAAATATACTGTGTTCCAGCTAAAACAAGTAATTGTTTCTAGTGAGTAACACTACAGCTTAGAGTTATAGCATATGGGGAATGTATTCTTGTAACCCAATAAACAGTTAATCTAGTGCTCTGGTTGTTGCAATAAGTATCATCAGCAAGCATGGGGGTGCACTGTGCCAAAACCAGAAGTGGAACGCATGGAAAAAGAAATGAAACAGGATCCTGAAGAAAAACAGCTTCTTCCAAGCCAGATCATGCAAAAAGAGCAAGCTAACCCCAGCACTGAAGCTTACAGGAATTGTGGAAAAGGCCTAGAAATGATTTAAATTGTGTTTCCAACTTTACCTAGCCTCTACTACAGTCACAAAACTCAGAGAATGTCACACAAGAATACTTCTAACCATCCCAGGATAAGATGTCCAGCTTCGTCATTCTCCCTGACAGCGACGGCTTTGTTCTGGGCACGTATAAAGCATATTTACCAAATTAAAATTAAACATATGTGAGAGAAACGTGCTGCCTTCAGAAAATCCAGAAATATCTGTGACTGAATGGAAGTTGAATCAACAAATTGAGATCTGCCAATGACAGGCATAAGACATAAAATGACTTCTGAGAGGAGTTTAATGTTAGCAAAAGCACATTGCATAAGCAGGTGAATAAACGAAGCAAATGAAAAACATATAGCACAAGGACAGCGCAATTATCACAGTGGTCTGTTGTACTTCTGCCAAGTCACATTTATTTGTTGTAGTTGGAATAGAAAAGGCAGTTTATATTTTCCCAGCATAATGGAAGAAGCACAGAGGATCCCAGTTATACCATTAAAGTACTACTATTAAGGTAAAATGCCCTTTTTCTAATTTGTAGTTTATTTCCTCTGTTTTGTTTTTCAAAGCAATGTGGTTTATGAGTGCCACTTTATTTTTGTTTGCCTAAATCTGATACAGTAAAGCCTTATACTCTAATGGAAGCAAACACTTAACTGCAGTGACGCTTGTTCCCTTTTACCTTTGTATTAAGCCTTGTGAAATGCAATTAGTATTTGAGGGAAAAAAATAACTAAAAGCATTGGCTCCAGCCAGGCCTGGCTCAAGCAGATGTTTTGTAAGTTTCTCCACAAAGGTCTGACAATGCACCACATGCTCTCCTCTTGCCAGGCTCTTCTCCAGCAGGGACTGTTAATTGTGCTGACCCGTGTGGTGGCCTGTTGGTACACATCCATTGTACCACCAGTTCACCAGAGTCAATGTTCTCTTTTATATCACACTTACTGAGAGTACGAAAAAATGCAAATCAAAGTGCAACTATGCTCCATGCACCAGAAGTCTGACTGTTCTTATACTTTTTCACCCCATGAAGAGTCAACCCTACCTTGACTTGTGCAGTAAGAGGCAATGTAGCCAATGGCAGATGCATCCTCTCCTGTAGTAATCCTTCTGGTCAGGGCAGGATTCCATGGTGTGGACTTGGGGGCGGCGAACAGGTATGTGGAGGAACACAGTTTGCTGCTACTCTAAATAGGAACAGGAATGGTTGGGAGCCAGTTGAGATTCTGACACAGACGTTGTTGCAACAGACACTTCTCTCCAGCTGTTGACCACCACAGCCTGAAAAAAGATAAATTTCCCCAACATCTGATTCCTGTACATCGAGGTGAGCATAAAAATGATCTGTAACAATGTTACATTATTGGGAGTAAACAAATTCAACTGTAAGCATACAAAAAATGCCACAGAAAAACTATTACAGCTCCTGATCATAAGTTATAGGCCCTCTGATGCTAATAAAATCCTTTAGGATGAACATAAGAATGGCTATACTGGGTGAGACCAATGGTCCATCTAGTCCAGGGTCCTGTCTTCCAACAATTGCTAATGCCAGATGCTTCAGAGGGAATGAACAGAAAAGAGCGATTCAGTTAGCGATCCCCTGTCGTCCAGTCCCAGGCTCTGGCAGTGAGAGACTTAGGGACATCCAGACAGGGGCGGCTCTAGCTTTTTTGCTGCTCCAAGCACGGCAGTCAGGCAGTTTTCAGCCTGCCACCCTCGCAGGGACTGGCAGGGCGCCCCCTGCAGCTTACTGCCCCAGGCACGCACTTGGAGTGCAGGTGCCTGGAGCCGCCGCTGCATCCAGAGCATGAGGTTGCAGCCAAGATGGTCAGGGTTAATAGCCATTGATGGACCATGAACATATCTAATTCCTTTTTGAACCCAGGAACACTTTTGGCCTTCACAACATCCCCTGGCAACAAGTTCCACAGGTTGCCTGTACATTGTATGAAGAAGTACTGCCTTATGTTAGTTTTAAACCTGCTGCCTATTAATTTCATTGGATGATCACCGGTTCTTGTCTTATGGAAGGGGTAAATAACACTTCCCTTATCACTCTGGCCATATCATTTATGATTTTATAGACCTCTATCATATCAAATTCTAATTTTTTTTTTGAGGTAGAGCAACCAGAACTGCAGTATTCAAGGTGGGGAGATACCATGGATTTATATAGTGACATTAGGATATTCTCTGTCTTATTATCTGTCCCTTTTCTAATAGTTCGTAACATCGTGCTAGCTTTTTTGACTGTCACTGAACATTCAGCAGAAATTTTAGAGAACTATCCACAGTGACTCCAAGATCTCCTTCTTGAGTGGTAACAGCTAATTCAGGCCCCACATTTTATATGTATAGTTGGGATTATTTTTTTCCAACGTGCATTACTTTGTACTTATCAACCTTGAATTTCATCTGCGATTTTGCTGCCCAGTCATTCAGTTTTGTGAGATCCCTTTGTAATACTTCAGTCAGTTTTGGTCTTAACTATCTTATTTTAACTTGTACTTAACTATCTTGAGTTATTTTGTATCATCTACAAATTTTGCCACCTCACTGTTTATGCCCTTTTCCAGATCATTTATGAATATGTTGAGCAGCACACATCCTAGTACAGATCCTTGGGGGAGCCTGCTATTTACCCCTCCTCACTGTGAAAACTGACCATTTATTCCTACACTTTATTTCCCATATTTTAACCAGTTACTGATCCATTAGAGGACCTACTCTCTTATTGTGTAACTGGTTACTTTGCTTACGGGCTTTTGGGGTGCAACTTTGTCAAAGGCTTCTGAAAGTCCAAGTACACTATAGGCACTGTATTGTTCTCATCCACATGCTTGTTGATACCCTCAAAGAATTCTCATAGACAGGTAAGGCAGGATTTCCCTTTGCAAAAACCATGGTGACTCTTCCCCAACATATCATATTTGTCTCTGTGTCTGATCATTCTGTCCTTTACTAGAGTTTTAACCAATTTAATGGTATCTGATGTAGTTTTGCTAGACCAACAGGTGCAGCAATTCCCATTCAGGGGTATATTGCAGGCTGGCTCTATCACCTTTTGGGGATCAAATTTACCTATAGTTGCTTTGTGAGGAAGTGCAAACCTGATTCTGTCCCTTGTTACAATTTAGCAGGCTTAACAAAAAAAAAATTATCTCTGGTGGTTGCCTATGGTTTTATTGTGGTCTTGGTAAAATTCAAGTAGTTTATGGGGAGGGTTAACTTAATAAATTACAGTTTATTTTAACAGAAAAATAAATTTCATGTGAGATAAAAACACATGTAATAAATATTTATATATTATGAGACATCTTAGTAATGACTCTAGTCAAAATCACACCCAGAGTCCTATTCTAAACCCAACTGTTGGCCTTCATTCCCCTCACTCCAGCAAATAAAAAATCCATTTTGTCTGAACATTTGTTGATAGAGGAAAATTTCAGCATCATAGTTTAGTGAACAGATTTTTAAAGGAGTATAACCTCTAAAAAGTGCAACTCAAATGGCATATATTTAAGACTTGCAATATATGTTGCACCCCTACAGTCTCTTACACAAGTGGCTCCATTGAACTAAATATTACTGGTTATGAATAAAGTTACTCAAGCATTTTAACTGTTTGCAAAATGGGAGTGTAACAGGGTACACTCATTGCTGGGGTACATCCCTGTGGCTGAGTCTGGAGTTTTGCTCTCACCCAGTCTGGTGACCCTTTCTCTTGCTTGTTTGCACCATGACCTCTCTCTAGGACTCAGGGTGCTCCTTCTTCATGACTCAGCGCTCTGGCCAGGTCACCATTTAGTCCTCCCCTTCTGAGGTGTCAAAGTCCCACTGGACATCTTGTCTGTATGCCACACCAGGCAGTCTTCCAATCCACATCCAGGTCTGGTGCCACTTTCCCAGTGGCTGGTAGAGGAACCAAGGCACAGCCCTTACTCTGGGTTCCAGCCCAGGGACCCTATATCTAGCAACAAAGGTTTACTCAAACTCAGACCCTGTTGCTTTTTTCCTGGGTTCCTTCCTACCTCACTTCTCTGTCTCCTGGTCCACCGCTAGGTTTGCTACCTTGAGCTTCTTCTGCTCTCAGAAGCTACTTCATCCCTCTCAGCTTCTCACCAGACTCTGTAGTCCAGGGCAGGATCCCAGGGCTTACTCTCCTTCTTGAACTCCTCCTTGTCCCTAGTCAACAACTTTCCCTCTAGGGAGTGACTATGGAACTCCTCCCTGCAGCCCACTTTACCTTTCAACTTCCTGGCTTTATACAAGCCCAACCTGCACCTGCCCAGTGAGACTTCATCTGCGATTAGACTTTGTCAGTTCCTGGCTGTCCTCCAGATGCTTGCAAGTATTAAAGCTGACCATGGCTCCCTGTAATCAGGTGTCCATCCCACACAAGGCTTGAGCAGGTTAAAAGAAGCCAACTAACCTTATAAGCTGCATCTAGGGGAGATGGGGGACTGATGAAGTCTAACTGAAGATGAAGCCCAGCTGGGCAGGTGCAGACTGGGCTTGTTTGTATTTACTAATGACTTGTGTATGTGGAGAGATTAGATTCTATAAACCACAAACCAACTTCTTTCTTCAGTGCAAATTCTTACAAGAGGCTCATGCTCAAATAACAAAATATACAACACTTACATGTGGACACAGCATGCACCCATGTTGCCTTCACTTTTAAAACAGGATTAAAGCAGCAATGAAGCCAATTCTTTTCAGTGTCCTGTTGAGGATGGCAAGCATGAGAAAGCTACCAGTTCCTAATGGTCCATGTCACTATAAGAGTTCAGTGGAAACTGACTTTTGTCATGTGACAGGGGTAAGGAGATACGCATCATTTCTGTGAGTCAAACCCTTATTGTAATCCATAGATGCACACAAAACTTTGTGTGCAAACATTGGCCTGCCTGCTACTGTGTTCTGCAAACTTTCTGCACACAGTCGTAAAGACTTAAAAGCAAACCAAAATATTGGTCAATAACATTTTAAATGCTCATGTCAAGAGTTTAATGGGAAGGGGTTTGTGTGCTCAAATATTTATGTACTGAAGATATATCTGAAGTATCAATTGTTAAGCCATGGAATACAATTCAAGTGATTTTAAGCAAGAAAACATCTTTTTAGCTTTATTATAGAACTACTTGGTAGCACCCCCATTTTTTAAGATAGCAGTAAAAGGTCCCATTCTAAGTCTCATATTTAGCCCACTTCTATCTCTGCAACAATGAAAAATTTGTGCTATCAGCATGGTGGAGAATATTTTTACAACATTAGAAAGAAATTGCTCAAGTCATTTTATGGATGGCAAAGTAAAAGTACTGAACTGCTTCAGTTTTTATAGCTTGTTTCTAACATTCTTATTATCTACAGATTAAAAATGGCTTGTTTCTCCAAGGAAAAACTTCTAAGCTTTTTTATTATACTCAAAGCTCATCTGAATATTTTCATACTCTTGCTTTTTATCCCACTGTAAAGGATGGCTTGTAATAGGAGCATTCCAGAATCAGTGTATCTGGAACTTCATGTAAGCTAATATGACTCTGGGGAAAGATACATGGAGTAGGGTTTCCATTTTCACATATTCCTTTTAAAAGTAAAATCACACTTTAAGATGGTTTGATCTCAGTGAACTTTTCTGGTGATGTCTAAGGAAAGTCCGCATTATATATTTTGTCTAAAACAGTCCAATACTCTCTGTTGTCTCACTGTGTACCAAGCATGGACATTTCATTTTATTGATCACTCACAAGTCATCACCATGATTAAAATATAAAAAAGTCAATAACCTTACAGGATCTCCAGTCCAAGAGAGAGAATAAAGCAAAACAAACTGTGGTTTTCTGAAGATGAGACACCTTAGGAATAGCATATTGATGGGTGAATCTCAGTGGTTCAGTAGGCCTATTCTCTTAGGATGAGCACCCAACAGTGATATGCTTTGCAAATTTTGGTTGGCAATATCAAGGGAATGGACTTGCCTGTGACTTCCTTCAGCAGGAAGTACTGTTGGAAAGCTTACAGTAGCTTGGCTGTCAGCCTGGGCCAGGAGGACAGCAGTACACAAAAGCTAAGAAAGTGAAGGAGGGAAAGGTAATCTCAGAAATCCTTCAAGATGGATTAGGTTAAAGGTTAGGGCAAAGGTTTAGGTGAGTCCTTGCTTATACAAATAAAATAATGTATTTAAATCGTACATTATGGGGGGGGCGGGGTCAGGGACTACACAGATGATGTAAATGCATCCCATTGCCACCAGGAAAAGATGGATTTATTATCATCTTTGTTTGGAATTTGGGTGCATTAAGCCAGCAGGGTTGGGATGTATATTAATATCAATGTAGTGTCAAGGCCAGCCCTAACGTACTATTCTGTTGGCTATAGGGCACAGGGCAGGTGGTGGCAAATTCATATACTCACAGCAGCCCAATTGCTGAGGCACTCAGCTGCCTACTGCTGAGCCACCATCTCCTTCTTTCTGTTCTAGAGCCAGGCCTCCTGAATGAGTGCTCTCTAACCAGGCTCTCCCGCTCCCTTAATTTGGGGGCGGGGAGTAAGAGGCCACAAGAGAGAAAGCTAGTGGTTAATTTTGGGCAGTCTTGGTATCCAACTTCCTCTTCTTCAGTGTGCACATGAAGCCATTAGTTAGAGGAGTTAGTGAGGGCAGCTGTCTGCAGTTTACTAAATATGCTGATGATATCCAGCTCTGTCACATCAGATCTGCCTGGTGCCATGGAACAAGAACTAGAGCTAGTCAAAAATTTCTCAACAGAACCATTTTCCACTACAAAATGCTAATTCAACAGAATCTAAACATTCCATGGGAACATTTTAACAGAGTTGACATGTTCCCATAGATTGAGATTCATATTTCAGGACTGCTGAGATCTGGGCTTTTGGATCAGGCCCATCTCTAACCACCTCTGCAAACAGTATAGAGTCTTTCAGAAAATTTGTTTGCTCTATTTAACTTTGTTGACATTCAGATACTGTGAGGGATAAATAATACAGATTGGATAGATTATCATTCATGCCTCTGAACTATGTGCCAAAATTTCCAGAAAGCTTTTTCCAATTGTCCAAGAGTTGCATTTAGCCTAAGAATATCTCCTATTCGTGGCTGGGTCACTTTGTGCAGTTGATTTAGTTGGAATGTTCTTTTGAATTGAGATAGGGGCATCTCATTTGACACGCAAAGCCATGAGAATGTGCTTTCCATGTGTCGTCACTGTTCAAATGCCACATGTGTTTCTCAAGGCAAGCCAATCTGTTGTGAAGGACACTGGATGCTTTGCTGAAGCTAACATCCTTTGCCTGCAAGGCACTCTGAGGAACCAGAGCCAGTCCATGAAATTCATCACACGCCAGCAAGCAGACAATGAAATGGAAAGCATTCATCTGAAACTGCAGACCAGATGCTTCCACGATATACTTTCAGTATGGTTCACTTAATTCCATCAGAGTCTTTATGATGGCAGGAAAAGAGGTGTGTGTGTGTATCTGTTTTGTTTGATTATTTTTAAACTGGCAGGATACTTTTCAATCAGTGCTGGAAATTCAGGTTTTCCCCATCAGAAAAACTAGTGCATTTTAATGAAGACAACCTAGCTACCAGCCACTACACAACAGAATGAGGATGTTAACACCTAAGTCTAAGAGATTTTTACCTTCAGCAAACGGTTCCTGATATTCAGCTTACATTCTCCTTTCCCAAATTTCATTCCATTATATCCTTTGGACCACCCTAAACAATACTTCTGTTTCTGAAAAACAAACACACCAAGCCGACACCCTGAGGATGGCTATTACCACAACCCTACCTCATAACCATTCTTTAGCAGGGAAATTTCAGTCCTTGTTTGGATCATATTCTGTCTAGAGTATCTGGTATTTTCCCATTTAAATGCCCAACTAGCTCTTTTATCTGATAGCTACACGGTGTGTCACCATCCATGACACCAAGTACACATTACTATCTGTATTTCTAAGCTTATTGTATCATCACTAAAAAATTTGCCACAATTAGAGTCTAAAGCAAACATATCCCACCAAAGGCCCTTAAAATTTATGGTCCATCCAGCCTTGCATCCTGCACTGAATAATTTGTGAAGTGCTGTGTTAGCAGGACCACTACAGACTACACTTCAGGAGGGTGGGCAGAACCACTACCCATGCCAACTAATTTATAATCTATGCTTTTTAAAAAAAAATCTCAGGTGACTGTGAAATGATGGTGCACGTACCAATGACATTTCTGATCTAATATTCTGATATGAGCTGGACCCTGCTGCAGTCATGACATTTCACAAGGAAACGGTTGAATGCTTCCTCTTCTTCTCTCTTGCTGTACATCATGTTATTTTTCATGCCATACAAATAGAAGTTAGATAAAGACAGAAAATACTCTTACTGGGAAGTTGCAATGTAACACTATTCTGTTTCTTAGAATTCAGAACAATAACACACTAGAACCCCAAAGAGAGAGAGAAACAAAGGAGCCTAAGAGAAGCATAACTCACCTCATCTGACCTTAGGCTGGCTGCAAACTGACTGATTGCAGTTTTTCCTACAGAGCCCCCTACTCTACAGGGAGAGCCAAGAAAACTCCTCAGAATTTAGATTACAATTTTAAAAGACTTTTCAATAGACCATATATTAGAGCTCTCCTGGGGTAAATTCTGTGCAAATAATACAATGCTAACTTTTTCTATGCAGAGTAAGAGGAAAGGTTTTGTATAATGTGTTTTGTAACCAGTTAATGCTTTTGAGGAATGATTTTTGAAGTCCCCTATCAATATAGTCTGATCACTATTTTACTACAGCTACACATAGTAGAAATCTGTGGATGTCTTTATTACTTTGTACTGTAATTGTAAGGTATGCTAAGGAGGACTTTCAGCAGACCCAAGGCATGTGTAACTGCTATGGGCTGAGGCAAAAGGAAATTTGCCTGATACAAATGCTACCTACAAATCACAAGGATCCTTATTCAAATCTCATTGCTATGATAACAGGATGCTGAGTCAGCATGAGACCACCTCCGGGTTGAGGCACTCCACTTGTTGAGCATGTGCCTTGTGGCCAAATTCTGCTCTGCAGTGTAAAAGCAGAGTATATCTACTTCCAAACAGTGGCAACAGGAACAGTCCGGCTCCCACCACCTTCACTGAGCTGAGCCTGAGATTGACCACAGAAGTCTGTGTGGTTGCTAAGGAAACCCCAGTGTTTCTTTAGCTATTTTACCGAAGCCTAAAGAAAGACATGAGGAGCACTTCTCAGCGCCAACTCAGTACAGCCAGAAGCACCAGCCATGTGCAGAGTGCATGCAGTTTTCGCATTCCAAGAAGACTATCCAGGATTGGGAGAGTAGGGTCTGCACTAAGCACCAGAATTCATACCCAGTGGAGAAAGCAGCCACTCACTGCCCCTGAAAAGTCCTCAAAGGAAGCACTGTGGTATTGGAATCTGTGCCTTTATGGACGGTGTTTCCCAGGCTCAGTCGGGCCTGATGATCATAAACCTTTTGTTGTTATGCACAGCCAGGTGGAATCAGACACCAAATAATGAAGAGCTCTTGCAAATACCTTGAGCACTGCGGGATCACTGAACACCACAGGCACAATCTGTTCATAAACCATGCAGCTAAGGGGTTAAGGACAGTGATACTGAGGCACAGAGAAGTTTAGTGATTTTGCCATAGTTCAATAGCAGGATGGTTTGTTTACCTGCAGCATCCGGAGGTTTGAACGATCACAGCTCCCACTGGCCACGGTTCACCATTCCAAGCCAATGGGGGTCACGGGAAGCAGCGTAATCTGAGGGATGTGCTGGCCGCCACTTCCCACAGACCCCATTGGCCAGGAACAGTGAACCGTGGCCAGTGGGAGCTGCAATCAGCTGAACCTGCGGACTCTGCAGGTAAACAGACCGTCCTGGCCCACCAGCGGATTTCCCTGATGGACTGTGTGCCAAAGGTTGCCGATACCGGGGGTCGACATTGGGAAAAAGCCCTTAATAGTGGTTCACATTGTTGCCACTGTATGATTCTTTTTTTTTTCAGAAGCAGTTCTCCAGAGAAGCAGGGGACGTATGCTTGGGAAACTGGTGAATTTTAGATTTGTTGTTAATGGGGTCACAACATTTTCAAAACAAAAATCCAGAAGCACCTGTGATGCAAACATGCAGAGAGGGTTTTAGTAGAAGGTCCAGGAAGTATGTACGAACCTGGGATGCTGCAGAGTTACTGTTAGGTTCTGTGCCCAAGCTGATCTCAACTGTCAGGCCAGAGTATAAGGAGACAGGCAGTCGCTAAGGCAGCCAAGACCCAAGTCAGAAAGGTATCAAGTATCAGGGGGTAGCTGTGTTAGTCTGAATCTACAAAAACAACAAGTATCAGAGGGGTAGCCGTGTTAGTCTGGATCTGTAAAAGCAGCAGAGAATCCTGTGGCACCTTATAGACTAACAGACGCTTTGGAGCATGAGCTTTCGTGGGTGAATACCCACTTTGTCAGACGCAGGTGCAAAAAAACCTCACTTCTTCAGATGCAACTGAATTTGCGTCTGAAGAAGTGAGGTTTTTTTTTTTTACCCACGAAAGCTTAGGCCCAAATAAATCTGTTAGTCTTTAAGATGCCACTGGACTCCTTGTTGTTTTTAAGTCAGAAAGGCTTACACACTAGATTGTCCATTATGTGGCAGATTGCCAGCTGCATGTCTTCAGCTGTGGAGAAATGCTGATGTGCCACCGGTCAAATAGATACAGAACATGAGCATATGGATAAAAATAAACAAAATGCAGGGCTTTTTTAAAAGGTGCAAAGTAGGATCAGATGAAGTATTTCCCATGCAGGGCACAGAGAACTAAACACAAAACTCCCATTAACACTAATGGGAGTTATGCACTTAATGTCCCACATGCTGCTCTGAAAATCTAATATAACCTGTGCCTAGATAGCACTTTATATAAACAAAGAGTTAAAGCATAAAAAATGAAATGTACTATCTACCTATTTAATATCTCCTAAAAAAAACACATTAACTTTCCATATGAACTTAGCTGCTGACTATGTCCTAGGGGAAAACGTGTTTCATAAGACAATTTCCAGCTTTTAGGACTCATTTTGGAAATGGAGAATATGCTTGTTCTCTGAGTCAGTGTTAGAGAAATAGGAGAGATTGTATCCAAATAGTCTTATTTGACCTTTTGGGCATGCTCCTGCGGTCATTACAAAGATTAAACTCCCAGTACAATCACTGGCACTTATGTGAGGACTGGAAGAGTGGGCCTTTTGTTGGTAAACACTTTAGAGATTACATCCCAAACTCCCTTCAGTCCCAGTGTAATGAATCCTTGAACCTGATCCCACCTGCTGTTCCCTTCTGTGTCATCATTTTTCTACTGATCTTAGGCATGTAGCAAAATGGAATTTGCAGACATAGGGCCCAGTCTAGTAGCCCTTAATTCCAGGAATGTAAAGGCTGCAGGATGGAGTTAAGGCTCTATCTTCACGGCACATACGCAGAGAAGTTAGACAAAAACATAAGATGGAAGCTTGCAACATAACACTACTTTCTTTCTTAGAAGTCAGAACAATAAACATACTGGAACCTGTCTGTTACAGCTATCCCCCTATTCCATTTTGTCTCTTACAGCTGTTCCCATACTCCATTTTTGTTTTTGTTCTCCTGTGGCCTCCCCTCCCTGGCTGTTAAGTTGTTTAGCAGGGCCACTGCCCTTCTCAAAGGGAGGGTCCCTTAAAGTTGTTTAGCAGAGCCATTGCCCTTCCAAAGGGATGGCACTTGTGCTAAGTGGGACCACTGCCCTGTTCAAAGGGTTATCCTGTTATCACCTTGTTAATCCTGGGCTCGGTGTAGGGTGACAATGTCCAGTTGCAAGGCCTATGTGTTTTTAAGGTCCGCATGAGTCATAGCCTCATGTGGCTCTGAGTCACCTAATTGCACGCAGACTCTGCCTAGACATGTCTCTGTGCTCACCTGCCTTTTTTTTTTTTTTCTTTTCTCGTCCCCTGCCTCTGAGCCAATCAAAAGTACGGCGGGAAACGCCCTAAAGTTGCCCTTAAAACCAAGACATTTTCTCTGAGCAGACCTCAGAAAGGTTCCTGCATTGCTCGCCTGGTCTGATCTAGCAGGGTTTCTGGGGGTCCTTCTCCGCTCTCGTTTTATTTTGAGCTCGTACCCCCGTTTTTTGATAACACCCCCCCACGAAGAACGCACTTGTGCTGCCTGAAGATCCTGATTATTGAGACTGTACCCAGCCTTCTGTTGATTATGGGCCTGCATTTACCTTCTGCTCTTCTGGGGCTGGAAGAATCCCGTCTGTGAAACTGTCCTGTGAATATTCTCTATACTTATTTTAATTGCTAGATGCTCTCTCATCTTTCCCCAGCACCCCAGACTTAACCACACCCAGCATAGCTGTGGTTAAGGTTAGGTTTTAGAGAATTGTTGGAGTGTGTTCTGTAAGTTCGTTAAGAGAATTGTTGCAGTTGTGGTCTGTACGTGCTAATGTGTATCTTGGTTTACAGTTAGGTCATAAGATAAGATTTTGCTGGTTCGTATAGTTGTGGTTAAGTCTGCTTCCTGCTGCCACCCCCCCCACCCCGGCTCTCCAGTTACCCATACCCCTCAGTCTCTCTGCTGTTTAAACTTGCAGCCTGAAAGTTTAAATCTCCCTCTGCTCTCTCTGTTTAATACCTCAGCCTGCCTGCTTTCTCTCTCCTGAAGCTTCTCTCTCTCTCTCTCCTTTTAATACCCTTCCCCACACTCTCTCTATTACCCACAATAGCTCAATGGTATTAGAAGTCTAGCAATAAAACCCATTGGGTTACCTCTTTTCTCTCTAACACACCACAGTTACATTTAATACTGTGACACATTTTAACCTAAGTTGGGTTACTACCACATTTTCCATAACTGTTTAGTTGCTAATGCTGTCTGTGGACACACCCATTTACATAAAACTTGTTAGCTACCTGTTACAATTTAGCTTCAGTGTATATTGGTACCAACTGTATTGTACCCCACTATTGAAACCCCCTATACTATTTGCTAAAAGAAACCCCTTCCCAGTTATCTACCTTAACAAACCCCATACCCCTCACTATTGAATTTTCCCTGTTCTAGCATTTTCTTAATAAAGTTTATTTTGCACCCCACCTGTGTGGTAATTGCTCCCCAAGATCCCATATACCTGCTGGCAGGGACAGAACCCAAAAGCAGAGCAACTCAAAGCAGGCTGCTCTCTAAAACAAAGGGTTACTATTTACCCCAACTTATTCTAGGCTGGCTCTCAGCCAATTGATTCTATTCACATTCTTCCCTATAGCATGCCCTCGTTTACAAGCAGGACCAGGAAACCCCTCTGAAATTTAAAGTGATAGCTTGACATTTTAAAAGTTTTCAGTACACCCTAGGGCTCCTGGTAGAATTTGGCAGTTCCATCTATGGACATGGAAAGATCAATCTTTGTGACTAGAGCTGTGTGAAATGCTTGCTTGCCAGTGAAACAAAACAACAATATTCCATCAAAAATTATATTAAAGAAATACTTTATAATTTACATAAAGCTCAGCACATCTTGTAACCATCTACAATATATTGTTTGGGCAATATGAAAATCAAGATTAAAACTGAGACTTTTCACAAAGTACAAGTACTTTAACTCTGCTCTACACTATTGTCTATAACTTGGGTTTAGTGTAATAATGCGTCCAGCAGATTTGGGCTTTAATGAGGGCCGTAAGTAATGATGAACAGCTGGCCTTCTTAAATCAGGATGTCCGCTGAGAGTGGTCAATTTGAAAAACCATAGGCTAGCTATTGCCAGCATTTTAAAAGCATTGCCAAAAACCTAAGAACCAAGAAAAATCCTTTGCTAGAGTTTAAACCTCAGGCCATTTTCAGTGCCTAGAGACAGCTAACAAGGTCATTTAGATGGCAAAGCAGTGACTACCTTACGGCAAGATTTTGACTTTACTGATCATTTGTGGCCAAAATAAAAATATTTTATGGTGGTGGAGAAAACCAGTTCTGTATATCCACTGGGAACAGGACTTAGCCAGTCAAATCCATATCATATAGACTACTGAAAATCCACAATACAGTAAGAGGGGATAAAGCCACTGGTGAAAGGTATTACTCCCTATTACCAAACCCTTATCAGGTCCTCTATAGCACATATTTTCATGACTAGTTTTAGTTTTTACTTATTTTTATAATATGGTTATAAAGCAACAAATTAGGATTTGCGGTAAAGGAAAAGTTTTCAATTAAAAAAGTAAACTGATAAAAATATTCACTCATTCCACTAGGATATCAGAATCAGGACATGCAGTAGCCCAGAGGGATGTAAAAATTGATGAGATACCATAGATTTTTAATAGAATTTCTTTTATATATTTTATACTTATTATGATCAACTACAGTATGATCCATCATAAATAGGCCAAACACATCCAAAACTATGATTAATAATCACAACAAACAGAGGGAGAACATAACCAAGTTACCCTGTACTTGCAAAACTATCACCGCTCTTGCCAGCCATTTCCTTTCCTAATCCATTACACATCCCATTAGTTTTGCTTACATTTATCTTGCATCCTGCTTTTATGTTGTCATTTCTTACAGTATTTCAGCCATATTTCCTTAAATCAATAATCATCAGCTGCAAATCCTAGGTGATACAGCCTTGCTCTCTATTTATTCTAATAGCCATTTTCTCGATGGCATCTCCAGAACACAGTATGTGAGGTCCAAATAATCTGTGGAGTTGCTCTGAAGGAAACAGTGGCTCATGTCAGAAACTTTCTTGAGTATCTGTGAGCATCATGATATATGTTGATTACTTCTGTAAAAGTAGTTGTAGGTATAGCAAAGCCTCAGGGGAAAGTTGAATGCAGTAGCCTTTTAATGCCTTCTGCTTGGAAATAGCTGACTAGAACAGTATGGAAAGTTTCATATTCAGGTTGCATCGACCCTAGCAGACCGCATGAAATAGTGAAAGACTGTTACAAGGCTGTTAGTTAGTTGGTGACATTAGTTCAAGGATCTATGTTGATCTTATAAAAGGAAGTGACTTCTCTGAAGCAGAGTTTAGAGTTGTTGGAGGAGAATGGGAAGAAGAGTCAGGGTCCTTCTCACAAATGGGTTGAAAGAGACCTTGACAAAACTTTTTAGCAATCTGGATGGGGACGGTTGTTACCCTTTTATTACCACCCTGGATGAGCTCCCCCTTGAGGATGCTCACCAGACTTCTGTAATAGAGCCAAGCCTGGACCCCACATGCTCTGTGCTGGCTGGGTCTGGACAGAGTCCAATCGCAGCTTCTAGGCACTATCTCAAGGTGCAAATCCCTTATTTAGCATGCCTTCCTGAGATGGGAGACTCCGCAGTCCAACTGCCTAGGCCCTGAAACCAGTGCTAACCCTCCCAAGCCTTCCCAGTATCAAATGCAATCTCCTCAGAGTTCCACTGAAGTTGTAGACACACACACCTCCCTCCAGTGTCCTCACCACTCTGAGAATCCTCTGGACATTGGTCAATGAACTTTCAGGGCCCTCGGGCCCTCCTTCTTCCTAGTCTTGCCTCTTTCTTCTGATCGGTGAGAGCCCCTGCTAAGAACAGACCTGGTCCTTTCATAAAATTCCAACCCTTTGTCAGATGACCTCACTCCATGGCTTCAAGTTCCTTGTCAGGCGATTCACTTCTTAGTTACAGTTCACCTGAAGTCCTAACTAGGAAAACTAGTTCCCCTGCACGGCAGCCAGGTCATTGTTCTAGATTGCTTCCATTTGTCTCACTCAAGTTCTTTTTCTCTACAGGAAAGCTACTGTGGCCTGTAACCTGCAGATCATAGCCTTAAGGGAATCCTCTAGGAATACAGAAGCAGTGGCCAAATTGATTCAAAGGACCATCAGGGACACTTTCTAGCCCCACAGACACATTTTTTTTGTGCTTGCAGCCCATACAAAGGAGAGATTTTGGAGGGCTTCAGGAATTTTTCACTTGCTCCTCCAGTCAGGGTTAGTACAGCATGAACCATAGCTGTCTAAATGATTGGTTGAGTATTATTGGTAAGACAGCTTATTTGACTGGACTTTGCCCTACTAACTGCTGATTACTAAGCTGCACCTGGCCCTAGATGATTACATAAAGGAAATGGGGGTGAACTGGTATTACTGAGGGTGCAATTTGGTCAGGAGTGGCAGTAACCTACATCTAAAACAGAAAAAAGAACAACAAAATGAACATTTATGTTTTTTATGGCCAAATGCTTTATGCTTCATTTGCTGCTTTAGTTTCAGTATTTCACTTCAAGCAACTTTACATTTCTCCCACCACTTCATTTTGTTTTTCTCCCTTCTCCTAGCAAAGAGCTGGAAGTGAAGTTCCATCCAGTACTTAAATAATTATCTAAAATTGGAATAAACAAAAAACTGTGCTAAGACATTTAGCAAATAGAATGATATTACTTTAAAATCATTTACATCCAGAATGTGATGAAGAGTCACTGGCAGTACGTTCAAAAGTAAGGAAGAACTGGGCTGGGTTGTTACATTTTTGCCATATAAGCTGGGTACATTAAGATCTTACTCCCAGTGTGGTGTAGGTTGCTTGTTTTCTTTAGGTTACTGCCTCATGGCAGGGAATATGACAAACAGGGTAACTGCATTGTAGTATGGGACTTACTGGCATGAGAGCAAAGCACCAGGCTGTGTAACACACACACCATTTTGATGTCTTCAGGAGAAATGCAAAGGAAAAAAAAACTAAGTGACAGTAAGACAGCAGTGAAAGAGGTAAAATCAGGGGGAGACAGCTGTTGCAGCTGTGAATAACTGCCCATCTTCACAAGCATTTGTTTGGGAAAACTGATTGTTGTGAGTACAGTGCCTTCCCTTTAATTCAGTCACCCGTTGGCAGTTAATTTGATCCTCCATTTAATTTGATGAAAACTTCTGAAACTAGATCATTTAGTGTTTAAAAATACAACTTCTACCCTTCATTTTTTTCTCCTTCAGGCAGGTACTGCTGAATAAATTGATTCCTGGCTCCAGATAGTTGCTGTTTAATTAACAATGACGAGCAATATAGAAATGCCTACAAATAAATTAATAAAGAAGGTCAAAATCCTGAGAGAGAGAAGAGACTCAAGAAAAACTGGTGCAATAATTAAACACGACTGTAAAACTAAAATGTGATATTATAAGCACTACCATATTAATGCTTAGTACTTATAATCACTTTTCAAATATCCAAGTGCTTTACAAAGGTGGGTAAGTGTTACTATTCCCGTTTTACAGACAGGCAAATTCAGACACAGAGAGATTAAGGGACTTGTGTAAGGTCACACAGCAAGTCAGTGGCATAACTGGGAACAGAACCACTGTGGCTGTTCTGCCTCCCATGTGAGCTGCAAGCTGTGATACATAGCTTGGTGGTCACGCTGATAATAAGGGCAATCAGATATTTTAATCAAAGAGAGGAACAGACTTGATTGACATATGTATGTTAGAAGGGAGAGAACTCCTTAGCATTTCCACTTTGCCCCAAAGCAGATGTTCTTTGCAGAGCTCTAACCCTTGTCCCAAGGCAGTTCTCAGTAGTGCCAAGCTGAGTTGTCCTCCCCCCCGCCCTCACCCCCATTTTTGTATGGTAAGCATGATGGAAACTTTAAACATAAATTTGGCTAATGCAGAAAGCCATTGGCAGGAGACAGCAGAAACCTAAATGGCAGACAATGGAAGAAGCTGATAATAGACAATGGAAACAGAAAAGACCGCATGCAGCACACCAAAACTCAGAGGCTTGAGCATTTTCAGTATTTCACAATGCCCTTGACTCACTACTTGTCTGAACTAGAACTGGTCCTACACAGGCTTCCATATGAACCAATGAGCATCATTGTGGGATGCCTGGAAACAAAATTAAACAACATATACTGAAAGTTATTTAAGTTACATTTCCCTAGTGAGCCAGCATATCATAAACAGTAGAACTGGAGTCAGGGCCAATGTTCCCTAGAGGAGTGTTATTAAGTGGTCACCAGTGAAACTGGAAACGTGGAGAATTAGGCTGGAAGCAACTCAGCCACATGGACAAAGCAGTCCACAGGGTTTCATAAAGTTTGACTTGTTCAGCTTAAAATGCACGCAGCTTCATATTCTGCAAATGAAGCATCTAGAGACTTTATTTAAGGGAAAGAGAAAAAGTATCAGTCAAGGGTGCCATTAGTAAGGCCTCACCATGGCAGAGAGACTATAAATGTTGATATGGGCCAGAGCAATATCTGGATCTCAATCCAATTTCTAAATTTTGTTGGAGATCCTACTATTGTCATCTGGTACACTCATTCTTTTCTTCCCTCCAGGTAAATAAAGAAACAAACAAACAAAAAAAAAGCCATGATGTCTCTTACCTCATTTAATTTTTTGGGTCAGTGCCTGTGTGGTAGGTTTTCTATGAAACATTATTTTTACTACTCTGCTTCATGCTAGTCTAGTCTGAGGGCAGCTTGTGTAAGCATCACATTTTTTTTTTAACGTAACTAATCCTTAAAAAAAACACACCCTGAGTCAGGACACCAACAACTCTTATGTTTTTGAAAGATACAATGAGATATGACATCTGTTATTTCCCCGCCCCCCCAGTCGGGATCTTTCCAAAAGAGCTCAGTACAGCATTTCTACAATGACATATTCCATTCATTGTGATACTTTCCTCACTTTTCTATTTTGACAGGCAAATGAATACAGGAGAACAACACTAATAGGCACCTGAGGCAGCTGGAGGGTTAATGAGACTTCTAGTGAAATGTTCTCATTAGGTGTGAAGGCGTCTTATTAGATGATGATATAGCTTATGAGAGGGAAGCGGGCCACAGACCAGCAGCATTGCTGACCAAATCTAAAAATGTCCCTTTTCTTTTGAGAGGCCCAATCCTAGTAGTGGTAGAAACAAAAGCAGGCCTCATTAGCTCCTAGAGCAGAAGCAGCAGGTTCATTCCAGCCTCTCACACTCAATTTTCCTGTAAAGATTTAGGGCACACAAATACACAGTGTTTTCAATCATAGATGATGCAGAGTATGTCATGTTGACTGCAACCATGCAGGAGTATTTAAGGACAGAGAGGGAGAAAATAAACTCCATAGCTGAACCATGATACCTGAACAGCTGGGTATTGCCACAATCAACCTTGGAAAGGAGGCTGGCCTTGTTATTAAGGCCCAAGAATGGGTGGTAGAAATCTGGATTCTATTCCTATGCCCTGATTCACCAAATGTTTAAGCATACAGTAGACTTAAGCATCACTGAAGTTAACTCACGCACGTGTTAAGTATTTTGTTGAATAAGGAGGGGCATGCGCATGCGCTAAAAGTTAAGCAAGTGCATTGCTTAATCAAGGGTCTAAAACTTTCTGTGCCTCAGGCTCCACCATCTAATTTTTGAGAGGGGGTAACCAGAATTGAATACAGTAGTACTCAGAACTAAAATGTTGTATTCAATTACCTCATTTTATTTCCCAGTGGAAAGTCGTCACCATCACCTAAGTTGCCATCTCTCTTCCCATCCCCCATATGCTTGTTGGTTGTCTCAGAAGAGATCACAGACTCAATGAGCATGGATACTGAACTACTAAGTCTGGGTTGAGGCACACCTGTAGCATAGGCTGTGAGGAAGCTTGCAGTGCTATTGCCTGTGCTGTACCTGTCCTGTGGATAGAGAACATCATTTGCCATGACTAAATCCAGGACCTTTCATCAACTCATTCTCATGCGCACATGCATAAAACATTCAGAGTGATGTTATCTTCAGTTATCTCTGAAACTAAGAGGCAAAAAGTAAGATAAACCTAGAGTATGAGCAACATGTTGAAATTGTTAGGAATTCTTTGTGCAAGGGAGGGAGTTATTAGAGAGGGCTCCCTAAGATGGTCGAAAGAGCACCAGGATCAGACAACTGCTTTGGTAATTAAAGCCAGAGGGGGAAGTCTGGAGTGTGACTGGGCAAGTGGTATGATTGGTAGTGGCATTTGGGAAGTGGAGAATTAAAAAAAAATCTAGTGCCCAATTATTTTAAGTTCTACAAAAGACCCTGGTGTCAGCAAACTCCTTGTGTGCAGACTGTGAAATGCCTGCTCATAGCATAGCAATCTTTTAATGAGGCTGCCACCCAGTGCAGGTGCAGCTTCTGAATCCAGTTAACCAGACTTATTGCAAAAATGAAAAATTAAAAGAAAAAAAGAGTGAGTGGATGTTAAAATATCCATGTCTAGGTTACCAGCCTTTCCTTACTCTAAACTAGAGTTTCACAAACTTTTCCGGTCAGTGGCCTCTTTTTAAAACTCATATGTTTTTGTGCTGCCCATATCTCTATGATACCCTTTTATAGAGATTGTACCAATGGTGACAACAAGCCTAATTTATCTGTGGGTGTTTTGAGAAGTGGCAGACGATAATTGACCTTGAAAGGTGAAGATGTGGAGAAGAGAGATTTTCTTTTATTTAGACTGTAATAAAATTTGCAACAACTTGAGATACTTCCCCACCCCAATTGCCTTTCATAAGCCCCAGTAGTCACAAACCACTTATTGAAAAATACTGCTTTTGATCCACTGCACTAAAGCATTCATTTTCCAGAAGGTATTATTCCCAGCCATGACATTTTTAGCACCAGCAATTCAATCTTCCCAGCACAGAGGAAGTCACTTCCTGAAGTACAGAAGCCATAGAAGCAGTACACCTAGCAAACACGGCCACATTGGTAATTTAAGTGTTATACCCCAAGTGAATAGTCAAGTAAGGGGCAACTTCTAGTAACGGCTTTTGTCACCTGCTTAGGGTTAGCTGGGTATCTTTTAGCCCAGAGATATCCTCAGCTAGTATGTATGGAGAACGCACAATTCCAAACCATTGTACTGCAGAGGTACAGCACTTGTGAGTTATCTAAGAAAAATGGCGTGTGTGATATTTCAGAATTAACAAGTCTGACTTCCTTGCTTTTCAGACCAAGTGGGACACAACACATTTGTATCTACCACCTATTACCACCCCAGT
Organism: Chelonoidis abingdonii; assembly: GCF_003597395.2. NCBI lineage: Eukaryota > Metazoa > Chordata > Testudines > Testudinidae > Chelonoidis > Chelonoidis abingdonii. The sequence continues at coordinate 129,714,664 of NC_133771.1, forward strand.
GCCCACTTTCCAAACTAACTAGTCAAAAAGAGTGTAGTTTCCTTAATAAAATATTAATAATAGTTTGCATCTATTTAACATCCCACATAGTTCAAAGCACTCTATGAACATTAATTAATCCTCACAACATTCCGATATGGTAGGCAAATAAGCAACATTAGCCCATTTTACAGATTGGGCATCTGAGACAGAGAGAGTAAGTGACACACCTGAGGGCACCCAACAGGACTCCAGCAGAGCCAGGATTTAGAATCCAAACCTCCCAGTCCTGTGCTCTACTCATGATCCTGTGCTATTTCTTGGGAACATAGATTGACCAGCAAAAGATAAAAGGTTTCATATTGCAAATGAAAAGAACAATAAATTAGGCACAGGTAGAGCCTGTCACTTGCTCGAATTACCACAGAGCTTGCTAATACTGCTGTATTATATTTAGTTTCAATAATTTAATGCCACTTCAAATAGAGATGCTGCTCCAGACATAACATGGCAGCTTTGAACAAATATTTGGATAATACAGCAAAAAAAAATGAAGCCAGGAGGAGCAATGATGAAGGGGTGATTGGTACAGTTTTATTAGACTTAATAATAACAACAAAAAACCCAATATCATCCTAGTCTGGTGTAGATCCTATGATTAGCATGGCCACAGTCAGAATAGCACATGCAACTGGTGGAGATTTGCTACCTACATCCAGGGCATTGAAAATAAATGCCTACTCTGGTATGCCTGATTCACAGTAAGTTAGCACCAAGGGGCAGGGCCTGTTCCACGTTAGCCGCTGAATGTTGCTAGGTATGTCATTGTTAGAGTCCAATCCTGTTTACTAGAAAACAAAACTAAGACATACGCACAAGGGGAGAGAAAAGAACAGCAAAAATAGACAATACATCTGTCTCTGATGTTGACTTTCACTTACAACCTCACTCCTGGAAAAATACAGGTATGGCACTTGGTCTCATTAGCCTCTCTGAGACCTGGCATATCCACACCAACATCAGACTATTTAGGGCATTGTTTTTATTGGCCTCTCTCATTCCAGACTCATAGCAGTGTTGCAAAATATACAGTATTGGCCAGCTATGCCAGACTTTTATTTGGCAGAAGGCACATGGGGAAGGATAGGTAAGAGAAGACAAAGCAGGGAAGAAAAAGGACACATGGGGAGGGAGTGACACAGTCTCATAGCCCACATGATAGTTGGGATTTATCTGGAGACAGTAGAGATGGCAATGTTGTCTGGGTCCCTCTCTCTGACCCTGTCAGGATCTCTCTCAGGATCAAGACAACAATGGGCCAACAGTCACACCTGGGCCCTAGGAGACAGTGGGGATGGCAGCCATGATGCTGAAGCTCATTCTTTTCCTGTTCATCCATATCCCTGTTAGCAGTTTTTGTCAGATAGCTAATTCCTCTGCTAATTTTCCCACCAAAGTCTTTCATTTTAAAGAACTACAAAAGGGAGGGGTCGGTGAAATAGTTTATCCTCTTATTATTTTATTCATCAGTTAGGCCTAATTTCCAACACACCAATTTTGGTCCATTGTTCCCACTTTCCTTGTTCACCAGGCATGATTTTAACAGTTCCTGAATTATATCAGTAGGTCTCTTTGCTTTCTCTGCCTCCTTCCTGCACCTTTTGACACTTGTTATAGGTTGTGACATTTGCTGAAATTTCACTCACTTTTTTACAGTTTGGGTAAATTTGTAGGTCCAATTATCACAACATAATTTCTAAGGGCATACGCTTTATTTTAAAAAGGTATTTTCCACTGGCTAATGTTTAAAACACTGTGATATTATCTTTAGCTATACCACTAGCCATGTTTTGCTAGGTGCTATCTTCAACTGAAATTGTGCCTCTAGACTGTGTTTATGACTTTACAATCCAGCTCTGCAAGTTATTCAAGTCACAGCAAGTGTTTTTCCTACAAAGTGGTGCGCCTTTCCCAAACTTTAAAACCAATTTTATATATACTCAAAGATTATAGTGTTCGTCATTTCTACCTTTACTTGGGTACTTGGGAAGCAGGAGTCATGGCAACTGAAAGAAAAGCATCTCCAGAAGCCACAAGCTCAGGAAGCAGTATCTAGTGGGCTCCTGCAGGGGTCTGTCCTGGGTCCATTACTGTTTAATATTTTATTAATGATTTGGATAATGGACTGGAGAGTATGTTTACAACATTTGTGGACAACTGCAGCCCGCTAGCACTTTGGAGAAGAGAATTATAATTCAAAATGACCTTGACAAATTGAAGAATTGGTCTGAAATCAACAACATGAAATTCAGTAAAGATAAGTGCAAAACACTACACTTCCAAAGGAAAAATTAAATGTGCAACTACAAAATGGAGAATAACTAGGGCTGTTGATTAATTGCAGTTAGCTCACGTGATTAACTCAAAAAAAATTGTAATTAAAAAAATTAATTGCAGATTTAATTGCACTGTTAAACAATAGAATACCAATTGAAATGTATTAAATATTTTGGGTGTTTTTCAACCTTTTCGAATATATTGATTTCAATTACAACAGAGTACAAAATGTACACTGCTCACTTTATATTATTTTTATTATAAATATTTGCACTGTAAAAATGATAAACAGTATTTTTCAATTCACCTCATACAATACCATAAAGCAATCTCTTTATCGTGAAAGTGTAACTTACAAATGTAGATTTTGTGTGTTACATAACTGCACTCAAAAACAAAACAGTGTAAAACTTTAAAGCCTACAAGTCCATTCAGTCCTACTTCTCGTTCAACCAATCTCTAAGGCAAACAAGTTTGTTTACATTTAAGGGAGATAATGTTGCCCACTTCTTATTTATAATGTCACCAGACAGTGAGAACAGGCATTCATATGGCAATTTTGTACCCGGCATTGCAAGGTATCTATGGCCAGATATGCTAAACATTCATATGCCCGTTCATGCTTCAGCCACCATTCCAGAGAACAAGCTTCCATGCTGATGACACTTGTTAAAAAAAAAATGCATTAATTAAATTTGTGACTGAACTCCTTGGGAGAGAATTGTATGTCTCTGGCTGTATTTTACCTGCATTCTGCCATATGTTTCATGTTATAGTAGTCTTGGATGATGACTCAGCAACACTCCAATGCGGAAACTACAGAACCCAAACCACCAAAAAAGAAAATCAATCTTCGACTGGTGGTATTTGACTTAGATGATGAAAAGGAACATGCGTGCACTGCTTTGGATCATTATCGAGAAGAATCTGTCATCAGCATTTAGCATGTCTTTTGTAATGGTGGTTGATGCATGTAGGGACATATGAATCTTTAGCACATCTGGCATGTAAATATCTTGCAACACTGGCTACAACAGTGCCATGTGAACACCTGTTCTCACTTTCAGGTGACATTGTGAACAAGAAGTGGGCAGCATTATCTCCTGCAAATGTAAACAAACTTGTTTGTCTGATTGATTGGCTGAACAAGAAATAGGACTGAGTGGACTTGTAGGTGCTAAAGTTTTACATTGTTTTATTTCTGAATGCGGTTATTTTTTGCTCATAATTCTACATTTGTAAGTTCAACTTTCATGATAAAGAGATTGCACTACAGTGCTTATATTAGGTGAACTGAAAAACACTATTTCTTTTGTTTTTTTACAGTGCAAATATTTGTAATAAAAATAAAGTGAGCACTGTATACTTTTATTCTGTGTTATAACTGAAATCAATATATTTGAAAATGTGGAAAACATCCAAAATATTTAAATACATGGTATTCTATTACTGTTTAACAGTGCGATTCATTGAGTTTAATATTTTTAATCGCTTGAGAGCCCTAAGAATAACTGAAAATTATCAAGGCATTATAGTGAATCACAAACTGAATATGAGGCAACAACGTGATGCCACTGAAAAAACTAATATAATTCGGGGGTGTATTTACAAAGAAGCAGTGTACTTAAGACACAGAAGTTGTTCTTCCATTCTATGCAGCATTGGTGAGGCCTCAGCTGGAGTACTGCGTCCATTTCTGGGTGCCACACTTTAGGAAAGACAGACCAATTGGAGGGGGTCCAGAAGAGAGCGACAAAAATGATGACAGTTTTAGAAAACCTGACCTTTGAGGAAAGATTCTTTAAAAAGACATATTTAGTCTTGAGAAAAGCAGACTGAGGGGGACCTGATATCAGTCTTCAAACGTGTAAGGACTGTTATAAAGAAGATGGCGATCAGTTTGTTTTCCATGTCCACTGAAAGTAGGACAAGAAGTAAAGGGTTCAATCTGCAGCAAGGGAGATTTAGGTTAGATATTAGGAAAAACTTTCTAACTATAAAGATAGTTAAGCTCTGAAATAGGCTTCCAAGGGAAGTTGTGGAACCCCCATCCTTGGAGGCTTTTAAGAACAGGTTAGACAAACACTTGTCAGGGAAGGTCTATGTTTATTTGGTTTTGCCTCAGTGCATGAAGCTGAACTAGATGACCTCACAATGTCCCTTCCAGCCCTAGATTTATATGATCCTATGAATCTCCATGCCTGGAGATTCTGAATTGCTATTACAAAAAGTGCCCCTCTGTATTTCTGTTCTTCCAGCAGCCTCCTGAAGCTTAGATCAACCCTCACAACCTACCCGCTTCCCAACAGCAAACACTGTCTTTAAGATGAATAGATTAAACATGCAAAAGAGATGAGAAAACCAGGGAAGTCCTCTACAAGGTATGGTACTCACTAGGAGTCTGATCTAAAGACCACCAAGGTCTGGAACTTTTTCCATTTGCTTTACTGGGCTTTGGGCCAGGCTTTCAGTGCCCCCCCCCCGATCCAGTTAAGTTCCCAACTTTGATCTCATTCCTTAAAAACAGGCGCCAAAGCAGCACAAACAAGCTCATCATCATGTTTTCTGGTACCATCTGCCTGTTGCAAGACTTCTCTGGTGACAGCGAAAACCAGAGATACAATGGAGTGAAGGTGATGCAATACCATTTATTCAAACAAACTGCACATAAAACAGACTACAAGGGTCCTTTGTGACCCAGCAACACCTGAAGACTAAATCAATTTTCAGTCCTGAAACTTGTATGTTATAACTGTTTTTGTTTGTCCCGTAACAATCACCATGTTATCTAGCTCAGTGGTCTCCAATCATTTTGTGGAACTATACCAGCTTCAGAGCTCAGGTTTTCCATCAGACATTCCTATCCAATCCCATTTAGTTGAATAGCTCAGCTATAAGCAATGGAAAATTGGAGCCCATAAACCTAATTATTCCAGCCATTGCTAAAATATTTACCCGTTCAGTTGTATATGCTCAGCCTTAATCGAATGTGTGCTTCTCCAAGCTCAGGTTTCAGTTATTTTATACTCTATTACAGAAGACAGTAGAAATATAAAGACGACATGATGGGAACACTGGAGTGCCCAGGAGCCAGGACAGAGACTCATTAAATAAGAGAGAGAGAGAGGGAAGCTAGAGAAGGATAAGAGAATGAAGTACAAGCACTAGTGCCCTTACAAGCGGAGGAGAAGCATTAATTCTCTATACTTTCCCAGGCCTTGGCTACACTTGTAAGTTGCAGCGCTGGTGATGGGGTTACAGCGCTGCAACTCAGGCCTGGTCTACACTACGCGTTTAAATCGATTTAAAGAGCGTTAAATCGATTTAACGCTGTACTCGTCCACACTACAACGCCCTTTATATCGATATAAAGGGCTCTTTAAATCGATTTCTGTACTCCACCCCGACGAGAGGAGTAGCACTAAATCGATATTAACATTCGGATTACGGTTAGAGTGTGGGAAGAATCGACGTTATTGGCCTCCGGGCGGTATCCCCAGTGCATCCACTGACCGTTCTGGACAGCAATCTGAACCCAGATGCAGCGGCGAGGTAAACAGGAAAGCCCCGCGAATTTTGAATACATTTCCTGTTTGCCCAGCGTGGAGCTCTGATCAACAGGGGCGATGCAGTCTCAAATCCAACACAGCTCGCAGGACCGTCGAAGGGAAGATACTGATCTGATCGTGTATGGGGAGAGACAAATCTGTTGTATCAGGGCTCGTTAAGAACATGAATGCAAAGGTTGAAAAAAAATCTCCAGATACACGTGCTGCGTGCAGCGTAACGGGAAGCCAGAGACTCAAATGGACGCTCATAGATGGAGGGATACTGAGGACTCCAGCTACTCACAGTCCACAGCAGATCTCTGAAAAGTATTTGCATTCTTGTGACTCCAATGCTGTAGGTTCAAACACAGTGTCTGGTGGTCAGGGAATAGCTCCTCAGTTTCCCCCCCACACACATATGTAAAGGAAAAGGGAAGAAAAATATTTTGACTTCTTTCAATGTCACCTAGTGACGAATGCTGCTGAGTAGACGCGATGCTGCAGCAGTGAAGAGCAGTATCCGCTCCTCTCCCTCCCCGTGGTAGACAGTACAATATGATTGATATACTCGTCGGCATCAGCCGTGAGTGCTCCTGGCTGGCCTTCAGGTGTGAGGCTGGCCGGGGGTGCCTGGTAAAAATGGAATGACTCCAGTTACTCCCAGTAGATGTACAGAAAGGCTGTACTATCTTCATCATAGAAACTGGAGCTGAGCTTCATCGGCCCCTCTTTCCTGCGGTAAAGAAAAGATCTGTACTGCCTGATGTCATAGCCCTGGGAGGACTGCCTCCCCCTATTTATCTCACTAACAGTCTCTGTTTCTTATCCTGCATTCTTAATACTTCATGACACAAAATGAGAGGGGAACTGCCAAGGTAGCCAGAGCTGATGGGGAGGGGGAAGCCGGGTGGGTTGTTGCAGGGCACCTCCCTGTGAATACTGACAGTGAGCAGCGTGCTCTGAACACTGGTCCTCTAATAACACTTGCCCCTTATTTCTAGCAGGACTGACTCTATTTTTAGAAACCATAAGGGAGGGATTGACTCAGTCCAAGTGAGTCAATCCCAATTTTGCTTTGCGTGCGCCCCACCGATTCAGCCAGGGCACTCATGATAGCAGCGGACAGTACAGAGAGGGAGAGATAACTGTCATTACTCATTGCCAGTTTTCTCTCGGCAAGTAGACGGTACAAGAATAAACCGGTACCATCTCTGCTATCATTGCAAATGCAGTGAATGCTGCTCGTGTGCGCTGGAGTATCGCCTCTCTGTCCGTGGCAATCCAGTCAACACATACGGTGCCGGAAAAAAAGCTGAACGGGCTCCATGGTTGCGTACTATGGCGTCTGCCAGGCAATCCAGGAAAAGTGGCGCGAAAGATTGTCAGCTATATTTTCCCGGAGGAAGGAATGTCTACACATTACCCAGAACACCACCCGGCAATATGATTCAACCCAGAATTCCAAGGGGCGGGGGAGACTGTGGGAATATGGGATAGTACGGAGGAGACCACAATGCAATGCTTAGAAATTGACGTTAGCCTCGGACCATGGACGCACAACGCTGAATTACGTGTCCTAGTGTGGCCGCATGAAATCGAATTTATAATATCAGTTTTATAAAACCGTTTTAGCTAATTCGATATTATACCCGTAGTGTAGACGTGGCCTCACTCGCTGTCCACACTACAAGCCAGCACAGCGCTTGAAACTCCTGGCTGCAGCGTCTGTACTCCTCGGGCTTCGGGTGTAGCGAATATCCAGCGCTGTGTGATGCATCGCTGCTCATCAGGTGTGGACACTACCAGCGCTGTAATTGCCCTCCAGGGTATTAGGGGTATCCCAGCATACCTTTTCAGCTCTCCTGGTCATTGTTTCGCACTCCACTGCCCTGGCTCAGGTGACCTCCCTTTATTGCCCTAGAAATTTTAAAAATCCCCTTCCTGTTTGCTCAGCAGGCGTGGAGTCAATCAATTCAATCATCTGACCATGCCTCCGCGCCCCAAACGAGCCCAGCATGGACCAATGCGAGCTGCAGGACCTCAGTGTGTTGGGGTGGGAAGCTGTGCAGTCACAGCTGCGCTCCAGCCATAGAAACTATGATACCTACGGCCAGATATCAAGTCCATGCAGCATAGGGGCCATGACGGACGCCTGTGCAGTGCAGGTTAAAGCAAAGGAGCTGCGGAGTGCTATTTCAAAGCACGTGAGGGAAACTGGCACTCAGGTGCTGCCTTCATGACTGCCATTTTTACAACAAGCTGATGCGATACTGGGTGTGACCCCACTGCCAACTGAGGACGACGATGGACACTTCAGAGCGGGCAAGAGAGGGGAGGGTGAGAGAACCGAGAGTGAGACAGTGAGAGACACCGCCGGAGTCCCAGGAGCATGCAGCCAGGAGCTCTTCAGCAGCACAGCCAGGAAGAAGCTGCCATTCGGCTAGCCGCTGGAACTTGGTAGTGAAGAACAGCAGAGGAGACTGTTCCTGTAAGAAGTTTTATATGTAAGGGATGAAATGTTTTTGGGAGGAGGGGGGTTGGTTATGGTGCCTGCAAGCATGCCTAGATTGGATATAGCCCATGATTTGGTTATCACGTCGTGGTAATCGCCCTCTGTAATCTCTGCAAAATTTCAGCCAGAGTGTGGCAATGCGCTTCCATAAGTTTATAGGAGAGCACCGTGTTCCTGTCCAGTCAGGCTAACGCGTCTGCGCCACGCGGTGAGGGGTGGGGACCAATTGCTGAACACAAGCAAGCTGCATAGGGACCAGGTGGAAGCCACATAGCTGTAGAGACCTCCACTCTTCCCAGTGCACGGAGCACGAGATATCTGGGAGATAAAATCCTGTGGAAAATGCACGGGTAACAGATCAGTGCAGTATCCCCCTAGCTTTTTTGCTTTCCCCAATGCACAGAAACCCAGTGGATCCAAGTCATACAGCCCCCCTTCCAGGGAGCCCGGTGTGCAAGCTGGCCGGAGTAACTGCTGTGGCGATGTGGGTGTAGGGTTCAGTGCAGTATCCCTAGCTGCTACCTGCTTTCCCAATGCAAGAAAACCCTGTGATCCTGAGGTACTCACCATTCTCTTGATGCTGTGCTGTGGCCTCTGGGTCTATCCGCTATGTGTAAATGACTACACAAAAGTCTACAAACCCCTTGAGTGTGATTATAAACAATGGAGCCTCTGTAGTAAGTGTTTCTATCTCTCTGTTTTTTTATGTGTCCTTGAATCCGACGCATTTACACGGACTTCTGAGAGAACTGCAGAGTTTACGGCGAAAGCCAAGGAAAAGCAAAGGAGGCTAGTGAAAAAGCAGTTATGAATCTGTATTCCAGAGATAATAAGAGGCTGCGGAATGGAGGGAACAGAAAGCAGGAAAAAAGAACGGCTAACAACAGAAAGGAATTGGCTGTCAAGAGACACAAACCGGCTGATAGCGTCCTGGAGCGCCAAACGACTGTATGCAGTCAATGGTAGCCATGCAGGCAGAGCACTACCGTCTTCTCCCCCCATCCAAAGCTCTCTCCATGTGTGCCCACTGTCTTCCTCAAAACCCCTTCTCCAGCATCTGGTTTCCACACCACCAGTTGCCCCAACCCTGTACGTTCACTACCAGCCCTGACAACTACGACTTACCCTAGCACTCAACCACCCATACACACTCTCATATTAATCCTGAAGTGCAGCAGGCTTGCCACAGCACTCCAGGCAGCACATCAAACCTATAACTTACAGTTCAGCACCTCCCCCCCGCGTTTTCTGTACTATATTTTTAATAAAGGATCTTGTCTTTTTAAAACAGTTTTATTATTAACAGAAGTGAAACATACATTACCACAAGGAAAGCAGGCACTGCAAATCATGTAACCTGCACATCACTCCTGTGCAAGCCACAACATTACTGTTGGCTTCAGCTCAAAATTGCTCCCTAAGGCCCCTAATCCTTGAAGCCTGTCTGGGCCTCTCTATTAGCCCTAGCCCTGCTCTCTGGCTGTGCAAATTCAGCCTCCAGGCGCTGAACCTCGGAGGTCCATTCGTCCCTGAATGTTTCACCCTTCCCTTCACAAATATTATGGAGGGTACAGCACGCACGGATCTAACCGCAGGATGCTCCTTTCCCCCAAGTCTAGCTCCCCGTAGACACACCTCTCCACGCGCTTTTAAATGGCCAAAAGCACACTCCACAGTCATTCTGCACCGGCTCAGCCTGTAGTTGAACCAGTCCCTTGCTCCTGTCAAGCTTCCCTGTATATGGTTTCATGAGCCAAGGCATAACGGGTAAGCGGGGTTCCAAGGATCACAATGGCATTTCACATCACCCACTGTGATCTTCTGGTCTGGGAAAAGATCCCAGCCTGCAGCTTCCTGAACAGGCCACTGTTCCGAAAGATGCGTGCATCATGCACTTTCCAGGCCAGGCCTGTGTAGATCAGTGAAACGCCCACAGTGATCCACAAGCGCCTGGAACGAACCATAGAGAAATACCCCTTCCGATTAATGTATTCGGATGCCTGGTGGGGTGGGGCCAGATAGTAGAATATGCGTCCCATCTATCACCCTCCGCAGATAGGAAACCGATTTGTGCAAAGCCATCCAGAATGTCCTGCACATTCCCCAGAGTCACGCTTCTTCTTAGCAGATGCGATTAATGGCACTGCACATTGCATCACACCATTCCAACGGTCGACTTTTCCCACTCCAAAACTGGTTCGCGACCGATCGGTAGCTGTCTGGAGTTGCCAGCTTCAGACTGCAATAGCCACCCGCTTCTCCACTGACAGGGCCAGCTCTCAGTCTCGTGTCCTTGCCCGCAGGTTGGGGAGAGCTCAGCACACCAGTCCATGAAAGTGGCTTTTTCATCGAAAGTTCTGCAGCCACTGCTCATCATCCCATATTTGCAGGACGATGTGATCCCACCACTCAGTGCTGTTTCCCGAGCCTAAAGGCGGCATTCCACGCTGCTGAGCACGTCCGTTACTGCCAGAAGCAATTTAGTGTCAGGAGCGTCAGCCAAATCTATTTCATCGTCTGACTCCTTACTGTCACTTTGGAGGCTGAAGGAATAGCTCAACTGCCAAACGTGATGTGTTGGCAACAGTCATCAGCACAGTCCTCAGCAAATCGGGCTCCATTTCTATCAGAAATCATGCGACACGACTCACAATGGCACCAAAACGGCTGCAAAGGAAGCAATGCACCATGGGGCGTTGGGACAGGGACGCGGGAAAGGAATGACCCGCACCCTTCCGTCCCCTTCCCACAACCCACAGCGCCGAAATGGGACGAGGTGCCCGGTGGGATAGCTGCCCACAATGCACCACTCCCAACAGCGCTGCAACTGCTGCAAATGTGGCCACACTGCAGCGCTGGTAGCTGTAAGTGTGGCCACACTGCAGCGCTGGTCTTACACAGCTGTACGACCACAGCTGTAACTCCCAGCGCTGCACATTTCCGAGTGTAGCCAAGCCCCCAGTCTCCTTTAAGATTCCATGTACCTATCAGTGTTCTCTGAATACCCTACTATTATGAGCCTCTCCAAATGCATGACACTTTTCTTGGCAAAACTAGAGTGCCAAGGGATCTGACTGGACTTGGCAACACTGAGTCCATATATAGCAGCTTTTTAGAAAAGAAAACAGAGAGAGAGGAAAAGGTTCCTCTAATATATTGGAAGGCTCCTGTTTCTTTGAAGCTTCTCTGGCCCATTCTTTTGTTTTGCTTTTTAATATTGGGTGCCCAATTAATTACTTGGGATTTTGTATGATTCTGCTTAACAAACAACATTATTTTCTTGGCAGGGCACATCCCATTAGTGATTGATCGTAAGAGCCTAGGAAATGAAGCTTTAAGTACTTTATCAGCTTCCTGCCCTTCCTTTGAATGACAGCCCATAATCATTAAAAAAACCACCCTTGGCATTAAAATGATTTATTTTAATTTAAACAGCTATTACTTTAATTAAACACACTTTACTCCTCTTGAAAGTGACAAAGTACTTCTCTGAAGCCCTCTATCACTCTATTTATCATACAATTTCAATGGAACAGCACGTCCCTTCTCCCAGACCACTTTACCATGGAATTTCAGTTTTGCTCTGAAGAGAAAAATACCCAGGGGAAACAATAAGGGGCCAGGATCATCTCAGATGGAACTTCAGCAATGTCAATGGAGATGAATCTGGATCATTGGTTTGAAACAGGAAACAAACCAAAGCAGCAAAGTGTGAATCCAAATCTGTATATAAGCTTTCTCAAAGCTCAGGAATATTCACATCCAGAGTTTTGGCTTAGATGGAATCTCCTCATCATAGGTAGGTGAAGAATCTAAACCTCACTATTACTATTATGTAACATTTATATTGCACTAGTGCCTAGACGCCTGCCGGACCCCATTGTGCGAGCAATGGAGCAAGATGATTCAGCTAAATTAAGAACCCAAATATCAAAACTAATATTTTTTTCTAAATTCAAAGAAGTCCATTACATTTTAACTTTCACAGGTACACAATTCTGTAACTGCTGGTTTTGACAAGGTCTCGAAACACAAATATTGTAAAAAAGGCAATTCTCATAATATTACCATCCAAGCAGAAACCAGCTAGTACTGAAAGTCCAATTCTCCTCTCACTTATTCCTGGACAAATCAGGAGTAACTCCACTGCAGTCCATGGAGATAATTTGTAAAATACTAGTATTTTACAGGGACTAGAATCAAATAATTACCAGAAAAACCTCACCACCTCACCTTTCTATATATTTGCTTCTTTTGTAGACATAAAGACACGTTAGCATTTTCAAAATGTTCAGTTCACTCCTTTTAACATTATCATGAGTCAGCATTTTGGGGGGTTGATTCAGGACCAAGAAGGCAAAGAGCCAGAAGGAAGGTTCTTCAATAGTACGTTTAGACCAGCATGCAACAGGGAAGACTACACATCTCATAAGAAAAACAGATTTTGTCATATTATCAGCCTAATTTACAGCCTCATGGAGTTGGAAGAGTTTGGTTAAACCTGACAAGCATCCAAACTATTGTGTGGCTGTTCTAATCACATCAGAATGCCAGAAGTTTGAGCTTCACCCATTCAAAGTCTCATGAGAAAGACTGTTCTCATGAAAATTCTACCCCAATTGCCTGGATAGGTGTCTGAGTTTTTCAATGCTCGATAGAACAGAAACTTTTCAGGTTCACCCTTTGTTTATTATTTATTTAGCAGTATTTACACACAGTTGAAGTTGGCTATAGCATTAGTATGTGAATATAGAGAGGAGAGAAAGAAAAAACCAAGTATAGACAGTATTATATTATACTATTAATAAAAGAGGACCATGAAATGAGAATACAATTCCTATGTAGGAGGACACAGGGATGAGTCACACTTGTTTGAAAAGTTCAGATGGTTCCTAAAATGGCTCCAGTTATCCTTGCCTACACATGTATATGGTGCACAATTTATTACCCTTGAATTGTCTACTGCAATACACATTTCCACCAAGGATCAGTACCAGTGAACATTCTCACTGGGGAGGACGGAGGGCTGTTAAGGGTTCTTCTTGGCTCAGAAGTTACTTTTATGTCCTGCAATATACACCTTAGAAGCTATTGATATTCATTTTGTCTCCAGTTAAAGCATAAGAACAGCCATAATGGGTTAGACCAATGGTCTATCTAGCCCAAGATCCTGTCTTCCAACAGTGTTCAATGCCAGGTGCTTCAGAGGGAATGAACAGAACAGGAAAATTAGCAAGTGACCCATCCCCTATCGTCCATTCCCTGCATCTGGCCATCAGAGGCTAGAGACACCCAGAGCATAGGGTTGCATCCCTAACCGTCCTGGCTAATAGCCATTGATGGACTTATCCTCCATGAACTTATCCAATTTGTTTTTGAACTCTGTTATAGTTTTGTGAGATCCCTTTGTAACCCTTCGCAGTCTGCTTTGGACTTAACTATCTTGAGCAGTTTTGCATCATCTGCAAATTTTGCCACCTCACTGTTCATTTATGAATATGTTGAATAGGACTGGTCCCAGTATAGACTCCTGGGGAACATCACTATTTACCTCTCTCCATTCTGAAAACTGATCATTTATTCCTATCCTTTGTCTTTTATCTTTTAACCAGTTACCGATCCATGAGAGGACCTTCCCTCTTATACCATGACGGTTTAATTTGCTTGAGAGCAGTCATGTGATACTATAAGAAAGGAAAACTGTCTATCTATGGCATTTATAGAACAATGTGAGAAAGATCCCAACAGAAAAAAAAGGAAAACCAAGCTAAAAATAGTTCAAACAGTGATATCCAGTTTAAATACATAAAAACACTAAGGGCAGGTCTACGCTACCGTGCTAAGTCGGCCCAAATTACACAACTCCAGCTACATGAATAACGTAGCTGGAGTCAACATAGCTTAGGTCAACCTTTTGAGGTATCTACACCATGCTGGATAGACGAGAGAAACTCTCCTATCAACTTCCCTTATGCTTCTCATTCTGGTGGAGTACCGGAGTTGATCGGAGAGCAATCGGCAGTTTATTTAGCAGGTATTCACTAGATCCGCTAAATTGACTCCTGGTGGATCGATCGCCGCATGTTGATCCCCCAGTAAGTGGAGACAAGCCCTAATAGAGCTATCTGTCCAAGCAATGGTTATATTCCAATTGGGGGTAGGGGGGAGGCCACATTTTATAAATTGTTACATTGAACAAATAACATGGCATAACCATGTTTAACTACTATTATATGCTGGAAAATGATACTTAGAGCCATAAGAAATCCCCAGTTTGTATCTTGCATCTTTCTCATGGCAAAAAGCTGAGACCAATCAAAAATCACAAGTTTAGCTGGAAGCAAAATTTTGATTTTTTAACATAGAAGACTAAGATTCTGCACTGATCTACCTATGGATGCACTATGCAAGCCTGTGCCCAAGGATATCACAAGACAGGAGGACTTCATGCCCTGGAGCTAACACTCAGTTACTATAGGTTATACCTTGACCATTTTTTGACCTCCCTAGTTAGACTAATAAAGCACTCACATTGTATAGGTGAGTGAACCTGTTTGAATATAGTATAAACTACCCGAAACATACACCCAACCTTTACTTCAGACTTCTTTGGAGGTTTGGGAAAATTAGGTCAGAACGCCCCTTCCTCTCCACCATTATCATCTCCTTTCCTCTCAGAGTAAGTTGAAGGAAGAGCTACTATTTTCACTCCCAGGCTGAGAAAGTGCCCATTTGAAATGGCTGCAGGAGCACCTACAGGAGTATGTTCAGGTCCCACTGCAGAAGAAATGAGGCAGGTTTGGGGAAAGTCCTCAAAGAAGTGGGAGATTCCAGCTAGTTTACAACTCCCAGACAACTGAAGGGGAAGACAAGTGGAGAGAAAGTGCTAGATGATCACCCCCTCAAGTTGTGAGAAGAGTTAACAGGTGCTGGGCCTCACTGTCCAGAGGCAACACAAGGAAAGATGAGAGGCTCTGCCTGTTGGAAAAGAGGACTCCTATAACGAGTATGTAAGGATTTTCTGACCTGTGGGGTATAGCGTGGCTCATTTTGAGATTTGAAGGGGCACTAAATATGCTGATATTGCAGACAGACAACCATGTTCTGAATATATTTAGTTCTGTTTTCGGGGTTTGCTGTTCTACACATCAGACGTATCTCAGGCACTAGGAAGTGATATTTTTTTATTATTCCTCTTTCAAACTTCTCTAATTTCTTACCACGCTGGACACCAATTCAATGTTCTTTGCGCAGAATGTGTTCATATTTTGTAGCAAAGTGACTTGTCCTTTGGGGGGGAAAAGAGAGGAGGAAGGGAAGTAAAGATTTTTCTGATGTAAGACTTCCCTCTAGACTTATTAACCACGGATTTCATTTCACTTCTATCATCTGAACTAGCCAATATAACCCTGTCATTCAGTCTTTCAAACATTTACTTTATCTTTTTGTGTTCTAGCTCCACTGTTAATGAAATAGCATGTAATAAGAGCCATTGAGATAACAAAACTATTAATACATCTCAATATGAGTTACAGTGACTTGGCAAATAAAATCTGACACAAAAGTCATCCAAAATCAAAACCAATTTCTACAGGACTTTTCCAATAGGAGGTTCTCTCAGACCTCTTCCTAGTGGGCACATAATACCTCATATAAACCGCTACAATTGGCACCTTTGCTGTAAATCTCAGCAGAAGCACAAAGGATTAATTGGGTCAGTAATAGTGAGCTAACTTCTTACTCCTACAGGTAGTCTTTCCAGAACATTTGAAGTTCACTAATGGAGCAGAGCAGGGGAAACTTGCATTGTGCTGTTTGCTTTGTACCTTAACTATAGATAAATGGGATTTAGAGGTCATCAAGGCTTTCAGTTTCAGATCTTTCTATGAACACTAATTTCATTTTAAAGAAGATTGCCCTTTCTGAGACTTTTAGACAAAACATGTCCACTGCCACTCAAGTTAAAGTTGGCAAGGCAGGCAGCTCAGCATAGAGGATGTACAGTACTAGAGCACCATTAGACTAGCCTTCAATGGTTTTTTGTTTGCCAAAACTGAAATTGAGAAATCAGGGATGGAAAAAACAAGAAAGAAAAATGCTTAAAGTGGTAAAGCAACAAGATTTGCTTCAGGGCAAAATCTGGGGAGCCCCGAACGTGTGTGTTATCAATAACTGTGCCAACAGAGCAGACACATACAGCCATTTATGTGCCCTTGTTGAAGAAGTATGACACTCTAAAGAATATGGGAAATCTAAACGCAGAGTTTGTTAAACTTATAGCAAAGGACCTTGGAAACCTGCATTGATCGCCTGACGGAACCAAACAATGAGAACTGATTCAGCAACAATTTGGAACTCAAGGGAACAGCCACCTTAAAAACTTATAAGTACCTGTAATTAAAAAAATAATGTTCAGGATTTTCAACTGCTTGATGAAGTGAACAACTTTAACTATTTCAGATAATGTTCAAATGTTCCAGGCAGATTTCCCCCCTCCCCCCCCAGCAACTATAGTCAATCCTTAATGTCACTCTGAAAAGAGATGTCATTGTGATCTTGGGAGACTTTAATGCATACATAGGAAAAGATAATGACACCTGGGCAAGAACACTCAGGAAGTTTTTTGTCAGGCAGAAGAAGAGGAATGAGCAGTGACTGCTGGAATTTGCAGCTGCTGATGACATAATGCTTGCTGACTCACTCTTCTGGCACTCAAAGATTCACAAGCCCAGTATAGCCCAGATGGTTTAATTAAAAGAGTGATTGATCACGATCACTAACAATTGTTAATAAGGACAATAATCATGGATGTTCAAGTTTGCAGAAGTGCTGAACTTGACACTGATTATCAACTTCTGCAGATAAAAGTCTTCAAAGATGGACGGTTAATGGACCAAAATTACTCGGATTTGACTGAAGGTTCTTATTATAAACACACTATCAGACAGCCTTGTGTTTGAAACTGCTTAAGGCCATTGAAGCACTAGAGACTGAAGTCTCAGTCCCTCTATCATCTGATGAGGAATGGCAGTGTTTCAAGACCTCAGTACTGACTCCAGCCAGCTCAGTGCTGGGGCTGCAGCCCTTCAGATACCATCCAGAGATCAGTGAGCATACACTCACTGAAGTCGGAGCTAAGGAAAAAAAGCGAGGCTACAATTTGTGTATTTAAAGAAATGTCTGTTAAAAGCAACGGCTGAATAGGTTTGACTTTGGAATGTCATTAAGTCATTGTGTAAGAAATATAGGGAATCTTGCTGGTCAACACAGGTAGACAGTTTAGAACAGGCTGCCACCAGGCACAGTCTCTGCACCATCTACTTAACTTTGCGATGTTTTCTGGGCAAGGTGTCTCCAGCTTGTGCAGTGAAGAATCAGGTTGTCAGCAGCCATTGTCCACAAGATCAGCTGCATCGATGGGAATACCATTGCAAAACAGTCCTCAATTGTCCGTCAACTGCAGTCCCTGTTCCACTGAAGAGGGACAGAAGTTCTAGAACAGCCACCTTCTTTCAACCAAGGGAAGAACGAGATCATTGTCCCCAAGCTAAAATCTGGGAAGGTGCCAGGGTTTGTAACATCACTCGAACTGCTGAAGACAGGTGAGAGTATTGTTGTATTGTGGCTGCATAGGCTCTTCCAGTCCATCAGGAATATTAATATCAGCTCTGATGGCTAGAGGAAAGGGGGGGTATTCTGCTTCTGTTCAAAGGGGGTGATAAGGTCAAATGTAGCAACTATAGAGGTATGATGCTGTTGTTGGTCCTAGGCAAAGTCTTCATTTGTGTTAATGTCTCAAATCAACAATGCACTTCCTGGAAAAGGCCAGGTTACCAAGTGAAGCTTTTAACCTGGTTGTTCCAGTCTTGACTAGATCTTTACCTTGAGACAGTTTTTTGAGAAGATGGTCAATGTAATAAGCTGTATGCAGCACTTTTTAAACACTTCAGTCAGGCCTTTGATTCAGAGCATCAACCAAGTCTGTGGGATCAGATGGGATGACTCTGCATTACTGGGAAGATAGAGTCATGGATCAAGAGCTATATAATGGAATGGAAACTTTGTTTGAGTCAATAGCACATACATGGCATGGTTTCCTATGTCCATGGGGGTTCGGCAAGGCTGCATTCTGTCATCATCGTTATTCAATATCGGCATTGATTTGTTGATAGATAAGCTTGACGAGGCAGCTGTTGCTGGCAATAAGCAGAATGACATTCTGCTTCGAGATCTCAAATATGCTGATGACATTATCTTGTTAGCTGAGTTTGGTGAATCGCTACAGCTGGTGACTGATCTGGTTGGGCAACAAGCAATGTGTGTTGGTCTGGTTATTAGTCCAGATAAAAGTAAGTTCCTGGCTATTACCACCAAGTAGCCTCCAGCTCCAGATTACAGCCATCTCAGCATTAACCTGTCCAGATGGAACAGTGAGCACAGGACAGCATCAGAGATAGTGCTAGAAGATGTGGATACTCATACAGCAATAGCTACTGCCATCTATCAGGCCTTTTACTGGCCTCCGTGGGGACATCATGACATCAAACTGGCTACGAAGCTGTGGCTCTACAGAACCAGAGTTACACCTGCTCTTTTGTACAGCAGTGAAACATGGGTGCTGAGGAAGGCTGATGAACAACTGAATTACATTTTTTGAATCTTGTTGTCTTCATCAGCAGCTCCACAACAAGAGGCAGGACAAGATCAGAAATGAAGATATTCAAAGTTGAACCCAGCAACCACCTGCAACAGCACTGGTTTGGTTTTGAAGGCTTTCTTGGTATAGGCATATAATTAGACTGTAAACCAGTGAATTCTGAAGTGGCTGTGTACCAAGGCATGCTGCTATATGGCTAGTGTTCAGGTGGATGCCAAAAGCTATAGTGGCACCATAAGATTGCCAGTGACAGACATAACTTGAATAGCCAACCAGTCCACTTTAAGAACTAATACAAAGACTGATCCAGGTGGTGATCTGTCTGCAAGGAGGCCACATCCGTTTGGAATTTGCCATCATGATGAGGATGATAATCATCAAAAAAACATAAGATTCGACGTTTGGGCTAAAAATAGTAAAAAGCCAACCTAAAAAACAAATACAATATGATCCACAAATATCAGAGTGGTAATGCCAACTCAAGGGATAGGAACTCCCATCTTGAGAGCTTTTACTGAGAAATGGCTATGGAAGGCCATTAAGCTGGATGACAACAAATGTTTCTACAGAACTCTAAAAGACTCAATCATTTTCATTTAGAGAAAGAAAAAGTTTTTTCCCATAACTATGATGTAAAGAAACCAGACTACTGAATGCAATAGCAAGAAGTTCTGAACAAAGGACTCTTTATTTCCGAGATAAAAATCAACAGAGAAACACAGGCCAAGAGACAGTTACCCAGATATTTTGTGAGGTCTTGTCTACATTTGAAGTGGCACCAATTTAATTAAAGGTGTAATTTTAAACTGATTTAGCTAAAGTGATACAAAACCCTATGTGGACACTCGTAAGCCAAGTTTAAATTGAATTAAGAGAATCCACATAGGACTTTCAACTATTTTATTAAATCAGTTTTTAAACTGATTAAAAATGCACTGGTTTATAGAGAAAGCCTCAGTTACACAAGTATAAATCCAGAGTGACTCCCATGGACCTCTGGTCATGTAATAACTCCACTAACCTATTTACTGCAGTGGAGACAGCTCAGTATCTATAGGGTACAGATACTAACTTTACCTCGTTAGCGTTTTGGCCAATGTTATTTAGTGAGGTTCTGGAAATGCTGTGGGTACTCCAGGCCATTGCAGGTGACAACTACATCCTTCATTGTTGATGAAGGTCAGCAGTGAGTATTGGGTCTGTTGGCTGAGCAGGTCAAAATTGCACCAAGGTAGGAGATTGCTGGGGTGGGAGCTTCAAAGGTGCAGGTACTCTTAGCAAATTTGCTGTGGGGCCTCTGCACATGAGACAACTGTCTCTTGATTTTGGCAGTCTTTCTAACTGTTCCAGTTGTTGCTAGTCTCCTGTTTTTGGCAAAGATCAGAGAGAATGTCTTGACTGTGCAGCTCTAGTGGTTTCAGTTTTTCTTGACCCGTCAGTCACCTGGGCAAACAAGACTGAAACTGCATTGGCTGCCCTGATTTATTATCTCTTGTAAGCAAAGGATCAAATGCTATGATCCTAAAGATCTTCTTTTATTTATCACCTGATTTATTTATTTTTTACTACCACTAACCACAAGATTTTACCTACACATTTGCAGTCACTTTCAAGCATAAACATATTTGCTCTAAGTGGCCGCATTCTTGTCTTTCCAAGAGGTCCCACAGGGTAGTGCCACAAGGGACCTCTCCCATGGGATGCTGCAGGAGTCCATTTTGTCACCCTTGCTATTTAACACTAATGAAGATATCGGAAGAGTTAGTGCAGGGAGACAGACTGTTGACTGTCGTGTATTCAAGAGTCTCCTGACACCCAGTGCTACACATCTTACGTCTGATCCAGCCAATACAGTGGAACAAACCACTTCTGAGAGACTGGAGACATACATAAGGGTTAGTGAGCCATAGCTCAATCCAGATAAACAGGGATAACATTGGTAGGGTGTGGGAAGCTGCCAGAAAATTTGGAGTATGTCTGTAATTGCTACTTTAGTTCATAATCTGGGAAGCTTTTTAGATCCTGGTTTATTCCTGGGTGGGTAGGTAGCAGCAGTAGCTAACAGTGCATTTTTTTCCATCTGCACTTAACTGGAAGAATTTGACTTGCCCTTTCAGATGGTCTCAATTATCTATGTGTTAGACACTTCAAGATACTACAGTGCACTTTACATAGGGCTACAAGAGAAAACATTTTCAGCTGAAACTTGTGCAGAATACATCTGCAGGTGTTTCACAGAGGGACATTATTATACTAGTGCTCTAGGATCTGCACTGCTCTTAGTTTTCTAGGCAGCATTCAATATGTTAGTTTCAACTCTTGGGAGACTAAATGGCTTTGAATCTGGTTACCTGACAGACCACCTCTCTCCTGTGGTGCATTGAAAACCATGTTACAATTACAATTTATCACTTTGTTTGTAAGAGGTTTACTGGTCCTGTTTTCAGGCTAAGTTGGCTCAGTAGGGAAGTGTGCAATCTGGATTTAGCAGTAGTCAGTCTGCAAAGAGCCAGCCCAGATCAAGGTGGGATGAGTTGTGCCTCTCTGCCTTAGGGAGCACCCTGCTTTTGTCTCTGTGGTTTTGGTTTGTGTGTGTTAGGGTTCTGGATTTTAAGAAATAAAGTAGTGTTACTTTGCAACCTTCCAGAAAGAGTATTCTACGTTTTTAATCTATTTTTCTGTTTGGTTGCCATGAAATATAAAAACATCTTCCTTTGTAGTGCCACCATAGTTATGATTAATGGAGGCACTTAATCCGGATCCCCCCTGGTTTAAAACAGAAGCAGCTGTTGGACGTTTTCTGTGACAGCCCCTTGATTTTGGAATTGGCTTTCCCTTAGGCACCTTAGAACTCAAATTTACTAACTTTCCAGGCACACTGCAAAGCTCACCTTCTTCTCCAGGCAAATGGAGGAGGGAGTAGGTTCATAAGCTGAAAAACTTAATATAATTCAGTTGATTTCTGTTAATATTGTGAAGGCAAAATTTTGATTGGTTGCTTTAAATACTGCAGGTATTTAAAGCACCTAGTATATAGGACTAGAGGTGGTAAATGTTTACAAGTAAACACACTAACCTAATTATTTCAGACTTTAATTACTTCAGATTTACACCTATACAACTGGACCATGAGCTTTTATGTCTTCAAGTAGCCTGGAACAGAGCTCAAGGTTTTGTACCCTGAAAAATTTAGGTACCATTGGAGGGAATACTGTACAAAATCTTGAATACAGCAATAGACCCAGCAAGAGACTCTGATCTTGAGAAAGATCCTACTGATTAAATGAGTGTTAAGTATGGTCAAACATATCAACTTCCCTTGCAGATCCTAAATAACCCACTCTCTATATGAGTGCCTGGTCCTAATATGATTTCATCAAACCCAGAGCCAACATCCTATTGAAGTTACAGATTGGACAATGCTGACTTTATATAATTGCTACATTACTGATTTAAAGAAGTATTTTTCAAAACACACGTTCATATACCACTCATATAAAGTTGTCTTTCTGCTAAATACACCTGGACGTCAGCCAATCCTTCTGAAAATGGAAAGGGAAGCTCAAACAGTTAGTAATGATTGCATGGACATTGTCCTGAGTACTAATGCCAGCTAATGAAAACATTCTGATCAGGACTCTTATGAAGTTTGCAGAGGTGCTTATTGGCCACCAGCATTAGGACACGTGGAAGAACTCCAGAGGGTGCAGAAGATTCTTTAATGCACAGTCAATGCATGAAGATAGAGAGGATCCTAGCAGTAATGTGTGTGTTCTTATCCACCAGCTTTCATCCTCAAGAAATGTATGGAAATTGTTGGACAAGCTAAAGCTCTGTGATGTGCTTTTTTTCTTGAGTTCACTCTACAGTCATATTTGAGAGAAAATACTAGCTCCTCTCACTGTGCTTAATCTAGTTTGAATTTCAAAAAGCTTTCAAATTATTACTACAGGGTCAATATCAACCCTAGTGCAATTCTGAGTACAATGGATTTTTGGTGCAATTCTATTGGCACACCAATCTTAAAATTTTATTTTATAATGTTTATAAATATGTTGCCTACTGCCTTGAGGGGTATGTTAAACAGAAAATCATTCATAAAACTCTTGATATTTGAATAGAACCTATGAGACTTTCTGTTCTATAGTTAAATGTCTCTTTTTAAATATATTTGCTGTTAAGTTTAAAAAAAATAGAGACAATACTTGTTAAGTTGGCCATCCCATAACAGTAATTAGCAAAATTATACATATCTAGAGAGGCCAAAATAATTTTCATAGATAAAATAAATACAGAGAGACAGAACTGTCCGAATCTGACACTCTAATGAGCCCTGCAGCTTCCCATCTATGAATCAAGTCTAAGGTAAATGAGCAAGCAAGCATTAGAGTTGGTCGAAAATTTTCTGCTGGAACAATATTTCATCCGAAAAAGCTGACTCAGTGAAATCAACATTTTTCACAGGAATGTATCAATTTTGTCAAAACTTACCATGTTCTAAACATTTTGTTTAGACTGTATTGTTTTGTCTTTTACATTATAATAAAATAAGTAATAATATAACAAAAGTTGAAATGAAAGTCAAAGTGAAATGTTTCAAAGCAGTTGAAATTATATATTTATATATAAATTATATATTATATATTTCAAAATAATTCACTTTGTGAAAAATTCAGAGATTTTCATTTTTCATCTCAATTTGGAACCAAATCAGTTTTTGAGTTCTTGGAGTTTCCCACACAACAAACCAGGTCTAGCCAACACCTCCATGCTGGATACCATTCATCAGAAGACCATCTCTTGAAGGAAAAAAAGAAACAGTGTCAAGATTAGAGATGGCATAAGACAAAAATTGGATCCTGCTCAAAACTCTTTCAAATTTCATTGGTGCTTGGATCTAGGAATTTGGTTCAGTCAGCTTCACACATAGAAGCCTATACAAAGTGCAGATGCACACCTAGACTTACTCAAAGTTTTGGGATTCAGACTTTTGGCTGAGCTCATTATCGAGATGGAAACAGCCCTAGAGTTTATTTTGAGATCTAAAGTTTCCCAAGTTTGGAAATGTTCAGATCTCCAGTGAGTACTCATTACAAAACATTCATAGTACTACTGAGCACAGCCACAGGTCCTTCTCCAGATGCTCAAATACTATGATGATGGAAGCCATATAAGGACCTAGACAGAGTTCTCCTCCTGTACTATAAACTAACCCGAGAAAAGCATATTCATGCACCATTATCAGTTTTTATTAACAGGATTATATCAAATGACCAATGAAGAGAACTAAAGGGAAAAGAAGTGTCAAGCCCTTTCGTGCGATTATGCCTACCCTCTTAATTCCATCCAGTACTATATTTCATTCTTGTGAAGAAGAATAAATAAAATCTGATCTTCATTCAGAGTTAGGGAAAATGCTAACTGAAAAATCCATTTCTAAATAGCTAGTACCACTGCTGAAAAGGGACACTGGAAGTAAGTCTGAAAGAAAAAATAATAATAACTTGGAGGTTAGGTACACATCAGAGTCCCTGCAAAGCTCATTGAAAATTCAATTCAATTATAATCCAAGATCATCTCCTTTTACCAGCCATCCACTGCTAATGTGCCACAGTAAAGTAGCCAAAAATCTGGCACATGCATACAGCAACTATGTAAACCATCTGCTCCCTAAAACATCAGCTGAGAGAAAGGTGAAGGACATATGGGAATATCAGCACTGAATCACCCCTTTAAGGGGAAAAACAGCCTCTGGTAAAATGAAACTATGAAAACAAAGGCAGTATGGCCAAGCAGCTGAGAATGACAATAGGTATGGTGGAGAAGCAGACACAACTGTTACCATTTTGGAGGCCCTCAAGGATCATTTGAATATTTTCTCCTGCCATATGCTCAGCTACTGTACCAAGAGCTTTTCAGTTTCCCATTGTGTCTTCTCCGTTAGTGAAGGAGCTCAGATAATGAGATAGAAGCATCAGAGACAGTATAACACAGAAGCTTGTCACATTTAAATGATGCCAGAGGGGACCAGCAAAGACCACTAAGGAAGGGAAAAAATTTCCTTAGTACAAAAAAGAGTTTCAGTTTTCTTTGTAAGATGAATGAAGGGTTGAACAACTCCTATATGGCTTATTTGCTCCCTCATTCCTAACTAACAATGCCAGTTAGTAAGAATTATTACTACATGTCTACACCATTTCACAGGAACTGCCATAATCAAACCAACCACATGATCCATCTAATCTGATATTTTTTCTCCAACATTACCTAATGCCAGATGCCTCAGAGAAAAGCACAAAACACTGTGAGTGTACCACATCAGGGTGGAAGAAATGTCTTCCTGCCTTCAATTGCTGATCAGCTTGTAAGCTGGTAGGGTGGCACTGCCAAAATAAGACAGCAATGATAATCAGCATTAAAACAAGTTACCATTAGCAAAAAACACACAGAGATTCCCCAGCCTGGGGTTCACTCAGCACCTTCACGTGAAGCCCTGTCTTCCCACAGGCATGCATCTACCCACTTCTTACCTGTGCAAGAAGAGGGGAACATAAGGCTGGTTTTAACCCCGTGTACAATGGGGATGAGACATCTCCCTGGCACCTTGTGATGCAGTTTATGATCTAGAACATGAGGATTTATAGACACTGGGCCCAATTCCCCACTGCCTTGCACTTTGTGTATCTACTTTCACTTTGTGGAGACCCAGTATAAAATGCTACCAGTTATGCTGGAATCATTTTTGTACCCATGTAAACCCACTGTAACTTTATCTTAGCTCTATTGTCAGTGCAGATATTATTCAGATTATTTGAACAAATGCCCGGTTTAGTTTTGGGGTTTATTTTTTAATCCTACAAAGATTTTGTCTCTCATCCTGCAAACAAGAAACCATTTCCTTTCATCCATTTCATATATGTTACCTTAATTTCTTCAGTGGGAGTAGTGGTTAGCGACTGAAAAAATAATACTGGTGTCCTCAATCTGGCTTGCTCAGCTTTGGCTTCCAATGTCTGAAGTGCTGCTAATAGAGTTGCACCAGGAGTCATGTGCCAAAATTAAGACTTCCATTGTTACATGCAGTGTAATTGTAGCTGTGTCAGTCCCAGGATACTAGAGAAACAAGGTGGTAATTTTTTGGCCTTTCACTGTGTTTGAGCTTGGCGGAATTCACACAGCTCTGCTATATATTAATCATTTGTACTATAGAATAATTTGCCTTTGAAAACTCTTTAAAAATATATATTAAACCTCACAAAGAGCCTGATATTGCAAGGTGTTGAAATCCATAGATGTTAGGGTTTCTCAACACCTCTCAGACAACTCTCAGTAGTACCCATAAGGCATGGGACCAAAATCTCATCACACCCCTTTTCCAAAGCAGACTCAAAGACTTTCTCTGGATCACACAGCAAGTCATTTGCAGTATGGTACTTAAGCATGTGCCTAACATTACCCACAAGTAGTCTCTGATTGCCGTCAGTGAGACTACTAATCTTTTTAAAGTTAAGTTTGTGCTTAAACACCTGGCTGAATTGGGTCTGGAACTGGTGACTACTCCCTATTCTGTGATCTAACCATTAGACACGTTGGACATTAGAGTGAGAAGAAACCTTACCAATGGTACCATGTATAGCACTTCACTTAAAAGAAATAAAAGGAAAAAATGAGTCTGGAAAACTTCTCAGATTATTATTCATCCAATTTACACCACAGAGGCTGAAGAAACTGGAGTGTAGCGAGAACAATTAAGATTTATCATAGTGGGTAGACCTTACTTTTTGTGTCTGAGACCATTTCCCCTTCCTTTCCAAAATACAGGAATAAATATTATACACACACACACACACACACACCTTAACTGAAGCAGATACACAAATCAAAACACCCATCTTGTGTCTTATCAGGGACACAGATCTGTGTCTACGCTGCCGTCTGTCTATCTACATGCTGCGCTCCATGTCAGTTGCTTGGGTAGGTGGGAGTTTCATTACAGAGAAAGGTGACCTGAGGCAACCACTTGAGAGAGATTATTTCATCATGAACCAAACACTGGAGCTTTAGTGGTTTCAATGCTAGAATAGTTGAGTTTTCCCCTTTGCTGACAGGTGTGTTACAAGGTGCACATGTCTGCATATCAAGTTCCAGTTTTGAGTTAGGTGGTTTGAGATTGCTCTTGATTTCGATTCTCACAACCATCCCTGGATCCCTTCACCCCTTTCTCTCCCTGTTGTAGCCTCCCATAATGTTCCTGGCTTCCTGTCTCCCACCCTGTGACATTTCTGCCTCTGTGTGACCTCTCTCTGGGGCACAGACTCGTTTCTGGCAGCATTTCTGTAGCTCTGCACTTGGCTTTTTTATTAAAGTCATGGACTCTCTAGCACTCAGCGGATGCCTGAATGTTCCTCAGTGGCAAACCCCTAGGTAGTTCAGCTATAACAGCCATAATCTTGGCTACCACCAAGGACTGACCGGGGAACCTTCAGAGTTAAAGCATGAGTTTCTACAGCAGGGGTCAGCAACTTTTCAGAAGTGATGTGCCAAGTCTTCATTTATTCACTCTAATTTAAGGTGTCATGTGCCGATAATATATTTTAACGTTTTTAGAAGGTCTCTTTCTATAAGTCTATAATATATAATTAAACTATTGTTGTATGTAAAGTAAATAAGGTTTTTAAAATGTTTAAGAAGCTTCATTTAAATTTAAATTAAAATGCAGAGCCCACTGGACTGGTGGCCAGGACCTGGGCAGTGTGAGTGCCATTGAAAATCACCTCGTGTGCCGCCTTCGGCATGCATGCCATAGGTTGCTTATGCCTGCTCTACAGCTTGAGCTAAACAGCCAGGCTGTGGAGCTATGGGCTCTAACAGATCCATATTTCTAGTGGATTGGGTACAAAGGGGGACATGGAATGCAGCTGATCAATGAGTTTCACATTTTCAGCCTAGAAGATCAGGGGTCAATGAAGAACGGCAGACAGGGTGCTATGATAACACACATGGATTATCACAGGGTCGGTGCAGATTGCAGGATGAAGTGGAGGGCCTGAAGGGGAATTCTAACTCCCAGGTTGTGGGGACAGGAGATGGAAGAGTAATAGGAGGTTGTGGGATGCAAGGAAAGAAAAGAAAATTGCTACACCTAAATTGTTCTATTTTAGTTTTTTAAAACATGTCCCAATAGCATGATATTTAAGCTATTTGCATTTCATTAGCCATATTCATGATCACTAATATTTAAATAGGACCTCAAGCAGGATGGGTTATTCAAATATCCACCCAATTTTAATTGCAAAAAGTTTTCAAAAGAGATGTATTTTTCTAGAGAGATTGACTTGTCAGCTCCATCTCAGAGCTAATAATACCATTGCTATTATTGTGCTCTCAGCCAGAGAGCTACCAGGATGCTGTATAACCCTCTATTGTATTCTTCCATTTAATGAAAGAAGTAATTCATATAAAATTAATATATTTGTATTGTGGTAGCACTTGAAAACTCCAGTAACAATCAAGGTCTCACTGACTTAGGCACTGTACAAGCATGTACTAAAATACAGTTCTTGCCCCAAAGCATTTACAACCTAATCATACATGCAAAAATATATGTACAAATTAAGTTTCCAAACCAACAAGGACATACTCACATCTAACTGTGTTCAGAGTGAGTTGAATGGGCTACGCACATGCATAAAATTAAAGAAGACACAAAAAATTAAGGGTGACACAAGAGGGCTTCTAGTATTTTTCAGACCTTGTCCTTACACACACTTTCTCCTCCTCCCCAAGTTGACTTGATTGAAGAGACGCAAGAACCTCTTGTGAAAATATATCTATGGCCCAGGAGACTCCATAAATAGACTATAAGCGTTATTGATTATGTCCAGAGCCCCAGTTATTCAATGATCCTGTAGCCACACTACAGAAACACAACAGTTCAGCACAGAAGATGAAGTATAACTTAAGTGAATGGTTCTACAGCTTTTTCATAATGCTGACTTCTTCATACCACAGAGATTCCCTCCAACACACCACCTCGTTTCCCAGTCCCTTAAAGCATGGGTCTCAAATGGTTACATTCTGCACACTGCTAGACAAGGCTCTAGGGACCAGAATTTAAGAACTGCTGCCTAGCCATTTATAACTACAGGGAAATATCTTCAGAGGCAGAATATAACAAACTAACTGGAATTTAGCCAGGACTCCTGGACTCACAGTCCTCCCTAGGTGTGTAAAAGTACCACAAGCATTTTTAATGGCGATATGTAATCCTCAAGAAATAAGTATGCTAGATTCAAAATTTAATGCGAGTCAAATGCAAACTCAGATCAGAGCTGGCCCAGCCATTGCAAAACAGGGATAAATAGTTAGCAAGATGGAAAAAAAATGCAGGAATAAATGCCTTCAGTAACTTGGAGAGATCCACAAGAAATTAAATCATAGTCCATTAATTTAGTCAAAAGTTATCTGACAGTGTCATGACATATGATTGGAATGTGTTGGTGTAGTAATAGCCACCTGTTCCCAAACCTGGACTTTAGCGTCCAAAATCTGGTCCTGTTCCCAAACCTGGACTTTTGCGTCCAAAATCTGGGGGCTTACCTGAAACTCCCCAAGCTCACTACCAGCTTGGATATTCTCACTGCACCAACTAGGACTATTGGGGTCCTAAGTATGCCCCCCGAGTCACCCAACTGTCCCCTGGGGGACCCCAGACCCAGAGCCCTGGGTCTCCCTCTCTTCTCTCTCCAGCTTCCCCCCCTTTCCTGGGTAGCCGGTGCAATGCTATGCTTCACTCCGTGAATACAACCGGAGAAGCAATCTAGCTTCCCGAGGCTAGGTATTTACCTAGTCAGTTCACACAAGAAATTCCCCTCCCTTTGTCCTATAGCCTTTCCTCCCTGGGACAATAGGGAGGTGAGACACCGAGTTTGGGCTTTTCCTCCCCCCTGCCTCACTAGAAAAACTTTCACAAGGTTTAAAAAGAAACTTTATAGAAAAAAAGAAAGAAATATAAAACAATAATCTTGCATTAGAAAACTCAATACAGCTCTTGCTTATAAGAAAATATGAAGAAACAGTCTGATTTAAAAGATAGCCGATTAAACCAGTCCAACAAATCCACATACATGTAAATACAGCACAAAGCTCATCATAGCCGAATTGCTTTGGGGTTCCTTTGTACTTACAGACTTTTGGTATAATATTTGAAATAGATGGAGTTAGGAGGAAACCTTGTTTACCCACAGCCGAGAAAACAACAAAGACACAGCCATCCACATCTATTCGTACAACACAAAGCTCCTCATAGCCGAATTGCTTTGGGTTCCTTTGTACTCACAGACTTTTGGTATAATATTTGAAAATAAGATGGAGTTAGGAGGAAACCTTGTTTACTCACAGCCGAGAAAACAAAAAAGACCCCCGAGTATACAAATTCCCGCCCCTGACTTTAAACAATCCAGTTCTCTGATTGGTCCTCTGGTCAGGTGTTTGGTTACCCTTTCCAGGTAAAAGAAACTTAACCCCTACCTTACCTATCTACTTATGACAGTGGGTTTGGGGAAGGCCTGGTGGAACAGAATGCTGATAATCTCATTGGTACCATGCAGATGAAAAGATTAATATAGCTGTTGCCTCCTTATCTAGAGAGCTTCAAATATTAATGACACTTTTAGAAATGGTCTGATTTGATCGATACAGTTTGTGTTAATGAAAGAAGAAATGAGTTTATCCAAACATTGACTTTCATTAAAAGAGATGATTGTTTAAAATGTTCTAGTATTGAAACCCAGCCAGTACTCCCTCACCCCTGCTTGCTTTTTTTAAAAAAATAAAGAGATGTGACTACAGCATGGCAAGCCCTGTGAAGTGTGTGGAGGAGAGACAACGGCTTGTGCGATATGCTGTAACTAGGATGAGAGCTACAGTGGATTTCTTATCTGTGGAAGCCATATGACAAATCATCCTGCAACAAAACCTTATTGTGCCTTATTCATTTTCTTGTGACCCAAATTGTGTGTCATTCCTGATTGATATGCTGGATTTTTTTTTATTGTGGAACTGTGGGACCACATTGACAAAGACATAAGCTGGGACCCAAAAAGCAGGTCTTTTGTGCCCATTCTGAATTCATTCCAAGGTCCCTGGAGGGCACACATACACAAAGCTGTGAATTTGTCCACTGAGCCTCCAGCTCTCTTGATGCTTTGCATTAGTAAGACAAATGGCTAATTCACTGCAGCCAAATGTTCCACATTTCATGATTAAACACAAGCCTCCTCAGACTTGGCTTCATTTGTTTCCCCTGCAATGAAATATGTGCAGGTTTATATTTTTTCATTACTACATAAATACATGCAGTTTATAAAACACTGGAGGAATTATCAAAGTTAAATCTCTCACTTGTAGCATGGAAATGGAGATTTGACAGTATGTTTGTAAGTGTCTGCTCCCATATATTTATTTAGTGGGGATATTTAATTATCCTTAAAGATTTTTTTTTAATTAATAATTTTTATTGCTTCAGGACTTCAACTGGATCTTGCCTCATGTCTCTAGATATTAAGGGGCAGCATGAAATCTTGCTGTTTCAACTGGCCCTAGTTATTAAAATGTATATATTGCTGTTAAGTATGAGTAGAAATGGTTGCACCTCTGTCACATTCTGGGATGCAGTCCAGACTAGTGAAGAGTTGTGTTACCTCTTGCCCTGTAACCCTGAGTGCCTCACTGCGCTTTGCTACTGTAGCCCTCTTCCTGGGATGCTCAAAGTCAGCACCAGGCATGCACTCTGTTGATGTATTGGGCAGCCCTGGTCCATACTTTGGATCCTTTGAATACCTGCCTGCAATACCACAGAGTTCCATTAGTCTCCTTGGTTAGCAACTGATAAAGTGGCTCCACACTCTCCCTCCCTACAAATTCTCGCCCCCTCCCCCCTCCTGTCCCAGAACAACCAGAGGAATGTAAAGGTTTGTTGCTCCTTTAAAAAGTCACTCTCCAATAGTTTGTTACTTTAACTGGAGTTACCAAACAGTTCAAACACTGCACTGGTTTAGATTAAAAATAAAGCAAGTTTATTTCACTCCAAAGAGATGGATTTTAAGTGAGTACAAGTATAAGAATTAAAGCCAGAAAAGGTTACAAGGGAAAAAGATGAAATTCTTTCTAGTAACTGAAACTTAACAAGCTAGATTTGCTTCAAGGTAAAATCTTCAGCACGTTTCCATCAAAATGGCTGACCCAACTTCTGGGTCAGGATCATCCCCCAAAGTCAAAGGGCTGGTACCTTTGGCTTCTTAGAAGAAAGTGATTTGGCAGTACTTTTTGTACTGACACTTTTTGTAAGCATCTGCTACCCTACAATTATTTTGTGGGGATATTTAGATATGTTTAAAGAATAACAATTTTCATTGCCTCAGGAATTCAGTTGAATCTCACCTCAGGTCTCTAGACATCAAAGGGCAGTGTGAAATCTTGCTGTTCCAACTGCAGGGCTGGCTTTAGGAAGCGCGGAGCCCAATTTGAACAGTTTCGATGGGGCCCCGACAGGGATGACTTAAAAACAAAAAAACACGTGGGGCTTGTACTCACCAGGCGGTGCTCCGTTCTTCGGGGGCACTTCGGCGGCAGGTCCTTCACTCACTCCAGGTCTTCGGCGGCACTGAAGGACCCGTCGAAGTGCCACCAAAGACCTAGGGCACCGCGAGGTGAGTAAAAATTAAAAAGGCACCTCTAGCCAGGGAAGGGATTCTCACTGGGTGCAGGGCCCTCTTAGGCGCGGGGCCCGATTCGGGGGAATTGGTGGAATAGGCCTAAAGCCAGCCTTGTCCAACTGGCCCTAGTTATTAGGATTGATATAGTGCTATTAAGTATCAGTAGAATTCGTAGCCCCTTATTATAGTTTTCAGTAGGGTAATCAAAGTAATTAGCAAAGCTAACTATAAACACTGCTAAGTACTAGATGCCATGAAAGCTTGCTTGATACATGATAAAGCGTATGTGCTTTAAATACTCAGTACTTATTATCTGGTGTTGCCAGTACTATACAGTATCTGTGTATGATGTGTGCCTCATGAACTCTGATCCCTGGAACAAACAACCGATGTAAAAATCTGGTACAAGATTGTGTAGCAAGGATTGACTTTCTGTATTTTTATCCCTCTTTCCATTACAAACAGAGGTTCCCAGACCCTCCTAAAAGCATGCACTGCAGCCTGATTGTTCATCAGTTAAGGGTTATTCTGGTGAATAGAAGCTTGATGTAATCATGACTCAGAGGGGAAATCACAGCTGCCATCTCCTATTTGAAACTCCAACTCTTCTTACAACAATCTAACACTTCGGCTCCCCACATGGAATGAACTCCACCTCTTCCATCACCACCTACTCTTGTTAGGTCTTGTTTACACCAGGGATTAGCCCCAATTTCAGCAATCAGTGACCAATAATCAGTTGTAGACAAGGAAATCCCCAGTTTACACTGATCTATTTTTACCCCCACTACAAGTTTACCTTCCTTAGAGGTTTTAAAGGTCAGGCTGGGATATTTAGTTGGAGTCCTGCTTTGAGGACGGGGTTGTACTAGAAGACCTCCTGAGATCCCTTCCAATCCTGATGTTCTATAATTCACTATCATAACCAGACCTTATTGGACTGGTAAAAAGCTACTATCAAGAGGCTTATCACCAAGTTATGGTTGATCACATCCACTACAGCTTCAGTACACAATCATTCTCAGTACTGTACAAACATACAGCAGTGCTCACAGGTTGAGAGTTTCCATTTCTAATGTAATTCTTGGTAAATAATTTTCTTTTTAAGAGAAAACACAATCTGGCATTATTGTTTGTTTTATAGGTACCTACTAAATTTTACATTTTAATAAAATTGTCCTGTGTTATGTGTCACTCTGTTCTGGAGACTAATAGCAAGAAATAACCATGGCAACACAGTAATAACTGGTACCTTTTGAATATCTTTAAATAATTTTTGAATAACTTCCTGACAGTTACTGTAGCCAAAATATGTATGTATTTTTCACAAAATATATGTTATATTATTGTCACTGTAAGCAACAGAGCTAGATTATAGGTAATTTCCACTTTTAACTCCTGTTACTATGGTAATATGAGCAACTGCCATTATTTCAGAACTTGTTACCATGGTTATTTCAGGTAATTTCAAGTTATTAATGCCCTTAAACCTAAAGTGATACTCCCTTCTCCCCCACCCCCACTGATGTTGAGTGAAATCACAGTTCATATTTAGGGGGAAACAACCCAGTTCTCCTGGAAGAAAAGAGACAAAAGGAGTTGTACATCCTTTGACCTCTGGATGAAATGCTAATTTCCTCATCCTGAGGGCAACACACTCTCTCTCTCACATGCCCAAACACTCAGTCTACAGATGAGCAGTGGTGCTTGCTTCACTTGGTGGTGAAAAGCAGCTGTAACCATCCTCAGCTGAAAGGCAGAGATATGAACTTCCAAATCCCCTGTGCAGTAATGAGACTGGTTATAAGGGACTGATTTACCCGCTTCTTACAAGTGCTGGCTGAGAGGATTGCTTGTTCTGAAGCAGGCTTACTTCATACTTCCCTAGCAACAGTTATTTGGGAGCCTGTTCCTGCTCATGCTGAAGGCATATAGAGTTGTCATTAATTAAATAGGGCTTGGATTGAGTCCTATATCAGGATCACCTCACTTAGCATAATCCAAATGAAAAAGTTGAGGCAGGCCTGCATGATCTTTAATGATAAATACCGTAGAACATCAGGCTTTCCCCTGAGGAACCACTCCAAGTTCCTGAGTTTTTAAAACTGGTTAGGATGATTGGATTCAGAGTTTTCCCCAGGAAGGAAGGATAGGTACTATGTGCTGGGTAACATCATCAGAAGACACCATGCCTGTAAAAGTAAAACTGGCTCTTTATTGCTAGAACTATTTACAGAAGTGCTGCAATTGCAGCTACCATTCCAGGCAAATGCACATAAACCAACTTCCTGGTACCATCTCCAAACTTCTCTTCAGGACCCTCTAAGTTCCATGCAGATTGCTGCATCTTTCCTGTCAGCATTTTCTGTTGTGTCTTTTGTGCGTGTGCTGACTTACTGAGGCCAAAGGTTACAAGTACACAGCCCACTTCAGGGATATGGACTTTACTGTTAACCCATTGTGGTCTGTTAGGCCTCATAGTCCTTCAGGTATGAAAGTCTTCATACCAGTCTCTCATTTCTTGTCTGTGTTATTTCTGTTGGAAGGAAACATTGCCACATGGTGGCTGCCTTCATTCTGTCGGGAGAGTCCTGTTGGTCCTCAGTATTACTCACATACCTCATGTCTGACACACCCACAACTGGCCAGCTGATGGTCAAGGCTTTGTCTTCCTGGTCCTGGTCCCATCTGTCCCAATGGGCCATTTGTCTGCCACTACACTGCTGTCATCTTCAGTTTATCTCCACAGCTATCATGAGTCTTCAGAAACCTCCTATAATGTATGTCCAGCTGCAGCTTGGACTGTTGCCTTTTGCCATTGCTTTGTGTGACTATTTGATGGTCAAACCCAAACCTGTTCATCTGTGCATAGTGGCCTCAGATCCTTGACTCCTTTCTTACAGTGGGCTGCCTCCTTAGCTTGGTGTTCTTTTAGCTTGGTCTGTATATTGTCATTACTTCAATGGGCTGCAACAGACTATCCATTAAGTGAAGTAGAGCCTTGGTTCTCCAGATCATCATCTGGACTATTATCTAGTCCCTGAGAGTGTATAGAAGAGATGGTCTAGCATTGCCATGTTGGGATCCTTTTGGTCTGTTTTGCCTTTTCCATCACTCTCTTGACTATCTTTACAGCTGTGTTTTGGGGCTAGAAGGTTGTAGAAATTTTCTACAGTTCTAGTTTTGTTCTGAAGCAGGACAAAAATGTTGGAACTTCAAAATGTTTCACAAAGCAGAATTCCTGTTTTCCAGTCAGCCCCACACACAATGGCTGAAATGCTTTTGTTTTGTCTTGGCGTTCACAAAGTCCTTCCTTTCAGGAAATGATGTCTGTTCCACTACTTTCTTTGAGTTGCTTCAAACCCCTAAGTGCAAAACTTTTTTGATACAGTATAGATCAGAGTTACTGGTCTTTCAAGAGGATACATTCTTTCTCATTTAAGATGAGAACATCTGTAGATAGTAATCACATAAATGGCATCTGACGCTATTTACACCAACCCACTCTAGAGTGCCATTATAGCTAGTGGAAGGGCAGCAATCTAGCCGAATAAATTACTAAGACATTTTCCAGTACACATCTCCTATTTTCAGGCTTACAGCACAAAATTCAAAGAGGCTTTCTCAGTCTCCTTAACCCCCTTTTCACTCTTCTGACCTAGGAAGGTTATGACACCAAGGCGTCTCATAAACTTGAGAGAGTATAAAGCAATGCCGCTCTGTCCAGACTGCTTCTTACCTTAGAAAGGGAAGAGCAACATTTCTTAAGAGTAGCCATCAGCATGTAAAAAGACATCTTAATTTTTGTCCTTTTGAATTAGTGGCACACAGCTCTTTCACTTGGCTATATTGTTCCTTTTAATTTCCCTTTTCTAAGCAGCACTGGACTATACTATGGCAAACTCCTGGCATTTTATTATTCCCATATGAGCTCAGTCAGGGTGGGACTGTGTATGCAGCACTGAGAATTGTTCTGGACCCCCTCCTGTGCATAACAACTGTGCTCTTTCCAGAAGTGCTGCTTCTGTTATGCTTTTAATCACATGCCTCTTTTGTGCCTCACAACACTACCTATGTATTTGCTTTTCAGTCTACCAAAATAGTCTCTGACCCGGACAGATTGAACAGGATAAATGAGGCAGGCACCGCTATCTGCTTTGTATATGTGCTCCCAGTATTCCTTACTCTGAATTTTGAAAACTGGAAAAAAAACACTCTTTTCTCTTCCTCCCCCTCCAACATTTCAGTCAGTGCTCATTTCAGCCTAAGTATAGAAAGCCAAATATGGGAAGCTAAGCTGCTCCCACAGTAAGAACCCAGCCACAAAATCTATTCATTTGCATTACAGTGATTACCACTTTGCAATCATCTGGAAGTTCCTTCTCTCAAGAATATTCTTTTCCCTGTCCCCCAATATCATCCTCTGGATTGGATTTTTTATTCTTTTTCCTAATTTCCTCAACTTTGGCACAGAGCGCTCAGTGGGCTTGTATGGAAAATACAAATTTTGGTCCAGTGCTCTTAACCTTGGATACTGAATTGTATTCTCCCTTGCCAGGGAAACAACTCATGGAGCTAGCTTTTCAAAGCAAGCTACAGCCCTTAGAAACATCCCTTCCATTATAGTTAATGGAATATGTGTGTCTAAATCCTTTAGGCTGCTTTGAAAAGCTCAGCCTAGAAGGTTAAGACATCCCTTTCAAAAAGATCTCTCTTCTTGGAGAGGCGGCATTTATTCATACAGGCTACTGAAGTCCCTTGGGAGAAACCTGTCTTTTCACTAAGAGATCCAGGGAACTTATAAGACAGTGTTGTAATTTCTTTTCTTGCAGCCAAAAAATAAACAAATCCCAGTACTCAGGAGATGAGCAGCATGATTGCTGTGCCTTGCACTTTATGTCATCACTAAAGCCTGTGCATAATGAGTATAAAATTGCACCAGAGTAAGACAGTAGCATTTTACACACATTTTGCAAGGATGGGAAGCAGGACTTTGTGATCATATTGCTCTAGCAGCCTCACTCCCCTTCCAGAAACACCAGGTGGGCTGAAGCCCTCCACAGAATTTCTCAGGAGCAGTGGCCCTTTAAAAGGCAGCCTCAGCATCGTTAAAGAAGGAAAGAGTCAGCAAGCAGGAGCACCAGTCCCAAGAGGCTAGCTGAGGTCCCACTGGCCTCCAGCAGAGCTAGGGCTTTGGAGGCACTCACCATCAACAGTCCTTCTTCCCTCCCAGCAGTTCAAGGGTGCCTCAATGATGTTTCTTGATAGTTTTGTGTGATGGGAGATTGACTGTGTGGGTGAGGTAGGCTTGGAAATATAGAGTAACTGAGCAGTGGACTCAGTGATGTGAAGGAACCAGAGGCACAGTGACAGCCCTGGGTTACAATGACACAGAGCATGTGCTTCATAACTGAGCAACAGGCCCTCTTGCTCCTGATGCCTGCCAGGGTTTACCCCCGCTCTCTGGACAGCAGAGTGTGGGCGAGCCCTTAAATTGAGCAAACATCTCCTGTATTCTCCTAATCTAGTTACATTTTTCAAATGTGTGAGTGCTTAAATGAGCCTAAATAAAATATTTCAGATGGGCGCTGCAAGTGCTCAGCACTTCTGAAAGCCAGGTCGCTTCTTTAGGGGCTGAAATGTGGATTTAGGTGGCTAATTTTAGTCACCCATCTTTGAAGATTTTGGACCCAGAGCTGACCCCCGCCCCCTTCACCTCCCTCACTTCCATCCTGAAGTTTTTCATTTGTTGTACACATTTTTTCTTAAAAGTGACAATTGTCAGTGGAATTCTTTCCTGATTCTAAGTGGATGCTGCTGCTAACAAGGCACACAACCTTTGTATTCCTTATTATTTCTCACATGAAGGACAAAGCAGCTTTTTTATTATAAATCAATCCCAGAGAATCACCACTATCTGAAAAATGTTAACAATTATACAATAATTCTGGGATTTTGAAATTAATTACCCTGTGTGTGAACAGATTAAGAGAATATTGTCTACGTAATTCAGGAGAAAACTAATTAAGCCTACCATATAATGAGCAATGATGCTTTCTCACATCTGCCAACAAAACCAATCACCATCCTGTATTACAGACTGATATGTTTTCTATTCAGTATGCTATAGGGATGATTCAACACCATAAATTATGTAACTATAATCAACAAACACTAATATAATAAAAGAAGCCATAGTTCTCCTAGTGCCCACAATCAAACTATAGTTGTGTCAAAAACAGAACCCTTACTTTTGAGTTCGTTACCTGTCCAGCATAATTAAATCAAATCAATAATCCTTTCAAAATGACCCCAAAGGTATCAGAGAGTCTTAATTTGCTGCCACTCCTTTGCACTTCAAGGGCTTGATAACAAACCCATTGAAGTAGAGTGGAGTCTTCCCATGAGCTTCAATGAGCTGTGGATCAGGTTTCTAATTATCAATTTTTTGTAGGTTATAGTACATAAAAGTGGTAGCCAAACTGTTTCTGTGATATTTGGCAGGATTTTATTATTAATGAGCCATCTTTTCTTATTTGTAAAGTCAATCCAAAGATTAAGATCTTATTTATAATCCTCCCACCACTAAAACTCACTTTGTCATCAATATAAGGCAACATTTTGATAGGTTTAATGAAAGATGGCAATTGCTTAATAAAATGTTGAATAATCATGAAGTGACAGTTGGCAGCTGGCAAAAACAACCTAAATCCAGAGAATTCGGATGTTTGCTAGACAAATAAACTAGACTAATTCCTGGTGTAATGCCACTGAAATCAAGAGAGTAAAACCAAGGATGAATTTGTTCCATAATCTATTAACCAGATGCACACCTAAAACTAGAAACTCAATAATCTCAGTGTAACAGTTGTGATGGAATTATTCACTAAATCCAAAGCTTAACTATGGTCCATGTATCCTTTGGTCAAGATTCCCTCATGGAACAGAACAAATCATCATTAAAACAAAACCAGTGACACTGTTGCACTATATCCATCAAATACTATGCTGACATATCCAAAACTCATTCTCCTTTTTTAAATTTCACTTTGTAGGATTATAGTGAGTTAATTTTTCAAGTCTTGTCAACCTCAGTTCAAATTTTGTTTTGCAATCCTGGTGAAAATGGGCCAAAGTCATGGTGAGTCTAGGGAAGTCTGAAATGGTATAGTTTATACACTGATAGGATCAGAAGAAGGGGCCAGTTCACCAGTTTATTCTGACTTACCTCTGAATTTGACCCAGATTTGTGGTGTGTTCATCATTAAGACACTGGGCTCAATCTTGAACCCTGCTCCAACTACTGTTCCATAAACCCTGAACTTTTTAACAACACACTGAAACCCAACTACCTTTGACAGAGGCCACCAGAAACCAGAAGTCTTTAAAGCCAATTAGTAGAAGAGCTCAGAACAGAAATCAGATTCCATGCAGGTGCTCCTTCCCCAATCAAGGTGAAGAAAGTATTTTTATGAGGAAATGAAGCAGGAAGATCTTTTACCCAGTCTCATATTTCTCAGTGACATTTTGAAAGGGATCCTGACCAGGTTGGAATAATTCAAGGGTCCAAAGAATTAAATTCACAGTTTGACTAATTAGCTACATACAGTGTGACTTTTCTTAGCTTCTCACTAAACATGGAAAATTTCAGGATAAAGAGAAAGTTCCACAAAAGTTGTTAGTGCCTGAAAACGGGAGGCTGTAGTGGAAACTATTTGGCAACCTTATCTAAAGAAGCTTGTGATCAAGACTCCACTATAATACACACAAAAAGACAGAGGTATCCTCATATAATAGGAAATAGCTTAGATATTACCCAGAAAACAAATACTTTCGGTGCTTCAAGTCCTCATGAAAGGGAGACATTGAGAAATAGCAAGATTACTAAATAATTAGGCCCACAAAACCATCCTCATTTTTCCTTCTGACAGAATCTTCATTTCTTGTGAGTAACACATGGTCATTATTCATTAGTCTGATTATTGGATGTAACCTGGAAATGAATTACAGAACCTGAAAAATGTTATTTTGTCAAGACCCACACATCCAAGAGCACTCAAGCAGTGCCTGATTAAACTACTAATAGAGCACTACCACTGTATGAAACAAGCATCTCTGCAGTGGTCCATCACTCTGAGGATTACTCATCTTCAGTGAATAACCACTGTTGGCATCATATTTTTTTTAATGTATGACTTGTATGCATATTACACCATATGAGCTCTCTCACATACTTCTCTATTTTAAGTAATGTGACAAAGTTCCTCTTCTACCTTGATGGGTCCTGCATTTATTTGGCAGATTTGTTCACCTCAGTGATCTTCCCCACAGTCTGGGTCAACTTCTCCTGTGTCTGATCAGGAGTTGGGAGG
Organism: Chelonoidis abingdonii; assembly: GCF_003597395.2. Classification (NCBI taxonomy): domain Eukaryota; kingdom Metazoa; phylum Chordata; order Testudines; family Testudinidae; genus Chelonoidis; species Chelonoidis abingdonii. The sequence goes on from NC_133771.1 coordinate 129,755,784, forward strand.
TTTAGGGGGAACCCAGGCCCACCCTCTACTGCAGGTTCCAGCCCAGGGCCCTGTGGATTGCAGCTGTCTATAGTGCCTCCTGTAACAGCTGCATGACAGCTACAACTCCCTGGGCTACTTCCCCATGGCCTCCTCCAAACACCTTCTTTATCCTCACCACAGGACCTTCCTCCT
>NC_133771.1:129757302-129765996 GCF_003597395.2 Chelonoidis abingdonii
CTGGCTCCCTTGACGCCTTTGAGGAGCAGTGGGCGTTGTCCAGGGTTCTCTGCTCGGTGTCCCCATCAGGTTCCCTTAGTTTAGCCCTCTGACCTCACTCCCAATCCTGTTTTTTCATTAGTTGTCCCACGTAATTACTTGGTGTCCCAGACCTGTGGGTCCTCCCCTTAGGCTGGGGGGAGGTCCTTTAGAAGTGGGTGGGCTTCGCCCGCCCACCCCCGCTGGATGCCAATAGGACGAGACTCCTGTACCCCACTGGCTTGGGTCTGTCACACTAAGTACATATAGTAGGCTTCCTTCCTGTGAAAATGTGTAGCTGCTATAAACATTTAAAAAAAAAAAAAACTTTGTGGTTTTCATCTTGCTTTTCTCCCTCTCTTGCTCCATTTCTGCATGTCCCCCACTAATTTTAAGGATCGCATCCCCTCACCCCAGGAAAGCCTCCAAAAGATTATGAGTTTCAACTCTGAAGTTGCTTGTCACCATTCCATTGTGGGGAGGGGAAGTTTGCAAACTTCATCTACACTCCTCTCTCCTCCTTCCCCCACTACTGCACAGTGGGCAGAGAATTAGCCTCCTAAATCAGCAGGTGTGCTGTGATCTACATGGATCAATACACCTGTGAAGGCCCCATATTTCCCTACCACTACCTCCCTGCTCCTGGCCTACCATTGGCTGTTTCCTCTTCCTGGTTGCATAGGGTGAACCACTTGTAGAGAATGCTCTTAGGAAAAGATCCTAATCCAATTGAATAGTTACAGGATCTGCAAGGGAGCATGCCTCAGAGTGAGGCCCCCTTCTGGCTTTACCTCACCTTCCTTGCCTCTGAATCCATGCAGAGGCCAGAATTTATGAAGAAGTTTCTACTGGGACCTGCTCAGGGGTAGAGGAAGTGACCATACCACAGAAACAGAACCTTTTATGCTGCCATCACCCTTTCCCCTACTCACCAGCTTTTAGCAAGTTTGGCTTCCTTCTGCTTCAGAATGTGGAAGGCAGAACAAGTCCCTAAGTATACTGAGGAAGAACTGTTTATTTCATTCTATGCCTTCATTATCTATTGCTACCATTAGAACTTGACAGGAACTTGGGGCTGGCAGTACATTACACACCATATTTCTTTATATTTACCCTTGATGCACTGTTGGCAGCCGCTTAGCTCCCTGACTTTGACATCATCCCTCCCTTTGTGTACTCTCAGAATTTTCTTCTGGAGAGCTCATAGAAACAAGTTTTTAAGACCACATACAGTAGATGAATGTGATCACAAAAGCTCCACATCACTGAGTCTGCAAAGTGCAGTCTGCACTCTCATCTGCATTAGGAACGCCATCAAAAATGGATTTCCAGAACTACTAACACACAATTCTTGTTTCCAGTTGTCATAAGCTTTCCCATTTTATACCATGTTACAAACTTGCTGTAGCTGCTCCTTGAATTGCTTGGGATCTTCATCATGAAGATATTATTAAACATGGACTTTCACAGAGATTAAAATGAAGAGAAACCCTGCTCTAAAGGGCACATAACATTCTTGAAATCATTTTTTTTTTTTGGCAACAGCAAAAAACAGCTAGCAATAGAAACAATCATAGAATCATAGACCTGGAAGGGACCTCGAGAGATCATCTAGTTCAGTCCCCTGGACTCATGGCAGGACTAAGTATTTAAACAGTCTACAGTACTGTTCATATATAAACTTTCCATTGTTGATACCAGTTGCTCACCCTAGTTAAGCAAGTCAAATACATTTTGATTTAAAATATATACAGTCTATATATTGCATCTCTGAAGGATGTAGGCCTCATGATATATGGCACCCATCCTCTCTTTAAAACTAGATGATTCATTGATATAACTGATTAATGTTCACATATTACACATTTAACATAGTTTGCACGTACATTTAAAATAAAGTATGATTACAATGTAAATAGTCTATGACTGGATAATACAATGGCCTAATTCCTATAGCCCCATTAAAGTGAACTACCATGAATTTCAGGAAGGTGAGTATTTGGCCCAAAGACTACACCATAATAATTAGCTAATAAAGGTTCCCTAGTGTCTGACAGCAGGGGTCCTGTTCACAATGCTTGTGACAGAATCACACAAGTACTCAGATGTCCAGCAAAGTAAAAATAAATTTCAGATCAGATCCTTTTCAAATTACTTTCTTTAAAAATGTTGGGCTAGATTGTATCTATTAGGCCCAGCTGTGCATTGGCAATCGTGCAGTGCCCCAAGGAGACATAATCAAAGGAATTTATTTTACAGCGTCACAGACAAATCAGCAAAGCACTTATGCATGTGCCTAAACATGAAGCATGCACTTCATGGGGCATCTGACCCCCACTAGCCCACAAAGGGTTAATAGAACCCTAGGGAGGCTGCGCAACAGGCAGCCAATTGGGAAGAGGCTGCTTTATGTTAAAATTCCTAAATGCTTCTACAGTGCTTATAGCATTTACTTCAAATAGTGTTTTTTGAAATATGAACTCGTGATGGGGTGGGGAAAGAAATATATACCCATAACATAAAATGATACCATTTCTCCTGACATTCAGAGATCTGCAGGAGAAAGTTCTAAGTCATGTAATAAGTGTGTCAAGTGGCAGATGCTAGCAGATTAATTCTCAGCTGCAGTATGCAGTTTATGTTAAGTGAATGCATCAGTATGTAATTGTATGAATGCATATTGACAAATGACTGATTCTTTGTAGTACTTCTGAATAAAAAAGTCTGTCATAACAAATTGCTACTGTCCAGGAACAGGTATCTAGAAAAAGCTGATAGAAAGAACTCCAGTGATTCTTGGCCAATGCTTTACATAACAGGGGCAAATCATTATTGTTTCCCTTAGTATTCATGATTCTGTCATCCATCATGAGAATTCTTTTGGCATTCATGTGCATTTCCATAGGAATTCCACTGAAATTTAGAATTACGATAAATTAATTTCCATTTACCCTAAAGCAGTTTTGATGTACAGTTGCACTATTGAGATGCAGTGCAGCTGTCACCGGAAAGTGAAACTACTGTACCCCAAGGCAGTGGCAGCTTTGATTTTTCTCTGTGAAAGAGAATCTTCAACAAAGGGTCACATTTAACTTCTCCCATATTGCCGAGAAGAACTTTGCCCTTATCTGTACTAGCTCAACAGAATCATCATACTTAAGTTATTGAGAAGGAATCAGTGTAGTCAGTGTTTAATGTGAAAGTTCACACAAATTGTATTCTCATTCTCTTTTCTTATTGCAGAAGAGTAGAGAGAAAGATTTGATGATAGTTAATCAAAAAGGAACATTGTTGTTTATAGGTACAATATATATTCATAATTATAATTTATACTATATCTCCTTGTAGCTGAAGGTAACCACCAAAAGAACTTCATCTTAAGTCAATTAAACTGTGTAACAACTAGTTAAAAATAAAGAATACTTGCATCCATTGTTTACGTTCCCTTACTAGCAGTGCTCTCCATTCAGGTATAATTCCAAGATCCATTATTCTGGCCAAGGACCATCATATGGGCTTTAGCAGCTGAGATACTTCATAGGTGTGACACTTATTTAAGATCAGCAATGAGCTGTGTGTGTCTGCATCAACAATGGAGCTCAGTCTTTTACTCCCCCCCCCTTTTTTTTTTTAAGATAGTCAAGTGACAATTCTGGAGAAGTTAAAGTGCAGTGGAGGACAATCAGTCCAATAAATGCATAGGAGGTTTTGTTTGGAAAGTACTTTAGTATTGCAGAAAAAACCCACAACCCTAACAAACCTATGCTTATTTACCATGAGGTATCTGATCTGATCTAAGGCCAAATCCTGTAGTCTTTGTCTGAGTAAGAATTACAAGCTTGTAGGGATGGTATTGGGAGAACGACATTTTCTACAAACTAATCAAATGTTTCTTATTTGAGGAAACAATCAGTTGTTCGGAACATCTGAGATATATTTTCAGCACTCTGCATGAATAGATACAAAATAGTAAGTGTGCCTGCTAATTCCCTATCGCACCAGGTACACAGTATCCTCAGACTATATAATATCCTCCCTATGGCTCTGATTCAGCAAGATATTTAAGGGCATGCCTAACTTTAAGCACATGAATACTGCTGACTTAAACTGGAATATTTATGTGCTTAAATATAAGCACATGCTTCAGTGTTTGTCTGAATTAGTACCTAAAAATGGGCAAATGCTACAAAAGTATGTGCAAACTGTCATTTCAATAAAACTATACATTTATTTGGTTCCACAAACATTCACACAATCAATGTTTTTGTTCAGAAGACTGTTCACACAAATAAAAACCTTGCAAATATTCATGAAATTCTATTTACACACTGATATAAGCCAAAAGATTTCAAGAGTTCACGTTGAAATCTGATCTCCCTCCTTTGAGTACCCTTCAGTCATTCAGTTAAGAAGCAGAAACAATACCATATATTTACAAGGCCAATCAGTCATCATGAACAAATTGATGACAGTAAAAGCAAGTAGTTTACAAAAAAAAAAAAAAAAAAAACCCACAAGCACCCAACCATAGGCTAAAATACATTTGCATAAAGTGTTCTAACAATATAGAAGAATGTGTAAATCTCAAATATATTCTGTGATAATTTACAAACGGAAAAGTTAAATTTGTCAAATAGGTCGTTCACTATGAACAGTCATATTAATTGGCATTTATTTCTTATTTGATATTTTTTGGACACACACAAAAATCTATACATTTGTATATGATTAAGCAGTGACAAACATGCAATAACTACCATATATTTATAATTAAAGCATTTTAGTGTTTGTGGTCCCAGACTAAATCAAACTGATTTTTAAAAATATTTTATATTCCTCATGATTCCTGCACCTTCCCACACAGATATACACTCCCTTTCATAACGTCATTAAGGGCATAGCTAAGGTTGTTTGGGTACCATACATGTCCATTTCTATACATTAACATGTTTGGATTTCTTTTAAATTTAACCTTTACTCTTAATTTCCTGTGTTTGGAACACTTGGTTTGGGAATAATTACAATATAATTACCATATATATTTTAATTTTTTTATCCTAAATATATTAACCTACTTTTAACCTTCATTACTGATAATTGTCCTTAAATTACTGATCTGTACTTTCAGTCTTACCTCCATTTTAATGTAGCTTTCATTTGGGAACATCCAGGGCTGGCGCTTCCATTTAGGCAACCTATGTGGTCGCCTAGGGCACCAGGATTTGGGAGGGCGGCATTTTGCCGCCCTCGGCAGCAATTCAGTGGCCAGGGGTCCTTCCACACTCCGGGTCTTTCGCGGCAATTCTGCGGTGGGTCCTTCACTCGCTCTGGGACCTGCTGCCGAAGTGCCCCAAAGACCAGGAGCGCGGAAGGACCCCCCACCGCAGAATTGCCGCCAACGACCGGGAGCGCGGAAGGACCCCCACCTAGGGAGCCAAAAACCCTGGCTCCGCTCCTGGGAATATCCTATATGAAAAACAAATAAGTAATGCAAACAATGCTACCATGTGATATTTATAAAAATTTGCAAATATGAAACATCAACCTTAAATAATTCTTTAACATTTAATTTATATGGCCAGTATCATCAGTATATTTTTCTCCTTTAGTCATTCCAAAGCAGTGCAAACCAGCTGCAACCAGACAGTTTAGCTGGGTTTACAGCAGCTTGTTTTGCCAAAGCAGTACAAATCAGGAGTCTACTCCCCAGCTTCTACCTCCTTCAGGTCCTACACATTCCCCTGCATGCAAACATGTGCACACAATTTTCCCCCTTCACTCCTGTATCCCCTTTATTTTCCCCTGCAACCCCCATACTAGTTTCCCTCTGACTCTTCCCATCCATATTCTCCAACATGTGTATGTACACACACACACACACACACACACAAGTTCTCCCCTCCAGACTATTTTGTGTCTTGAGCAGCTCTGGTGCTACAAGAACCTTTAACATTCAGGATTAATAGTCATTTATTGTTGCTTTTCACAACTAAAAGTTGACTCATCAGTAGAGGCTGATGCATAAAATCTTTTTTTAGAGAAATTCACAAATCCTGAATTTCAAAGTGACCATCTCCCATTGTTCTCATTGGGACTAAGGGCATAGCTTCTTTCACCCTGGTCACCACAATTGTTCTAGAAAAGGGTGAAGCCAGGGAAGGAGGAGGCTCCCCATGCTGCCAGAAGGTGGAAAGAAGTGCTCTGTCCCTTTGTGAACCATAGGAAATAGCCATTTTGAGAATGGCATCTACTAGAAGGCAGCCTGTTTCTTCATCCCATTAAGAATAGTGTAAGATGGCAACCATTTCTTCAGAGATATTAAATTTATTCTCGCTGGTCACAGGAATAGCTTTGTAACAGGTCAGAGGGGAAGGTATGTCATTGATCTTTTCCACATCTCTATTCTCCCCTTCTTCCAGGCCAATGGCATAACTAGTTTTAATATGGGCACCTGGGACACCCCACAATCTCTTTCCCCAATGAGGATTATCCACTTACATATATTCTCAGTTTCATTGCTTTCAACCACTTTAAAATCCAATACTGATCCTTATCTAAAGCTTCCAAAGGTGTAAATAAATTATATACCATGGTTCTTTTTATCAATTATTTTATCAACTATCCATAATAATATTTCAAAAATTAACTAAGAAAAGAAATAACTCTGTAGATAGATAACTACAGCAATGCTAATGCTTAAAAAAAGTCAGCAAAATTAAGAATAAAAAAGGAAAAGGTTTAAAGATTTACTCTGAAAACTCGAAGTGGTTTTGGCCTGGAGTATCTATTTTAATATGAAAACCGTTTCTGCACAGATACATGTATAATATTTCCTGTATGGAGAAAAGTAGCACAATCTTCAATAGGCAAATAGCATCTGACTTTCAAACCTAGGGCCCTTTTCAAATTAAGGGGGAAAAGAAGCTACTTACATAGCTGGATCACTTCGTTCATTAGCCATTTCATATCTGACATAGGAGAAGGAAAAGGTTTCTGTGGGTTAATCATATGGGTTGGATCCAAACCGTTAAGTCATTGGAGAAAACTGGCTACAGGGGACTTTGGATCATGACCATTAAAATGAACCTGTATTATGCCAGTTCATATTATCAACATTATTCTGAATGTGCTTCAGAGCAATCCGTTTTTTGATCATAACCACCCTTTTTCCTTTTCTATTTATAGTACTAAATCATAGTTTCATTTTTGTTTAAACATCAGAAAATGAAAGAGCTGAAAATGGTTAGTGAGAATTTTTTTGGTTAAAACCCAAGCTTGTTGACGAATGCATTCCACTGTACTGTAGGAAAGCCCTGCAGTCTTTTGGATCTAATACCTGCTACTATGTACCTCTCTTTAGAAATCTGTGTGGTATCTAGGGGATTGTCTACATGAACATTTAGTTTGCAACAAGCTGGGATGAAATCTACTCCACACTGGCCCACCATGTACCCAGGGGCAGCTCCAGGCACCAGCACGCCAAGCGCATGCTTGGTGCAGCAAGCCATGGGGGGCGCTCTGCCAGTCGCTGCGAGGGCGGCAGGCAGGTTGCCTTCGGCGGCATGCCTGCATAGGGTCCATTGGTCCCGCAGCTTCGGTGGACCTCCTGCAGGCGTGCCGCCAAAGGCAGCCTGCCTGCCTGCCGTGCTTGGGGCTGCAAAATACCTAGAGCCGCCCCTGCATGTACCAGGTGTATGTCTGCACAGCAAAGAAAAACCTGTAGCTGCCCCGTGCCAGCTGACTCAGGCCCATGGGACTCGGACTGTGGGGTTTTTTCATTGTTGTGTATACTTTTGAGCTTGGGCTGGAGCCCAAGCTCTGGGACCGTCACATGGTCCCAGAGCCCGGGTTCCAGCCCGAGCCTGCAAGTCTACACAGCAATGAAACACCCCAGCAGCCTGAGCCCTACAGCCTGAGTCTACGGAGTTGCCAGTACTAGACAAGAAAAAAATAATGGGAAGAAGTGTGTTCAGTAGTTAGAGCAGGGGACTTTGAGACAGGATTCATGAGCTGTTTTTACAGCTATGAGAATGACCTCCTGTGCAACAGAGGGCAGTTAACCTTTCTGTGCCTCAGCTTGCTCATCAGTAAAATGAATTCTCTTGTATATTAGATGCATTACAGGGTGTCGAGGGTTAATTATTTTCCAGTTTATAAAGATGCCTACTGTGCCCGCTACATGTATGTACAAAATATATATTTTTACACACACTTCAATATAGTTTTATAGAGAATTAAAACAGATGTAAGTTAACACAGACCTCTCATAGCCCCTGCAAAAACCCCTCAACCAGACCTCAAGCCACCCTCTTATAAAAAAAGATGAGGAAACAGATCCTAAGCACTGTAATGGAGCCTAATCAACCTGAGCTCTGTGGGAGCAATAGGTCAGGGGGATGGAGTCAAAAAAATTTTCACTGAAAAGATCTCATTCCCAACCCTCTAGACAAACAAATCTAGGGAATCCCTGCCAGAAAGCCCCAACTTAACTCAACTACCAGCTTTGTGTGACGCTGTGAGATCCATAAATGAAAAGCAGGGAATATACTTGCAGTATTAGCATTAAGTATCAGAGGGGTAGCCGTGTTAGTCTGGATCTGTAAAAGCAGCAGAGAATCCTGTGGCACCTTATAGACTAACAGACGTTTTGGAGCGTGAGCTTTCGTGGGTGAATAC
>NC_133771.1:129766021-129800788 GCF_003597395.2 Chelonoidis abingdonii
GTTCTTATATTGAGGTCACCCAAGGTATTGTTTTGTCTTCCTAGGATGCTTGAGAACCTTCTTTTGGTACTGCTCACTTCAGATGCAAGAAAGAACACGTCAGGTATTCCATTGTGGCTGTTCTGATCATTCCTCACAGACAGGTTCCTTGTAGATAATCACTGAGTATCATTAAATTGAATCCCAGCTGGGTTGAGTCTCCGCCTGGTTATCTGCATCTTGGCAAATTCCCACTCCAGTTCCACAGTTTGACGTCTCCTCCTGTAGCAGTGCGCCCTAAAATGTGATACGGCTGTGACGGACATGCCCTATTTGAACAGAGGACGAGTCAAGTTAGTGAAAGGACTACAGACCTGAACCCCATAGTTGGCAAAATCAATAAAGGACTGTCCCATGCGTGGAAATTAGGGAGAGAGTTCTCATCTACACTTGGAAAAGAAGCTGAAGATCAGGACTGACACAATTGTTGTTCCAAATTCATGCATTTCTAGTCCTGGGTTACCAATAGAAAAGCAAAAACCCTATATTTGTTTGCCTACCACACTAGAGCAGTCAATGCAGCTGTCCCTCCATAGTGATCCATTGATTTTGTGTGAGTATATGGTTCTAGAGCAAAAGATTCTTACATCAATTTCACTAACCAAATCACAGATGAATACCGAAGTTAACCGATACTGTGTGATTTTTAGAGTTTGGTATACTAGCCTTTAAAATTATAATATTTGCATTTTGACAATAATTCTAAATCTGTCCCAAATAATTTAATCTACGTTACTGAAATCAAATGTAATTCATGAGTCTTTTTTACAGTATCAAAAATCTATTGAGTAGAGTATTAATAAATTCTGTTATGTACAGGTATATTTACCCTCCATAAAGCAAACAAACTACCCCTAGGAGTCGAGTTAGATCCCTGAGAACTGTTTAATCACTTAATTACTTACAATTTAAAATCTCAATTTCCTGATTAACCCATTCTAGTCTATATTCATTAATTTTATGAACATGAAACTGGCAATGTAAAGGAGGCAACAGAGCACCACTTTACTGTTGGAGTTTCACAATAGGATCTTCCAGTCAGTGAATTAATTCCTTGCAGCTTTCCACCTTCTTGTAAAGCTTCCAATAGCTGCTCTCGAAAGTACTGCTCCACTCTCGAAGATAGTGTGACAACTGCAGGAAACACCTGTCGCAACTGAGAAAAAGCCTACAACTTCCCTCAGCACTCCCTTTGCCATGATTAAGGAAGCCAAATTTTTAATCCCAAGAAACTGGGACTTTCTTCAGAGATGCGCTCAAACTCTCTGTAAGTGCTGCGGTGTGTGGTCTGTTGAAGAAGCGAATCTGTCCATTCCACTTATCGCAGGTTGGAGAAAGATTTGTACCTCTGTCAATGGCATAAGACACAGCAGGAGAAGGGCTGAGAAAAAATCCACTTAGGAGAGGTGATGAGAAAGAAAGTGAAGGAATTTATACGCTAAGCTGAAGAGGATACTCAGTAAACATTTTCAAAAGTAGAGCTGACATGGCTACCTAAATCCCTGACTAATATTACTTGTGGTCTTTTGAAAATCTACTCACCCCCCTAGACCATGTTCTCAATGTACTGACGAGCTTTGCCTGAAATCCCCTTTGACAGTCCTTGACTTTTGTCTGTCAGTTTCAAGTTCCAAAAGTGAGCGAATGTTGATTACAGCAGGGCCAGGGCGCAAAGAGTTAACAGGGGGCCTTATCCCGCAAGGGAGAAGGTTGCTTAGTATAACTAGAACAGTCTGGCCATTAGAGTCACTGACTCCAGTTAGAGCACTGACCTAACCAGTCATGGGAATAACCCCGCTTCAGTCACCGGAAGGGTGGTAGTTGAAGGAGAAAGGTTGATTTGGACAGTGACGACTTGCAGAAGAGAAGTTGTCCAGAAAAGAAATAGAGGTTGGAGGGTGCTGCGGTGGATGAACGAGCCACGAAACCCTAGGTAGGGGCACCAGGCTTGTCATAGAAGAGACGAGAAGCCCTTCCAGCTACGGGTAAAGGAGGAATAACCAGGGAAAAACCACTAGTACAGTGTTGACACAAGTCCAGGGCCCTGGGTTGGGACCTGGATTAGAGGCGGCCCAGCTTCTCCCTCCACTCCTCCTCCGCAAGACACTAGGGAGTGGATTAGAACTGGTTCAGAGGAAGCATATCACCTGACCTACCCCAGAGAGAGAAACGCGGACCCAGAAACAGTACCGGCAAATTGCACGGCAAGGATGAACCTTAGAGTAGTATGCTCCTCAATTTCTCAGAAGGTAAGTGTTTGTGAGTTTTTTTTTTTAAGCTACCGTGCTTCTTTCCAGTTCACAGAGAACCTTGAAGTTAATCGTCTTCTCGGGTCTGCAGGGAGCCTGAACACAATAGAGCTAAGGAGCATAAATTTCCCCATTCCACTTGACGGGTGTTAACTTCACACGTTTTACGTGTCAGTGTTACTTTCACCCCGATATTCTTAGAATATCACTATGTGTTGTGGGACGATAACAAACGCTAGTGCATGAAAGCCTCTAGTCTAATCCGGGCGGTTTGGTATCCTCAATTATTGTCTCATATAAACCGTTGTACAAAATAATACTCAGAGGTGAGTCGCAATATTCATCATAGGGAGACCATTGCACACGGCTAAACAGCCTCATCAAGTTTAGAATGTTTCGTCTATTCAGTAAATTTCTCTGCATTTTTTTCCATCCCCATTTCTTATACATAGGTCTAAATCAGTCGCATAAAATAGGACAATAAAGAAAGAGTCCACCATATAGCTTGCCTGCAAGATAGCAGAAGCGCCCACTGAGGAAAGGCGAGAGTGGGGAAAGGAGAACGGGACAAGTATTTGGGCAAGAGTGTAGCTCCATAGATCTCTCCTCTCCCTCCCAACACACACAACACACACACACATTGTCCTTTCCCCACTTCGAAATCAATGCTCTATGCTCTTCTGTGAAGTACATAAAGAAACTTAACCCATAATTGGAAACAGCAGATGTGGCAGGGTGACAGGCAGCAGTGCCAATCTTTGACACCAAAGTTGAGCGAAGCAGGTCGAGTCAGGGGAGAAACAGCATGTGCACTGAAGGACTCAGACACTCGCAGTGTATGTGCCATGTTTGGAACAAGAATTTTATTCCTCTATATTGTCTCTCTAGGGCAGAAATATTTTGGGAAGATTAGTTGCACTAAGTTCTGTTGCTCAATATTTAAGCCTATCTGATCTATGTAGACTGGAAAGGACACGACTGACAGCACTGATTTGGGGTGGGATTAGAGCAATTAGTTGTAACTGGGAATAACTAATTGTGGATTAGTGCACTGACCTGGCATGATCAAACAAGAGTCTAGTTCTCAGATATTAAATACGTGAGACAGATCCGCGAGTTATTAGTGGTGCATCTTTAAGTTCTGTAAAATCAGAGTGGGGCAAACAATACATCGATTCCCAAGTGGACAGACAAGTGATGCAACACTTCAGGAACAGGTCTAAAATGCAATTGTAGAGTGGATGTTGAATGCGTGTCAAACTTCGAGTTTACTGTATCTATTGTGCCTATAGACATTTGTGCAGATGACAGACTGCAATGTCCCTGACCATCCCCTTTTAGCCGCCTGTGTGATGGGAGGGTGTTGAAGGAGATGGATAATATTTGCTGTATTGTGGTCAGTAGCAAAAATTTGTAGCCGGGCGTGTCGTCATATTATATCTTGTTGTGATGTGTGTGTGTGGGCTATGCAGAAAGAGAACTATTTGGCCCAAGTGTTAGACTTGTTTTACGGAGATTTACACAGCTGTAAGCTTCACTCTTTAATGGATATTGTGTGTTGTGTGGGCATATTGGGCGACTGTGCTTCTGTTTTGAAGAGAACTGAATAATTAAAGGCTCTCCTTAAGCGAGTTTGTGTAAATCTTTGTACTAAGAGATTGTTCTGTGTAGAAGTTGTTGTTCATACTTGCATTCTGGAGAAGTGTAGGAGGGTCAAGTTACTGTGGCGGTGATCAGAACTTGGTGTAGTAAAGAGATTATATTACAGCAGTAGTGCAAGTAAGCTGTGTTGGGTCGAGCGTGTAGTTAGAGAAGTAGTTGCGCGGGTGTCGGCGTGACCGAATGGTTAAGTGGTAGGCCCGGTGATCATTGGGATAAGGTGGGAAAAACGGGGTATGTGCTGAACCACAGAGTTGCTAGGAAGTTGCGGCTGGATGAAGTGCGATGTGCTGGCATCGCGATGAGGCTGTAGGTCTGGTGGTACCTTGGGGTGTGGGCTGGTGTCTGGCAGTGACCGGCCTGCCCGAGGAGGCAGTCTGGGGGGCATTGACTAGCGTGGCGTAGCAGGATGGGTCATGTGGGTGCATATCTGGTGGGAGCCCGACTTTTGCGCTGTTTCAGCGGTTCAGTGGGTGGTATGGATCGTCCATCTGTCATATATCTGTATCGCTGCAGGATGTCAGAGACATTTTTGAGGGTGGGGGATGTGTCGAGGTGTCTTTGGTAGGATTTGCATCTATTTGCACGTATACTATGAGGTGTGTACTGCAGTCAAGTGTCAGAGGTCTTGGAATGTAGTATTGGTATCTTAGTTATTTCCTCACAGACGAATCCATGTAAGAGCCACATTACAAGCAAAGCCAGATAGTGAGCAGATAGAAACAACATTTCTGGATGTCTGCATAGGCTAGGAACATCTATATCGGGCAGTAGAGGAAGGGCACTGTTACAATCACTGCATACCTGTTAGGACTTCAGTCTCCAGGTTTCTATCTGCTGTTTTACAAATACTAATTCAAATAAGTGAAGTTTCACATATAATATCGTTTTCTTTAAAATGTATGTTTTGTCTCTGAACCCATTGAGCTGAACTGTACTCCTCATACAGTATGTTTTCTTTATCAACTCTATCATTACAGAGGGAGTTACATTATTACAGTACCTATCTCTAGCTCACGCTTAAACTTCATTAAAACTGTATTAACTTTTGTTATTGACAGCCATATTCCACTGTGCCTGGTTATTCAGAACTCTTATAATTACATTATAGTCTGAATGTAGGTCTTTATGCACTTCAGCAGTGTAAGAATAAATCCAATTTCATTTCTATAGTACAGAACGCTTTTCTGATTCTATATATATTAGAAATTTGCTCTTGGATCTTAGTGTGTGATACTATGGCTTTACCATGGTAGGTCACTTGTTCGCGGGCTTGTCAGTTATACAATGAACCAAGCCTAAGCATACTGCCTTTACATTTAGTATGTCGTGAGAAAGCTTGCAGTGAGCTGTGCTGGTATATTTGCTGCTGTCTTTATTAGAGAATATACATCAGGGCAGCTGTTCAGTCTTCATATTCTTAGATAACCAAAGGTCAATCAGGTTTTAATATTTTTTATTCTAATATGTTTGCTTGCATCTCCTTCTATTCTCTCTTCTCTGTGTGTGTGCGGTGTGTGTGTTAATGATGCATCTTGGTTTTTGGAATTGCACAAAACTTTTAATTTCACCCATTCCTTCTCACTTCACTCCTCCTGAGATTTGTAAGCTAACTTATTATTGTGCAGGTGATGAGTTTTACCTAACAATTACAAGAGCATATGTGCATGAAAGGGCTGTCAGTCATACAGAAAGAAGCAGACTTCATTCTGCATATGCAGGAATTATGTTGAGCAAAACGGGGATAATTCAATCTGACAGCTGAGACATGTAATAGTGGTGTGCGCTTATTGACAAGGTATTTAAAAATAAAACTAGTTTCCATTGTAACTACCCACCTACATATTCTAAGGCTAAGGGAAGTGGTTTACTAGGATAGGACAGTCTAGAGCCTTAGGTACTTTAATGCTATAGCAGCAGAGAATTCGTGGCACTTAGACTACAGACATTTTGGAGCGTTGAGCTTCGTGGGTAATACCACTTCTTCGACGCAGGTTGAGGGAAATTCCAGGGGCGTATATATATAGCTAGCAAGGCAAAGCTAAGATAACGAGGTTATTCTCTCTCTTTTCCCCCTTTTCTTCCTTTTTTTCCCTCCACCCCCAAACCCGAACTACGTTGTTGTTGTTGAAGGATTAACCTCGTTATCTCTAGCTGTTAGCTAGCATATTATATACCTGCCCTGGAATATTTCCAACTACTGCGTGCTGAAGGAAAAAAAAATATAACAACGAAAAATTCAGTGGGGTATACCACGCCCACGAAAGCTCACGCTCCAAAATGTCTGTTAGTCTATAAGGTGCCACAGGATTCTCTGCTGCTATTAGCATTAAAAGTACCTAAGGCATCTAGACTGTCCTATCCTAGTAAAACCACTTCCCCTTAGCCTTAGAATTATGTAGTGTGGTAGTTACCATGGAAACTAGTTTTATTTTTTTAAAATACCTTTGTCAATAAGCGCACACACTATATTACATGTCTCAGCTGTCAGAGTGAATTATGCCCCGTTTGCTTCAACATGAATTCCTGCATTTATGCAGAAGTGTGAAGTCTGCTTCTTTCTTGTATGACTGACATTGCCCCTTTCACTGCACAATATGCTCTTGTATATAGTTAGGTGAAAACTCACTCACCTGCACAATAATAAGTTAGCTTACAAATCTCAGGAGGAGTGGAGTGAGAAGGGATGGGTGAAATTAAAGTTTTGTGCAATTCCAGTGAAACTCAAGATGCATCATTACACACACACACACGCACACACACAGAGAGAGAGAGAATTAGAAGGAAGATCTTAAGTGGCAAACATATTAGAATAAAAAATATTAAAACCTGATTGACCTTTGGTTATCTAATGAAATGAAGACTGAACAGCTGCCCTGATGTATAGTTTCTAGATAAAAGACAGCAGCAAATATACCAGCACACGTCTTCTATGCAAGCTTTCACGAACATTAAAATAAATGTAAAGGCAGTATGCTTAGGCTTGTGTCATTGTATTACTGACAAGCCGCGTGAACAAGTGACCTGCTACCATGGTAGAAGCCATAGTACTCACACACTAGAGATCCAAGAGCAAATTTTTCTAATATAGTATAGAATTCAGAAAAAGCCTTCTGTATATAGAAATGAAATTGGATTTATTCTTACACTGCTGAAGTGCATAAGGACCTACATTCAGAGCTATTAATGTAATATAAAGGAGGTCTGAATAACCAGGCACAGTGGAATATGGCTGTCAATACAAGAAGCTTTAATACAGTTTATAATGAAGTTTAAGCGTGGAGCTAGAGATAGGTACTGTATAATGTGTAACTTCCTCTGGTAATGATAGAGTTTGATAAAGAAAGCATACCTTGTATGAGGAGATCAGTTCAGATCTCAATGGGGTTCAGATACTAAACATACATTTTAAAGAAAAAGATTATTATGTGGAACTTCACTTATTTGAATTTAGTATTTGTAACAGCCAGATAGAAAACCTGGGAGACTGAAGTCCTAACAGGTATTGCAGTGATTGTAACAGTGCCCATTTCCTCTCACTGCCCTATATATGATGTTCCTAAGCCCTATGCAGGACATCCAAGAGAATGGTTGAGTTTCTATGCTTACTATCTATGGCCTTTGCTTTGTAATGGTGGCTCTTACAACATGGGCATCTGTCTGTGAGGAAATAAATAGATACCAATTAGTCATTTCTCATAGACCTCTGAACAGTTGTTAGATAGCAGTAACAACCTTCACTAGTATACAGGGGTGCAAATAGATTTTAATTCTTACCAATATGGTACTGACCCATGATCCCATCCCCCCTTCCCCTCAAAAAATGTTCTGTGACTAGATCCCTGTGCGGATACAGATTTATATGCACAGATGTGAAAATCAGTATCCACTGAACCGTGAAAGGCGCAAAATGTGGGGCTGCCACTCTCAGGAGCTAATGCCCCGCACCAGCAGCTCCTCTGGCACGGCAGTACTGTCTCCAGCCCCTCCCCCAGACCTGTCCTCCGGGAGGGCGGTCCAGACCCCAGACAAGAGATGCAGCCTCATGGAAGGGCTGGGGGCGGTACAGCTGTGGTGGAGGAGCTGCCGATGCGGGGCACTGCCTCCTGGGAGTGGCAGCCCCACATTCTGCTACTTATGCCACTGCAATTCCCAGGAGACCTCTGTGGTTCAGCAGATACCGATTTTTATCCACAGTTATAAATCTGTATCCACGCAGGGCTCTACAATTCATTCTTGAAAATGTGTATTTCTGGTACGGCATACTGGCAAGATATGTCTTAATGGTACAGCGTTCCTGACCATACCAGCTTACTTGCACTACTGCTGGTATATAATTTTTTTATTACTAACCAAGATTTGATATGCAAGTGAACTCTGACCCACTCTACAGGTTCAGAAATGCAAGATGAACAACACCTTTCTACAACAGAACAACTTCTCTGTAGTACACAAATATTGTACCATAAAATCATTCTGCTTAGGAGAGGCTTTAATTATTCAATTTCTCTCAAAAGACAGAAGCACAGTTGCCCAAATTTTGTTCTCAGTTACACACAAATAGTCTTCATTAAATGATGTGAAGTTACAGCTGTGTAAATCTCGTATAACAGTAAAATTGGGCCAAAATAGTTCTCTTTTCTGCATATGGTGCACATTGAAAAAATAAGGAATAGATATAAAGTGACTAAGCCTGCCCCCGGGCTCCAAAAATTTATTTGTTGACTGATGACACATATCAGCAAGATATTATCCATCTCCTTCAACACCCTCCCATCACACAAGGCGGGCTAAAAGGGGATGGTTAGGGGAGCATTTGCAGTCTGTCATCTGCACAAATGTCTATATGGCACAAGTAGATTACAGGTAAACTTCTGAAAGCTTTACACTGCATTTAAATACCTACAAGATTGCATTTTAGCACCTGGTTCCTGAAAAGTGTTGCACTACTTGTCTGTCCATTTGGGGAATGATGTATTTGTTTTGCTCCATTCTTGATTTTACAGAACTTTAAAGATGCACCACAATAAGACTGCTGGATTCTGTCTCACAGTATTTAATATCTGAGAACTAGATCTTGTGTTGTTGATCATGCAGGTCAGTGTGCACTAATCCACAATTAGTATTTCCACAGTTACAACTAATTGCCTCTAATCCCACTCCCAAATCAGTGCTGTCAGTCTGTTTCCTTTCCAGTCTACTATAGATCAGATAGGCTTAAATATTGAGCAGACAGAACTAGTGCAACCTAATCTTCCCAAATATTTCTGCCCTAGAGAGACAATATAGAGGAGATAAAATTCTTGCTTCCAAACACTGCAATAACACTGCGAAGTGTCTGATGTCCTTCATGTGCCACATGCTGTTATCCCACTGACTCTGCCTGCTTCTGCTCAACTTTGGTGACTCAAAGATGTCACTGCTGCTCCTGTCAGCCTGCAATTTCTGTTTCCCATTATTGGTTGAAGTTCTCTTTATGTACTTCACAGAAAGAATAGAGCAGCATTTGAAGTGGGGAAAGGAAAGTGTGTGTGTGTGTGTGTGTGTGTGTGGGAGGAGGAGGAAATCTGATGGAGCTACACTCATGCCCAACTAACTTTGCCCCCGTTCCTTCCTTTCCCCACCTGCCCTTTCCCTCAGTGGCTGCTTCTGCCTCTTCTTGCAGGCAAGCATATGGTGACTCTTTCTTTATTTCCATTTTATGGACCTGAATTTTAGACCTGATGTATAAGAAATGGGATGGAAAAAAATGGCAAGGAAAATTTACCCTGGAATAAGGAAACATTTCTAACTGATGAGGGCTGTTAGCCTGTGAAATGGTCTCCCATGATGAATATTGCCATACCCTGAGTCATTTATTTTGTACAAACCGGTTATATTAGACAATATATTGAAGGAACCAAACCCGCCCTGGATTAGACTACAGGCCTTTTCATCACTAGCGTTTGCTGTATCCATCCCCAACAAAGCACAATAGTAGGATATGTCTGCAAAAATGAATAGGGGTGAAAGTTAACACTGACACTAAAACAGTGTTGAGTTAAACACCCGATTAAGTGGAATGGGGACAATTTATGCTTCTCTTAGCTCTATTGTTTCAGGCTCCCTGCAGACCCAGGAAGACATGTTAACCTTCTCAAGGTTCTCTGTGAACTGGAAAGGCACGGTAGCTTAAAAAAAAAAAAACTTCACAAAAACCACTTACCTTCTGAAGAAATTGAGGAGCATATACATCTAAGGTTCATCCTTGCTGTGGCAAATTGCCGGTACTGTTCTCTGGGTCTCGCGCTTTCTCTTCTCTGGGGTAGGTTCAGGGTGATATTGCTTGCCTCTGAACCAGTTCTTAATCACTCCCCTAGTGTCCTTGGAGGAGGGGAGTGGAGAGGGAGGGACCTGGGCCCGCCCTCTACTCCAGGTCCCAACCCAGGGGCCCTGGGGTTGTGGTGAACCACTTGACTAGCGGTTTCTTCCCCTGGGTTACTTCCCTCTCATACCCGTCAGCTTGTGAAGGGCTTCTCGCCTCTCTTCTATACAAGCCTGGTGCCCCTTACCTAGGGTTTCTGTTGGGCTTCCCAATCCACCGCAGCACTCCTCCAAACCTTCTATTTCTCTCTGGACAAACTCTTCTCTTCTGCAATCTGCACTCTGCTCCAATCCAACCTTTCTCCTTCAACTACCACCCCCTGTCTGACTGAAGCAGGGGTTTATATCCCATGACTGGAGTCAGGTGCTCTAAGTGGAGTCAGGTGCTCTAACTGGAGTCAGGTGCTCTAACTGGAGTCAGGTGCTCTAATTGGCCACAGCTGTTCTAGTTAATCTAAAGCAAACCTTCCTCCCTTGGCAGGGAATAAGGCCCCCTGCTAACACTCTTATGCTGCCCTCTGGCCATGCTGTATCACATTGCTCACTTTGAACTCTGAAATAGACAGACAATAAGTCACAGGTAACTGTCAAAATGGCTGGATTTAGGCAAAAGTAGTAGTACATATGAAGACATGAAGGTGGGGGTGAGTAAGATTTTCAAAAGCACCCAAGTAATATTAGTCAATGGGATTTAGGTAGCCATGTCAGCTAGGTACTTTTGAAAATGTTACTGAGTATCTCTTTCCAGCTTAAGCGGTATTAAATATCCTCACTTCTTTCTCATCACCTTTCCTAAGTGATTTTTCTCAACCCTCTCCTGCTGTGTCTTATGCCATTGACAGAGTGTACAAATCTTTTCTCCAACCTGGATAAAGTGGCATGGACAGATTCCTTCTTTCAACAGGACCACACAACCACGCAGCACTCTAGAGAGTTTGGCGACCATCTCTGCATGAATAGTCCAGTTTCTTGTGGATTAAAACTTGGCTTCCTAATCATGGCAAAAGGGAGTGCCTGGAGGGAAAGTGGTACTTTGTGTCTCAAGTTGCTGACAGTGTTTCCTGCAGTTGTCAACACTATCTTCTGAGAGTGGAGACAGCTACTTTTCGAGAAGCAGCTCTGGAAGCTTTACAAAAAGAGGTTGTGAAAGCTGCAAGGAATTAATTCCCTGACTAGGAGAGATCCTATTGTGAAACTCCACAGTAAATGTGTGCTCTGTGCCTCCTTTACATTGCCAGTTTCATGTTCATAAATTAATGAATAAGACTATGAATGGGTTAACTCAGGAAAATGAGATTTAAATTGTAGTAAAATTAAGTGTTATAAGTTCTTCAGTGGGATCTAACTCTGACTCTCCTAGGGGTAGTTTTGTTTGCTTTTATGGAGAGTAAATATACTGTACATAACAGGAATTTTATTAATCTACTCAAATGATTTGAACTGTAAAAAAAAAGACTCATAATTTACATTTGATTTCAGTAACAGTAGATTAAATATTTTGGACAGATATTTGAAAATTATGTGTCAAGAATATGCAAATATATAATTTTAAAGCTATGGTAACTAAACTCTAAATCACAAGTATCGGTCTTCGGTATTCATTGCCTGTTTGGTGTGAATTGCTGAAGAATTCTTGTTCCTCTAGGCAACCATTACTCACACAAAATCAATGGGATCAGCTATGTGAGGGACAGCTGCTTGACTGGCTCTAGTGTGTGCAAAAATCTAGGTTTTTGCCTTTTCATATTGGTAACCCAGGGACTAGAAATGAGCATGATATTTGGGAAAACAATTGTGTCAGTCTGAATCTTAGCTTCTTTTTCCAAGTGTAGATGAGACTCTTCCCTCCCATTTTCCACCTGGACAGTCTTCCTTTATTGGTTTTCCAACTATGGGGGTTCAGGTCTGTAGTCCCTTTCACTAGACTTGACTAGTCGCTCTGTTCAAATAGGGCATGGTCCTGTCAGAGGCACGTATCACATTTTAGGGCGCACTCTACCAGAGAGAGACGTCAAACCTGTTGGAACCTGGAGTGGGATTTGTGATCAAGATGGGAAAAGATAACCAGGAGGCACTCAACCCAGCTGGGAATATCAAATCTTTATGGGATACTCAGTGATTCATCTACCAAGGAACCTGTCTGTGGAGGAATGACTCAGAACGCTACAAGGGACATACCTGACGTGTTTCTTTGCAGTCTGAAGTGAGCAGCTACCAAAAGAGGTTCTTCAAGCATCCTAGGAAGACAAACAATAGCCTTGGTGACTCAATATTAAGAACGAATGGAGAATTCAGCAAAGGACACAATAGGATAGCGTGTTGTCTCCAGGGAGCAAAAATAGGATATCAACTGCAAGATTTGGTGGGATTAGGATGTTGGCTGGCAAGCCTCCAGAGGCAATGATACCCGTTTGAACCAATGATACAGTGTCAACAAGGGTGCCTGCCCTATAGCACCACCAGCTGGGCAAGCGTGGCTCTGCTAAGGCCTGCTTCAGTTTCCCTTTCACTCAGGGCCCCTTATGAAGTCCACATAGTCTAGATCATCAAAACATGCCCTTTCTAAGGTCCAATTAATTAAATCCTGCACAAAGTCTTTCAAAATAGAACTCAAATCTACAAAATCTTTATCCCAGTTTCATCTGCTCT
This sequence comes from Chelonoidis abingdonii, assembly GCF_003597395.2. Classification (NCBI taxonomy): domain Eukaryota; kingdom Metazoa; phylum Chordata; order Testudines; family Testudinidae; genus Chelonoidis; species Chelonoidis abingdonii. The sequence goes on from NC_133771.1 coordinate 129,778,981, forward strand.
CAGCCCTATCCTGTTCCCTCTTTATAATTCATTTATTTTGCCCCAGTCTTGAGAGTCTGTCATCCCTTTAAAGTTCAGATACACTTGGCACTCCACTCTCCACCCTGAGGGTCTGTCTTTCTGTTCTTCCAGCACTCGTTGCTTGGAGCTTGGCGTTTTCCACAGGCTTTCTCCCACTGATGTCTTTCCCCTACTGACTCAAGGCCCTCCAGTAGCTGTTACTCTCTGCAGTGTTGGCAGGCAGCTGCCAACACCCACCTGCAGCTGCCTCCCCCTTTAAGGCCAAACTGCCTTCCCTGAAACACAATTGGGCAGCAGTTAATCAGTCAGGTGCAATGGATTTCATTCTCTTAAAGGGGCCAGTCACCCTATAACATACAGCTACACAGATTATAGAAGACTTTCAGGGATCTTGGAAGAGAGCTGAAGAAGAGAAGTTCAAGTGATCTTCTTGGAAATCCATCCAGGTCCCATGAGCGAGATAAAGCAGAAAGTATGGGAGGTCAACAGTTGGCTGTGCGGCTGGTGTGAAACCAAAGGTTTTGGAACACTGGGTCATATTTCAGTGTCAGAGTGGGCTCTACAAACAGAACAGCCTACATCTCACAGGTGTTTGGGGGGGGGAGTTAATCTTCTTGGTTGGAGAATAGCTGGCGCAGCCAGGAGGACACTCCACTAGCAATGCAAGGAGAGGGTGCTAAAATAGCATATGCTGTACAAACTCAAACACAGCATGTGACACAAATTGAACTGAAGTGGCAAGAAATAAGAAGAAAAGAAATGTTTCAGTTGCTTATATATCAATGCTAGGAGTGTGGGTAGCAAGCTAAAAGAGCTGGAAATTCTCATTGATGAGTAGAAATTTGATATAATCAGCATTACTGAAACCTGATGGGATAATACACATGGTTAGAATGATAAAATCTCTGTTAAAACCTGGTTTAGAAAGGATAGTGTGGGTAGGAAGATTAGTGTGAGTAACAAAGGTGGGGGTTGGCTCCCTCTGCTAAAGACATTACCTATTAAGTGTTATTGATAACTCAGACATACAAGATTTTAGAATGCATATGGATCACTGTGCTAGCACGCCCAGAAGGCAGTACAAATAAGGGTCTGTTTTACACCACTGAATCAAACCAGAGACTAGGATGAGCTAATCCTTAAATACTTGTGTAATGTGTGGAAGGAAAAACTGCTATGAGGAACTTCAGTTTTGGAGATATGCTGGAGGTCTCATGTATCCAGTGTTAAAACATCATTTGAGTTTCTAAAAATTATAGATAATTTTCTAACGATGTGTGTCAGTGCACCAACAGAAGGTAACTCTATGGTGGACCTCATTATGATATTTCAAGATGAATTAATCATTGGGCTGGAAGTTGATGGTTGCCTAGAGACTAGTGATCATCACCAGATTGCATTGCATATGAGCAAACAAAAGATAGTCTCAATGCTGAGGAAAAATATGAGCAAAATTGACAGAGGAAAAAAATGTAGACACAAAAATTGAATGAAAATTGGAAATTCTTTAAGAAGAACTTATTAGATGGCCAAAGAACCGCAATTCCACAATCAATAGAGAGGACAATTTTGGCTGAAAGCCAATCCTGGTTCAGTGGCAAAGTGAAGGCAGCATTTAGAAATAAAAATGCAGCATGACAAATGGAAAAAGGGGGAAATAGCAATCAATATAAATCCAAGTTACGTAGTGCAGAAAATTGATAAGGGAAGCTAAAGACATCAGGAAAAATCCATGGTGGACAGAATTAAGGACAATAAGGACTTTTTAAAGTACATTAGGAATAAAATAAATCCTAGTAATAGCATAAGCCCATTGGTAGATGGAAACATTGTTAATAATGATGCAGAAAAGGCAGAAGTGTTCAGTTACTGTTCTGTTACTGTGTTTGAAAAGAAGCAGGATTATTTGCTTCGATCATATGAGGATGATAAAGTATTTTCCAGTCCATTAGTAACCAAGGAGATGTTAAACATCTACTAGAGATAGAGATTAGAAAGAAATATACATGATGTTGTTTATACAAAAAAATGAAACCCACATCTTAAGATTTGTCTACTAATAATTTTCTTAATGTCTGAATCAAACTATGTCCCAGGTTTGGACTTGAGCAGCCAGAGACAGACATTTTACTTTTTTTCCCCAAAAAATCTTCATTTGTATTCTAAACTAGTTGAACCATTCAGCTGAACCATGTTCATACCCTCTTGAGGTTCAATATTTGCTCACCCAACTATTCACAAGTATTTGTTCAGATAAGTGCTTGAAGAAGGGCTGTTCTTCATACAAATATCTGTCCATACATAAGAAACAACCAACGATATTCATTACCTGATATTTGACGTTCACTATTCTCCTGTTTAAAAAAAAAAAAAATCAGATATCCTGGCATGGAGCAGAATACCCTGACACAGATGATCAATCCCATAGTCTGACTATTGAATGATAAATAGTTCAAAGGATCAGCAAAAATCCATAGGCTGAAAATTGTTCATGCAAACTATACAGTAAATATTTATGAATATATGTTACAAGTGTCAGGAATGTTTCTAATTATTTGTGAACAAAACAATGGCTAATTTTCAATGTATATTTGCTAATTCAGCCAGCATTACTACTAAAAAGAAAGTTAGACACTAGCCAGTCAATATTTCAGCTACTAAAATTTCTTTTGGAGACTATACCATTCTGGAAGTGGTCTAGCAGGAAATGATAATCTAAAAAGGTATAGTAATTTGAGGACATATTTTCAAGTATATAGTGTTTAAGAAAGATATTTAAACCCACACATGATTTGAAGACACACTTCAGTGTCTGAAAAATGTTGAGTTATTAAACGCTTGCCTCATTAGTGTTAAACTCTCAGTGCTTACAGACATTGTCTCATCAATTCTTCCATTTTGTCTGGTTGGAATTGAAGTGAGTTATTTCATCAGGAGAATTATTGTTTTGGGATGATCTCCAGAACATTAAAGCTTTACATTTAACCTCTGTTATAGTCCAGAATTGAATTAACCTCTCTCATATAAAAGCAGCTAATTTTCTTTTCATGTAAAGTGTGAATGTCCTCACATTTCATCTCACAGACAGCACTTAGAAAAATTAAATGAAAATACAGCTTGTAAAATTTCAATGCAATCAGTTACAACACAAAATTATAGGAAAATTAGATTTTTCATCTGTTTTTTCTGAAACTTAGAAAAATAAATGCTATCATGTCACACATTTATTAACTTTTCCATCAATACTATAGTGAAAATATCAGGGCATGTATAGATTATGTACAGTATTGTACAGGAATATTTTGGAGATTACTTTCTAGGTAGAATTGTGTTTTATGAACTATCTAGAACTTTTTCAAATTTCCATGAAATATGTTCTCTCTTAATAGACTGGAAGTTTAGCGAGACCATGTGGGTGAAATAATGTATCTTTATGTGGACCAACTTCCATTGGTCCAATAAAACTCTCACCAACGGAAGTTGTCCAATAAAAAATATTTCCTCTAAAAAATCTCATCCTAGATCTTTGGCATTTGTATTAGGACACTCTTTACTTGCTGATTGGATCTCTTTCCTGTTTTCCACATCTTTCTCAAATATCATTGTGTGTTTATAGCTGTGCAGAGAACAGAAGTAGCATTTGACAAAGGATTTTAAGATTTTGAAATTTGGTTTCATTCCAAATTGGAAAAAAAAAAAAAAATTTCAAAATTCTCCACAAAGGAAAATTTCACAGTTTCAGACCTACCAAAATATTGTTTTGATTTCAGCTTTTAAAAATATTTTGTTTTATAACATATACAATAAAAAGTATCAGCATAAAAAGCCTTTTCAAAATAAAAAATTGAAATATAAATGTTCCAAATGTTGAAATGGGATGTTGCAATACTGTCAGAACCTTTTCCTTTTTCCAGTTTTCTGCCAAAATGAAAACCCTGCTTCAATGTTTAAAAGGTGTCATTAGGCCACAGAGCGAAAATGAGAATGATTCTATGGTCTGGTGGTTAAAGCACTCACCTGGGAGATGGGAGACCCAGGCTCCCTCCTCCAATGACTTCTTAATTATTTATACACAGTGGAACATGTTCAACAGGAGACACTGAGGGAGTACCACATCACCACCATCTTTTTCTCTGAGAGTCATAGAGTTTAAGGCTAGAAGGGACCACCATATTATCTATTCTGACTTCCTATATATCACAGGCCATCACCACCCTCACACTAAATCCAACAACCTAAATTAGACCAAGGTATTATGGAATTAAAGCAAAGTGTTCCTCTGGCCAGATTCTGAGTAGGACCTGATCTGCTGGATGGCATCTAAGAATGCCTACTGGATCAGGCCTCCCACACAAGATAATCAGTCAAATACGCGTCTTCCCTGATTTGTGGATTGCTCTGGGGCTTAGGTGGAAGATAGACATCTTGAGTAAGGTGGCAGTACACCTGCCTCTAGGTAGAAACTTAGGCTCCTAGGAAATCATAGGGTTAGAAGGGACTGCAAGAGTCATCTTGTCTAACTCCCTGCCAAGATGCAGGATTTGTTGTGTCTAAACCATCCAAGACAGATGGCTATCCAGCCTGCTTTTGACAGCTTCCACTGAAGGAGCTTCCACAACCTCCCTAGGCAGATTGTCCCATTGTCCTACTGTTCATCAGAATTTTTTCCTGAGATGCAATCTAAATCTGCTGTGCTGTAATTTGAACCCATTGCCTCTTGTCCTGCCCTCTGTGGCAAGAGAGAACAACTTTTCTCCCATCTTTTTTCAGTGCAGCCTTTCAAATATTTGAAGATCACTTGCATGTCCCCCCTTTATATCCTCTTTTCCAAACTGGACATACCCAGTTCCTTCAGCCTTTGCTCATATGGCTTGCATTCCATCCATTTGATCACCTTTGTCTCTCACCTCTGGATCCTTTCCACTTTTTTTACATCCTTTCTATACATTGGTGACCAAAACTGGACATAGTACTCTAGCTGAGGCCTAATCACGGCTGAGTAGAGCAGTACTATCACCTTCCATGATTATATGCTGTGGCTCTGTTAATGCAACCTAAAATTGCATTTGGGTTTTTTGGCAACAGCATCATACTGTTTACTCATGTTGAGGTTTTGATCCACTACATCTCCCCGATCCTTCTCAGAAGTGCTGCTGCCCAGTCAGTTATCCCACATTCTGTATTTGTCCATTTGGTTTTCCTTCTATAAGTGTAACACCTTACATTTGTCAGAAACTTCTACCCCGAAAATGTAGGTGCCAATTTTATAACCATAAGAACATAGGGAGAGATAGCTCAGTGGTTTGATCATTGGCCTACTAAACCCAGGGCTGTGAGCTCAATCCTTGAGGAAGTCATTCAGGGATTGGTGGCAAAAATGTGTCTGGGGATTGTTCCTGCTTTAAGCAGTGGGTTGGACTAGATGACCTCCTGAGGTCCCTTCCAACCCTGATATTCTATGATTAAGAATGACCGTACTGGGTCAAACCAAAGGTCCATCTAGCCCAGTATCCTGTCTACTGATAGTAGCTGATGCCTGAGAGGGAGTGAACCTAACAGGTAATAATCAAGTGATCTCTTTCCTACCATCCATCTCCACCCTCTGACAAACAGAAGCTAGGGACACCACTCCTTATCCATCCCATTAACGGACTTAACCTCCATGAATTTATCCAGTTATCTTTTAAATACTATTATAGTCCTAGCCTTCACAACCTCCTCAGGTAACCAGTTCCACAAGTTGACTATGCGTTGTGTGAAGAAGAACTTCCTTTTATTTGTTTTAAACCTGCTGCCCATTAATTTCATCTGGTGGCCTCTAGTTCTTGCATTATGGGAATAAGTAAATAACTTTTCCTTATCCACTTTCTCCACATCACTCATGATTTTATATCACTCATGATTTTATATACCTCTATCATATCCCCCCTTAGTCTCCTCTTTTCCAGGCTGAAATTCCTAGCCTCTTTAATCTCTCCTCATATGGGACCTGTTCCAAACCCCTAATCATTTTAGTTGCCCTTCTCTGAACGTTTTCTAATGCCAATATATCTTTTTTGAGATGAGGAGACCACATCTGTATGCAGTATTCAAGATGTGGGCGTACCGTGGATTTATATAAGGGCAATAAGATACTCTCCGTCTTATTCTCTATCCCTCTTTTAATGATTCCTAACATCCTGTTTGCTTTTTTGACCACCGCTGCACCTTGCGTGGACGTCTTCAGAGAACTATCCACGATGACTTCAAGATCTTTTTCCTGATTCGTTGTAGCTAAATTAGCCCCAATCATATCGTATGTATAGTTGGGGTTATTTTTTCCAACGTGCATTACTTTACATTTATCCACGTTAAATTTCATTTGTCATTTTGTTGCCCAATCACTTAGTTTTGTAAGATCTTTTTGAAGTTCTTCACAGTCTGCTTTGGTCTTAACTATCTTGAGCAGTTTAGTATCATCTGGTTTTGGGTGCCTACAGGATTCGAGGGGAGTTTGTGGATCACGGTGGAACCTAAGACTTGGACTTAAGCACCTAAACCCATAAGTAGGCCCCCAGACTGGGGTGTAGGCACCTAAGTACCATAGTGAATTGAACTCTAAATCCTTAAAGTACTGTGTAAACTATAGTCTCTATCAGAATTGTTCACAGATGTAGGCTACCATCCTCTCTAGAACTAGCTGAAAAAATTGATGAAACAGTTTTCCATTGGAAAATGCAGTTTCATTGAAATGTTTCAGGGGAACATATCAATTTAGGCGAAATTTGATGGACAAGGTTTTGAAACAATTTCAATTAAAATACTCCATTTTTTTATTTTGGACTCTCATTTTAACTTTTATTTATTAATTGCTTCATATATATTACATTTTATAGATTATATTGAATATTTTGATCAAAACATTTCAGTTTATCAGCATTTCAATGTTTCCAAATCAATTTTTTTTTTAATTTCCATTCTGTGAAATATTTCCAGGTTGACATTTCATCTTTATGTGGTACAAAAATTTTTTTTGAAAAGTTGGAAATTGTTAGAGGATGAAAATTCTGTTCTCCAACAAGCTCTAACCCACTTCATATACAGCCTTACCAGATAATGAGAGAAATAGGTGACCCTGCACCACTGAAGACAGAAATAATTTTTCCATTTTTTATAATAGGAGCAGAAGCAGGCCCTAACAGAATACTAGATGGCATCATATCCAGTTGACAGTCAACACACAAAGCCATAAACAAGATTCTAGGAAACTAGGCCTTTCATACATTGGCTGGTGCTGCCTAGTGCACTAAGGGTTACATTTTTATTAGCGGCCACAGCCATGTCAGGCACCTCCACACACAAGTGAGTCTGAAATCTTAATGATGGACTACTCAGACCATGTTCAAGTGAGGATGTACCATATCCCTGAAAAGACAGTGGCAAAGAAAGACACAAGATATGGAAATAACACGACAGTTATTCAGCATTGGCATATATATAACAACCTGGGTTCTGAGTAAATTGGGGGAGAAAATTCACATATTGGAGAAAGAAGAAAATATTTTTGTTACAAGATCTTTTACAAAATAAAATAAAGGAGGGATGGAGGTTGTTTTAAAGTTGACCAGAGGTTTGGACTAGCCAGGGTAGAAGAGGATTAATGGGCTGAGTGCAGGCAAGGCTGTCAGAGGAGCAAACTAAATGCAATTTATCACATGGCCACGGAAATAAACTAATTAGAATGATGGTATTATTGCAGACGTAGGAGATTAGAGACATCCTTTCACTATCTGCTGGATTAATAGAACCAACAATAAAATATTTTCTTCTATCCTTTTAGCTTTGCTTCCCAAATCAAAATTTGACTCTCACTATTCTAAGAGGACTTTAAAGAAAGAGACTGAAGTGTTTTTTCCCCCTCAAATGGACCTTTTCCCCTTGTTTTCAGTCAGCCATTAGTGATATCTTTCAATTACAAACACAGGTTCAGATCCTTGTATAGACAGACCTTACACTGTCCATAAATCCTAGATGCTCACAACCTTCAGACAGACTCTATAAAAGCTTTTATGAGAAAATATGGTTTAGGACACAGATAGCAGGTATTTAAATTATCCAAGTGAGAGAAATTACTCTTATTCATTCACCAGATGCTTTATTCCTATATAGATTTTTAAATTAATAATTCCATAATAGTTAAAACTATGTAATTCTAAAATCCACACTGTTTTGCTCACTGACCGTAACAAGTTTTGACATCTTTATTTCTTCCAAATAGTACAGCACATTTGCCATCTCCCATTTTGATGAAATATTGTAATGGATGAAGAATAAAAAAGTCAATGTTCACAGACAACTTGAGAAGAGTTCAGCAGAATGTCATTTCTGTGCAGAGCCTAGTGTAAGGTGCTGAGCCACTCCTGTTTTGGATTCCAGCCAATCCATAAGCCAGAAACTGATCTGGTGACTCCCAGGGCAGGCAGGTATATAAGCCCCACAGTAGGAACAGCATCTCAGTCTGTTCAACATCACTCCAGCGCTTGGAACACTTTCCTGCCTGATGGTGGTAATAGATACTCCAAGCCTGAGCCTGCTCCAGCCCTGCTCTTACTCTAGCCCTGTTCCAGCCCTGCTGTTGCTCCCACCAGGGCCAGTGCAACCATTTAGGTGAACTAGGCGGTTGCCTAGGGAGCTGAGATTTGGGGGCACCAAAAAGCGCCCCCCAATTTTTTTTAAATGGTTGAGCAGCCCTGCTGCTAGGACAGAGAGGGAGTCGGGCTGCCGGCTGCCGCGGAGGCGCTCTGACCCTGGGTCAGGGCGCCGCCGCGGCAGCCAGCAGCCCAAGGGGTCCCCTGGCCCAGGGAAACCCCAGGCTGCCGGCTGCCGTGGAGGAACACTGACCCTGGGTCAGGGCGCCACCATGGCAGCCAGCAGCCCAGGAGTCCCCTGGGTCAGGGCGCCGCCGCGGTAGCCGGCAGCCCAGGGTGTCCCCTGGGTCAGGGCGCCGCCGCAGCAGCCGGCAGCCCAGGGTGTCCCTTTGGTCAGGGCGCCACTGCGGCAGCCGGCAGCCCAGGGTGTCCCCTTGGTCAGGGCGCCGCCGCGGCAGCCAGCAGCCCAAGGGGTCCCCTGACCCAGGGAATACCCTGGGCTGCCGGCTGCCGCAGAGGCGCTCTGACCCTGGGTCAGGCCGCTGCAGCGGCAGCCCAGAGTGTCCTCTGGGTTAGGGCACCGCCGCGGCAGCCGGTAGCCCAGGAGCCCCCTGGGTCAGGGCGCCGCCGCGGCAGCCCAGAGTGTCCCCTGGGTCAGGGCGCTGCCAGAGGGGGCGACAGTGGTGCCTGCAGATGGTCGGCTGCTCGCGCGGCTCCGATGAACCGCCCGCAGGCACCACTGTGGCAGCTCCACCAGAGCCACGGGACCAGCGCACGGGGTGGCGAAATTGCCGTCCACCTAGGGCGCTCAAAACCCTAGCGCTGGCCCTGGCTCCCACCCTTTTCCTCATCCTGCTCCAGCCTCATTCTTGCTCCAGTTTCTCTCCAGTCCTGCTCTGGAATTCTGATTCCAGCTCTGAACCCTGGCTCCGACCACTACACCCAACGGCTACAGCTCCACCCAATAGGCCTGACCATCCCCATCAAGGTTTGACAGACACTTAGGTTCAGAATATTTCAAAAAGAAAAATACCATCAAGTCACAAGCAGTATGCACACCCCTTTTTCTACAACTGGGCTGCCATACATCAAAGCTCACCACTTGGAAGCTAGAGAGAAATTTAGGGAGAAAAATAGGATGCAGTATTAAAGCACAATTGCAAACTATGCCAATGTGGAGGAAAGATAGGAAGAATAATAAGGGATCAGATAATAAGGGATCACTCCATCAGAAGCTCTTTAATCACCTGAAGTCAACAAGGAAGCTACAAAAAAGTGGAAACATGGATAAATTGCTAAGGAGAAGTAGCGCAGGCAGGTAGGGGCAAAATCAGAAAGGTTAAGACATAAAATGAGTTACACCTAGCAGGGGACATAAGACAATAAAAACAGGCTCTTTAAATACTTCAGGAGCATGAGGAACATGAAGAAAAAGGTGCAAATCTGCTACTTAGTGGGGAAGGGGAGCTCATAACTCATGACATCAAGAAAGCAGAGGTGTTTAACACCTATTTTGCTCCAGTCTTCACTAAAAAGGTCAGTGATAAGATATTCAGCACAATTAGTATTAACAACAAGGTGGAAGGAGCACAAACCAAAATAGGGATAGAACAGGTTAATGACTATTTAGACAAGTTAAATGTATTCACGTTGGAAGGACTTAATAACATTCAACCAAGGAACTGTCTGAAGCAGTCTCGTAATTAGCAACTATCTTTGAGAACTCATGGAGGATGGATAAAATCCCAGAGGACTGGAAAAGGGCAAGCATAGTACCTGTCATGCTGTCTGTCATAGTTCATGACCATGACTGCCAAGCTCAGGGCAGGTTGTCAAAAAGCAGTGCAGACACTCCAAACTGGTGATATGTTCTATAATTAGATTTTACCAACCCAGTAACAAATGTGAACTCCTGAATCACTGCAACTGTCTTACCATAGAGTCACAGACAGTCCCCTTGGGCTCTCCAGTCTACCTTACCTCTATTTAGTGATAAATAGTCCACTTACACCAAAAATCACAAAATATTCAGGTTGCTCCCAGGCCCAAGAGATCAGTCACTTACCCCAGATCAATCTGTACCCCAGATCAATCTGTACCCCAGATCTCACACCAAAGCAAACACTGGTAGCCAATCCTATTGCAAACTAACTGAGGATTTATTAACTAGGAAAAAGTAATGAGAGAGAGTTATTTACAGTTTAAAGCAGGCAACATAAACACAAACAAGACTCAGTCTATGGTTCCAAAAGGTGACAGAAATGTAGTAATCTGTCTTTTATGGCTAACCCAGGTTGACCCTGGGGGTTGGGTTGATCTCTGCTTTTGTTTCTTAGCTCCAGACCTTGTAAGAAACACCGAAGAGATGTGATTACATTTATATGCCCTTTCCCCAGAGTTCAAACTGATGGGACAAGAGCTCCTGCATATAACCTCTTCATGGGTGGCAGGAGCAGTCAACAGGGCCGGCTCCAGACACCAGCACAGAAACCAGGTGCTTGGGGCAGCCAACGGAAAGGGGCAGCACATCCAGGTCTTCGGTGGCAATTCACTAGCGGGTCCCTCAGTCCCTCTCGGAGGAAAGGACTGGCCGCGAAATTGCCGCTGAAGAATGAAGTGGTGGTAGAGCTGCTGCCGAAGTGCCGTGATTGCGGCTCCCCCTCCCCACCCACTACTTGGGGCAGCAAAAACACTGAAGCCCTCCCTGTCAGTCGACCAAGTTTTTACACTACAGTGGCCCATTTAGTCTTGATTAGTCCTTCTTGAAGGGCAGAGGAATCACACTTTCTGCCTAGGTTCACAAGTTCAGAGCAGGCATTTTTACAATTATAAAGCAAAGCTTACATATTACCTTATAGCACAGGGTACAGACATTACAAGTAAGATTAGTGAATGAATCAGTGTAGAAGCATTTTATAGAGTCTAAACACTAAACATATTCTTACAAGTCTAGCACCTATCTTGAACAATACTACTATATAGGTGAGCTGGTCTGGTTTCCAGCTATAGATTTGTCAGTGCTCAGCTGACACCTATAAATCTGGCAAGAGCTGGCACTTGGTTTACCAACGTCACCTTACCTATCTTTAAAAAGGGAAAGAAAGAGACCTGGAGAATTATAAACTAGTTAAAAATGAGGAGTCCAGTAGCACCTTAAAGACTAACAGATTTATTTGGGCCTAAGCTTTCGTGAGTTAAAAACCCACTTCTCACTCCATGCATCTGAAGAAGTGGGTTTTTTACCCACAAAAGCTTATGCCCAAATAAAGCTATTAGTCTTTAAAGTACCACAGGACTCTGCATTGTTTTTGTGACTACAGACTAACATGGCTACCCCTCTGATAATAAACTAGTCAGCCTAACTTCATTATCTGGAAAGATACCGGAACAAATTATTTAACAATCAATTTGTAAGCACCCAAAGGATAAGCAATAGCCAGAATGGATTTGTCAAGAACACACCATGCTAAACCAATCTAATTTCCTTCTTGGGCATGGATACTGGTCTATTGGATGAGAGGAAACTGAAGATGTAATACATCTTGATTTTAGTAATGCTTTTGATAGTCCCACAGTGGGCTGTTCCTGCGTGGAGAGGGTGCGGGACCCAGGGCAGAAGTGAAAAATCTGTCACTTCTGGGACCAAGCTGGTCAATCATACCAGTCCCTGGGACTCCCCAAAGCATGGGACCAGAGCAGTCACCCCAATTCACCTTACCCAAGGGATGGATCTGGTCCCACATGAGATTCTCATAAGCAACCTAGGAAAATGTGGTCTAGATGAAGGTACTATAAGGTGGGTGCAAAACTGATTGAAAAGTCATACCCATACAGTAGTTATCAATGATTCACTGTCAAACTGGGTGGATGTATTCAGTGGGGTCTCAGAGGGATTTGTCCTGAGTCTGGTATTTTATATCAAAATATCAATATTTTTATTAATTACTTGGATAATGGAGTGGAAAGTATGCTTATAAAATTTGTGGATGACAACAACATGGCAGGGGTTTCTAGCACTTTGTAAGACAGGATTAGAATTCAAAACAACTTGACAAATCAGAGAATTGGTCTGAAATCAACATGATGACATTCACTAAAGACAAGTGCAAAGTACTACACTTAAGCAAAAAAATCAAATGAACAACTACAAAATGGGGGAAAACTGGCTAGGCTGTAGTACTGCTGAAAAAAATCTGGTGGTTTAGTAGATCACAAATTGAATATGAGTCAACAATGCAATGCAGTTGCAAAAGACACTAATATTCTGGGATATATTAACAGGAGTGTACAATTTAAGACACAGGAGATAATTGTTTTACTTGGCACTGGTGAGGCCTCAGCTGGAGTATTGTATCCAATTCTGGGATCTACACATTAGGAAGGTTGAGAACAAGTTGGAAAGAGCCCAGAAGTGAGCAACAAATTTGATAAAAGGTTTAGAAAAGCTGTCCTATGAGGAAAGGTTAAAAAAAACAGGGCCTGTTTAGTCTTGAGAAAAGAAGACTGAAGGGAGACCTGATAAAAGTCTTCAAATATGTTAAGGGCTGTTATAAACAGGACAATGATGAATTGTTTTCCACGTCCACTGGAGGTAGGACAAGAAGTAATGGGCTTAATCTGCAGCAAGGGATATCTAGGTTAGATATTAGGAAAAACTTGATAATCATAAGGGTAGCTAAACTTAGGAAAAGGCTTCTAAGGGAGGTTGTGGAGGTTTTAAGCACAAATTAGACAAACACCTCTCAGGGATGGTCTAGGTTTACTTGGTCCTGCCTTAGCACAGAAGGCTGGACTTGGTGTCCTCGAGGTCCCTTCCAGCCCTACATTTCCACAATTCTCTGATTTCTGTTTACTGAAACACAGTGGACTAAGCAAGGAAAACAGAATGGGAAAATGAAAACTGGTCTGCCAAAACATTACAGATAGTCACTCAAGTACCTGGCATTTGTGATGTGCAGTACATAGTGTGACTGGGCTTGCGTCCTATCATGGAAGAAATGTAAAAGAAATGTCATACATCCGAGTTACTGAAATTCGGCACTCAAGCTCATTGAAGAAAATAAAATGAGGGAGGGCTAAGGTCATTTCTTTGTCTCAGTCTGTCTTATTGCTTCTCTTTCTCCCTTACAGCCCTAAAAATTTTTCCTTTCCATTTCTCTTACCTAAATACCTGTCCCTTTGTCTTTTATCTTGACTCCTGCAACCTCCTCCTTTCAAACATAGAAACAGCAGCAAGAGACAGGTGTGTTCTAATCTCTGCTAATGTTGACTCCATCTGTTTCCTTGGTCAAGCCACCTAATCTTCTCCCCCACCAGAAGTAAAATGAGGCTAACAATACTTGCCTCTCTCATTCAGAGGAGAAGTTGTGATAATTAAATAGTCAATGTTTGCTAAGTGCTAAGCTTCACCAGAAAATTGAGCCCAAAACTCCAGTAGCTGGGGGCCTTGCATACCAAAGCACCCCAAGCACCTTAGGGAGGTTGTGGAATTTCCATCTCTCGAGATATTTAAGTGTAGGTTAGATAAATGTCTACCAGGGATGGTCTAGACAGTATTTGGTCCTACCATGAGGGCAGGGGACAGGACTCAATGACCTCTCGAGGTCCCTTCCAATCCTAGAGTCTATGAATCTATAAGTCATTTGGTGAATGATTCCCTGAATAACCTTTTAAGCTACTGGCAACTAAGCATAGATCCCACAAAGCAGGTGGGTTCCACTTGTGCAGAAGCCCCAGAGGAGAAGTGAACTCAAAATTTTATTAAAATTAGTCAGTTGAGCTTAGGATGTGTCCCCAAAATCATCTCACTTAACCTTCTGCAAAATATTCTGGCTGGTCCCATCCATAGTACAGAGATCATGGTAAACAGGGGTCAGTTACATTTTGGTGGGGGAGAAAGACTAGACAGGCCCAAAAACACTTAGGCTAGGTCTGTTGTACAAAAAGGGAGTTACCCTTAAACACACAACTTCCAACTTCCCAAATCTCCAATTAAAGCTGGTGAAAGGATTTTTTACTTTTTAAACTGATTTTTGAAGGTGGAAAATTTTCCTCCCCTCTCCATCACTCCTTTCCAAATGTGGGTATTTTTCTGATCAGCTCTATATCTAATACGGTATAAATCCAAAACTACCCCTTAACTCTATCATTCTGATTGTTATAATGTCATTGCATAAAGAAGTCCAGTCACATTTTAGCACATTCATATATTGCAGTGTTCCCCAAACTGTGGGCTGCAGGCAGGTTCTAGATGGGTCACAGGGCCTTAGGCAAACATACACTTCTCCCTCCCTGTGTGAAGGAGAGGGATTGGAGAGCAAGCCCACCCAGAAATCACCCCTCATCAGCACCAATTCTCCACTCCAGATGTTGCAACCTGGTGCACAGAATCACAGCACCATTCAGGTTTAGCCTGGTTGCTAGGTTGCAATGCCTGGAGCAGGGAGCCAGGCCCAGACCCAGAGGACAGGAGTCACTGCTGTCAGGTGAATGCAGGGCAGGCTCCATCTCCCCTCTCTGTCCCTGAGGCTGGGGTTAGAGTTGTGGTACCAGGGAAGAGGATTCATAAATGTAATGGTGGGCTGCAAAGGAAAAAAAAATGCAGTTAGTGGGTCACCTGAGTAAGAAGTGTGGGAACAACTCATCTATTTTAATAGGTCTTTTCACATGTGGCAGGCTGCTAAGGGCTATATCCACTGCCAAAAGTCACCAGCAGAATATCTAGGAACAAGACAGTGGACCAACTGAAGAATTATGTCATTAGAATAAGCTGTAATTGGCTGATCATAAACTGAGGTCATGACAACGTAGCAGCTTCAGAAATCCGCCATTGTCAAATTAACTTTTCCCATGTTTGTCACAAATAAATGGCTAATATTAATAGAGCACAGGTATGGGGAAACACAGCATGAGCCACAAGAACACACACAGCTGAGTAATGGGAAGCCCTGCATTCAGTCCTCAGCTCTGAAACTGACCAGGTATGTGGCCTTCAGCAAATCACTTCATTCCTCTGCTCCAGTTTTCCCACTTGTAATAGAGAAAACATTTATGTAAGTCACAGAGCTGTCATGAGGATCAGTTAAGGTCTACATAATTATCTGAACACTTCAAGTGCTATGTAAGTCTTACCACTTAATTAAGATATGAATTTATTTATGTTTGTATGGTTTGCAGTGAACTAAATATTGTTTCCAGATACAACAGCTCATAAGTATTCTCTCTAGAAAAACTCTTACTGCCATGCCAGGTTACACATCTCCTGTGTTGAGATATTCTACTTCAGGGCCTGATCTAAGTCCACTGAAGTCAATGCAAGTCTTACTATTGACCTCATTGAGTTTTGGATCAGAGCACTAGAGATCTGTAAAAATATTTCTAATTTTACCTGGAGCTCTTTTTAGTGTGACAAAGAATTAGATCAATGCTATTATTACAGCAGTAGTGACTTTAGTTCTTTGAATAAAAGAAGTAAAGATTTAGTCCTCTGCAGTGATCACTGCTCTGTTACTTTGGTTAAATTTACACCTCAAAATTATTATGACAGCTTTAGCAGTTGGGTGCAAAAAGATTATCTCTGATCTGATACTCCTGAATCAGGCTGTTTTATGCATGGTGGAAATGGTCTGCACATAATAAAGGGCAGAAATAATAGCTCTGCAGCAATGGTTTCTTTAGATGATATGATAGGCTGGACTGTTCTATACAGTGCTTTGGGAGAACTCTGAATTTTGACACGACAAAGCCAAGTTGCATTATTTCCGTTGATGTGTCCCAATTATCAGCAATTGCAAGTGTGGACTTTCTCTGCCTCTAAAAGTCACCATCATCTGGGGCGGGGGAAGGGGGGAAATGATTATCTTTTTGACCACAAACGCCATTAATGTTCCACTTTACTCTCCATTCTTGATAACACTTAAAATATATTCTTCTCCTCTTAATTTGTTCTATTTCAGTGTCAGATATCAATTGTTTTATTTACTGAATGGGATTTCATTGTTCTCTTTGTTTAGCAGAGACATCAATTTGTATGGTACAGCCTCAACGTTCTGGGGACTCTCAGATGTCTCTTTGGCTCCATCAACCCTATCTTTGTGTGTGTGTGTGCGTGCGTGAGAGAGAAAATGTGGGTGCTTTGTCACAATTTTACATTTCTATAGCTGCTTTCGTCCCAAAGGATCTCACAAGCTACCCACAAACAGCCATACTGAAATGCATGCAGTTTTCTGTGTGGTAGGATGGAGCAATCCAGGCAGATAATGGCTGCACAGCTACAAAATATTGGGGTTAGAGATTTTTTTCTCATTAAGGAGCAGAACCCCTGGCACTGGAGCAGACACTTACACTGATTAAATGTTCCCTGGGGTCTTTGCTAGTGCAGAGCTGACAGGACCTTGGAGCCAGATCCTCAGCTGCTGTAAATTGATGCAGTTCAACTGAAGTCAATGGAATCATGCAGATTTACCCCAACTAAGGATCTGGCTCTTAGTTTTCAAGACTCTCCTTAAACATATATCAGATTCATTTCAGCTAGTTTTTTTCTCCCTGTCCCTCTCCCCCTTTTTATATTCAACCCTACATAAGTCTGTAGACTTGTTGGCAGAACACTTGCAGACACACATCGACAGCATCCCAGTAACTTGGAAAATAATTCATATTAATCTGTTGTATCTCAAATATTTTCATTTGTCATCAATCTTGTATTTTAGAGCTGACATAGGTTCCAATCCAGCAAAGCACTTAATGACACCTACATGAGTTTGTATGTTCTGTCCTTTCATCTTAAATCTCAGGCCTGAAACATGCAGGTATCCAGCATAATTTCATACCCTTTCATGCTCATTGCTTACATATATTTTTGGCCCATGTGATATTCCAGATACACACTGAACATATACTAGAAAAATATTTAACATTAGCTCTGTATATGTATGAACAGGAGACAGTTCATTTCATAAGGGATGCAGATTATATGTAATTATGTCTTCAGCAGCCACATAAATGATTATTTGTTCAACAAATTAAGACTCAACTCTGCTCTTCTATTAACTACTCTGCATATCACCAATTATGCTTCTCTTGCAATTCTGGAAAGAAACTCTCACATCACAAAAGAGATTGAGACACAAAGAATAAATCTCTTTATATAGATAAGCAACCTGTTTTATTTGGATGGGTTGTAAGGAATGCCATCAGAAATACAAATATGATGATATATACAATAATTAAGGTGTTAATTCATCATGATCTCTAGGCTTAATTAATGATGCTCCATTTCTTTTGAAAGTTTGACTTTCTATTGAATCCACTGAACTTGTTATTAGCCCCTCATGGACAGCAGAATGCTGTAGATTTGTGTTTGACATCTGGAAGTTGCAACTGCTTCTAATCCAGTAAATAGAGGTGATCATAAGATTTGTGGGGCCAAGGGTGAAATTGTAGATGTTCATGGGAAAAGAAGATGGTAGTAGCTATAACCTCCAGTTCGACCACCTAACCATGACCTATCATGCTGTAAAGTCATTTAGAAATTCAGTATGGTGAGGGACATGCACAGACAATAGTGTAACCCATGTACCTAATAGGGAGATATCTCTTAAAGAGATCTGTGGGGGCAGGGTAGGAATGAGTTGTATCTATGTCACTGTTACTGGGCAGATGCACAATTAGCACTCCTGTAATGGCATGGCACCCACCTCTCACAAGTGCCTCCTTCCAGTCAGGTACATCTGCACTCTCTAAACAGTCCCAGCCTTGGTATCCAGGGCTTCCTCACTGGAAACAATAGTTTCATGCTCTCTGAGCCTTTCTGGCCCCAGCTTTCCAGCTTGGCCACTAAGTAGTTCAGGTCCCCTTCTGGAGGTTTATCATTGTTCAATTGCAGGCCACTTCCTCAGTGGCCTATCACGGGGGACGGACCCAGGCCTGCCCACCACTCCGGGTCCCAGCCCAGGGACCTTAAGAATACAGTCACACACCACCATGTCCCTTTAACTGCTTTCAGTTCTCTGGGCCATTTCCCCGCAGCCCCAGCCTTCGCAAATGCTTCACTTAATCTCAGGGCTTTTCCATGTTCTGGCTGCTGGGTCTGAAGCTCTTTCTCACTTCCCCTAGTCCCTGCCAGCACTGAGCTGTCCATGGTGCTGCAGTTTCTTTGGCCCGCCAGGACCAACATCTGCATTCCTCTGGCTCCAGCAAATAACTGACTCTGGTCTGCACTGCAGCTCCTTTTATACTAGCCTACATCCCTCTGATTGGCTAGCTCCTTACAGCCTCCCCCACTGACTCCTTTCCTGCACAATCTCTTAAGGCCGTTTGGAGGACTTAGCTCCATTGTTCCTTTCCTGGGATGGATGTGGCAGGACCCTGAAGCCTTCAGCAGGGAGGCCTAGTCCACACAGTCACACAAGCATACCCAGAAGTTTCTGGAATTGGGTGTGGTAGTTTTGGGCATAAGTCCCTGTAATTGGACTCAGAATCCACTGAGGGCAAGTTGTCTGGGCAGATACTTTGCAAAAGGCCATGTGACCTATATGGGTTGGCAGAAGATGTGCCATGGAAGCAGCCTGGTTTTTCCCTAAATCTGAAGCATTTTGTAGCTGATTGGTGATATTGCTAATCCTCTAACAGGGAAGCCATGGCAGTGTTAATTATAGAAAGGGAAAATTGGGAGGGAAAACTAATTTCTTGTATTTTAATTGTACACTTTGTTTTTATTTTTATACTTACTCTGAGAGGTTGGTTAATCAGTTAGCTGAGTGATTTCAGCAGAGAAGGAGGAGGAAGAAGAATCTGCATGGATGCCAGGGAGGTTTCTGCAAGCAAGAGAGAAGATATTGTTGCAGTAGCTTTCAACTCAGCAGACTGTATAGATTTTGGTGATCAAAGACTGTAACTGAGATTCAGATGAACTCAACTTAAGCTCTGGGAACTCTGCAGACATTCTTCACTACAATGCACTGGTGTAGACTTCCAAATTTTTAAGTACTGGCTGCTGCCAACAACAGTTTTATGTATAGTCTAGGTCACTACAAGCTCACTTCAGCTAGGTTTGTCCCTCTTTTGCATTCACTGCCTATGAATTCTCTAGCAAATAAGTTACTGACAAGAGTTTCCTCAAAAAAAAGGTTTAAAGAAATACTGCAGTTATTTAGAATGACTCAGACTGGAAATCGTATTCTAAGGGGATCCATCCAGTCAGGTATCATAAAATATGTGGTTGATCAATGGGTCCAATCAAAACTGCTCCAATGTCAAATATCAAAACCCTGATGATGACCTGCTACAGCCCTAGAATTATACAGTGAATCATTTTGAAAAGTCAATGCATTTGAGAAGTCATGATCTGTTGTGGATAATTCATGAACAACAAAAAAGGCAAAATTCATCAAATAAATTGTTTATTATAAATTATTTATGCAACTCTTCTTTGGGCCTTTGAAGTCTAAACAAAGTGGCAAGCTTTGCTTAAATCAGGAACTGAATATAAAATATATAGAATGTGATTCAACCAGACTCTAATGAGTTAACTGGTTTTGGAAGGAAGGCAACAATTTATTTTTTGTTTCGTTACACTTGCTACTTGATTCATTGTTTGAACAGGAGGATGCAGAGCCTGATCCTTAATATACTGAGTCCACACAGCTCTCAGTGGGAGCTGCTCAGCACATTTCAGTATGGGACTCATAAATTGCCATATGTAAAGTGCTAAGTTTCATTATTATTGATGGGAAAAGTTAATCATTACATTGAAAAGTTAGTGATGAGTGACTGAAATTTGGGCTGGAAATCTCTCAAGTACTCACTCTCTCATGACATTTCTGCTTTTAATAACACTAGAATTACCAGGAAAACTACCTCGCTGTCTGCATCATGTTTTTGCAAGTGCACAAATATTTTTCTTTTTGATGATCCACATTTTTTCTAACCTGAAAAATAGAATTTTTTCCACATACAAGTAGCAAACAGGTACTTTAGAGTTTTAGTGACTTTTTGAGATTAGAACGAAACAATCTGGCTCTTTTGGAATTGACAAAGTTTCTGAAATTCGATTTTTCTGATAGGGCAACTCTTTAAATAGTAGATACTGATTGAAAAAAAAATCTCATTCATAAAGCACTGAGAGCTTTCCTGCTCCCCACTGATGTTTACAACAGGGTTTTGGTCAGTCCCAAGATTGACATCACCAAACAATCAGATTTCCTCCTCCCCTCTTTCTCTGCCTGCTGCTGTTACACAATAAGAAAAGCACCAACAAAAACACAAAAACTACATATGCACAAATATTCTGAGATATAGCAGAGCTGGTCAAAAACTTTTGAAGTTCACAATTTTTATCAAAAATTTGGTCCCATTTTTCTGACCAGCACTAACTTATAATCATAGAATATAAGGGCTGGAAAGGACCTCAGGAGGTCATCTAGTCCAACCACCTGCTCAAAGCAGAACCAATCCCCAGATAGATTTTTGCTCCAGATTCCTAAATAGCCCCTCAAGGACTGAATTCACAACCCTGGGTTTAGCAGGCCAATGCTCAAACCACTGAGCTGTCATCGTAAGGGTTATTTAAAAAAAAATTAGTACCAGGATGTATACAATCTTCACTTTTGAATATTATTTTCTATCTGATGGTGAACTTTTAAGAAAATAGCAATGCAAGATAGACAGAAAAGACTCCATGAGAGAGCATACTATGTCACTCTCTTCTTTGACAGTCTGCCTTAAAATGAACCCAGAATGGTTTACCCAGAATGACTGCCTTTTTCAGTAGACTGCAGAGTTCTAAGGGATTTAAAGGTACAGTACACAGAAAAATGTAAAATAAGCAAAGAGTCCTGTGGCACCTTATAGACTAACAGACATTTTGGAGCATGAGCTTTCGTGGGTGAATACCCACTTCGTCGGATGCGTGTATATATTGTGATACAGCATGGCCAGAGGGCAGCATAAGAGTGTTAGCAGGGGGCCTTATTCCATGCCAAGGGAGGAAAGTTTGCTTTAGATTAACTAGAACAGCTGTGGCCAATTAGAGCACCTGACTCCAATTAGAGCACCTGACTCCAATTAGAGCACCTGACTCCAGTCATGGGATATAAACCCCTGCTTCAGTCAGACAGGGGTGGTAGTTGAAGGAGAAAGGTTGGATTGGAGCAGAGTGCAGA
>NC_133771.1:129810094-129859338 GCF_003597395.2 Chelonoidis abingdonii
TCCAAGGACACTAGGGGAGTGATTAAGAACTGGTTCAGAGGCAAGCAATATCGCCCTGAACCTACCCCAGAGAAGAGAAAGCGCGAGACCCAGAGAACAGTACCGGCAATTTGCCACAATATATACACCTGCCCCTAGAAATTTCCAGTACATGCATCCGACGAAGTGAGTATTCACCCACGAAAGCTCATGCTCCAAAACGTCTGTTAGTCTACAAGGTGCCACAGGACTCTACTGCTTTTACAGATCCAGACTAACACGGCTACCCCTCTGATAAATGTGAAATAGTTACACAGCTAAATACACTACATAAACCAGGTACAGTTCAGGGTTGGGGAAGGTTCTATTCTGATTATGTTTAAAACAGTTTTCTGTTTCCTACGTGAACTCAAATACCTTGTTTTTCTCTTTTGGTTTTGAGGTAGAGTTAGCAAGGAAAGGAACAGCTCACAAGGATGAAACTCTACAGACAGCCCCTTGTTACTGAACATTACCACGTTCATTAAAAGGAGAAACCTGCCGTCCTTTGCAACCACCACAAGAAACATTCACTTCCCCAACCCCTCAAGGGTGGCTTTTTTTAAACCACCTTGTATCTCCAAAAATAAAAGGAGACTTTCCCAAGGTTATGCTGCCTTAATTTGAGATTGATGTGTCGTTATCAACCTCAGCTCAGGAACATTAAAATGTGACAAAATGAAGCATTTTAGTTCTAAATTATTTAAAGATATTACATTTCTTGGAGGGGAGGTTGTGGACTCTCATTTGTTTGTTTTTTTGTTTGTTGATCTACACTTTTTCCTTAGGGGGGAGAGCAAAAAGGCTTTTCTTTGGTCTTCCGAGCATGAAAGAACAATAGCCAGTTCAGTGCCAGGTTCTCCACCTAACCCACAGGCCACTTGTCCTATAGGATGGTGGTTTTCTCAACAGCACACACACAGTTCTAGTTCTTAATTCATGGGTGCTAGCTTTCCAGAGAAGAATTTCATATATCACCAGTTTGGGAAGCAGATTCAGCAAACCCCAACTCCTGTCCCAGGTAAGCAGATTTTTACCCTTACCCAGTGACTTTGGTATCACTAGATTAACTTAACAATTAAGTACTGCAATGCTTTCTTGGAATGACAGAGCCTAACTTGAGAAAAGCAGCACAGAATTTCTTCACATTGGAATTTTTTTCTCTGCTTTTACTGTAGCAACAGATATAGCAACATACTGTACAGATGCCAGAGAGTCTTAGTCCTGCATTTTATAGTATAGATGAGAGCAGCTGCCTGAACACAATTTAAATAGGTAGACTGCAAGGAACAATTTTGCAGATAGGAATAGGAAGGATTTCTAATCTACTGGAGGGCAGTGGCAGAAACAACTGTGGTCCTCACCCACCTGAACCAGCACAATCCACTGTGTTTTTAGTTATGAGGAGAAATTCCAGGGGAACATCAAACTTTATACAAACACACCCATCACAACCAGATTTTACAAATAGGACAGTTGGTGGTTTGCAGCGTGTTACTGCAGCTGGCATTGTATATTGATTTAAAAAAAACTTTTGAAATCTTGCGTATATGAACCCTAACATGCTCTTTGACTATATTCAGTGCAAATAGCAGGGGTAATTGAACATCTGCTAGAGTTTAGGCCCAGAATTAATTCTAATTGGGTTCTCTCTCTTTCTACACCTGAATTGATAGTGGGTATTTGGTCTAAATACTGTTTTAAACAATTTATGATGGGTCTGGCACGTCCATTTATGAGGCACCAGATGTGCAGGTCCGGAAATAGCTACTACCAGCTCCTACTCACAGGAAAGCTTGTAGGCACTTAATTTTTTTTTAAATAGAAGCTGTTTTTGCTCTGTGTATGTGTGTGTTTTTAAAAAATGAAATAGCTGAAAAGTCAGTTAACTGAAAAAATATCTAGTATAAAATGTGATTTAAAATTTCCCCAGGCTTGATGCTCAATCTGGACAGTCCTAGGTGCCTGGTTACATCAAATTACATTAGATATATATAAAACCTCTCTAATACCAAAGTATACTCCAAAAGGTTATTGTATTTTTGTGACCCCTGAGCATTTATGCAAGTGACTAACAGGGCAGCAGTGGTTTAACACAATATTCATGCCACCAGCAAGAGGTTGGTTCCCTGATTCCTTCCCTTGCCTCACTCATCCTGGATGCCTTATCTGATTCTTCCCTGGATAAGTCAGTGCATTTCTAATTATAGGAGGGATAATAACTAGCAAACAGGAGATGCTTTATTTTTATTCCTGCTCCCACTAGTTTGCTATTCACATTGCTCTGGTGTGGGGAGGAACTTTTTACAAATGTATCATTATACTGCAGATCTTAAATTGCGCAACTATTAGCTGCAACTATTGACTACTGTCAGAGCTTTGCTGATGCCCGTGAAAAGGTCAGGACTTTTCATCTGTATTCTTTTTATGTGATGAATACCAAATAATAAAAGCTCACAATTTATTGGGCTGTTGAGATTTCTTTCCCAAACCTGCAGCAGATAAGTCTCCAGTTCTGAGTCTTCTTTTCATTATTACATAAACAAATTAATTTCTTTATCTAGTCTTTTTGCTCTTTTTTAATCCCCAGAAGGAGTTTAATTTACGACAAGAGCATCCAGAATTAATGCTGCTTATTCTTGAATTAGGAATGACAGACAGCTGCATCGTTATCAACTCCACAATGCTTCCAGCCCTAGGACCTCAACACAGACCAGGAGATTTTTGCTTTGGGGAGAAGTAGTAATGATAGGTCCTCTGTTGATATGCCAAGCTGACCATCAATGTGAGCTCAGCTTGGAATTGAAGTCTAACATCAGAAATTCTTTATTATTCACTAAGGGCAACATTTTCAAGTGTCAGGTACCCAACTTTGGTCTAAATTAAGATGGCCTTATTTTCAGAGGTGTTAAGCAACTGCAACGCCCACTTGAAATCCATGTGAGTACTGGATGCTCAGCACCTCTGAAAAATCAGGTGACTTAAATCTGTTCTTGGGCAACTAAGTTAAGGACACAACTTTAAGCAACCAAGTTTGAAAATGTTGGTCCTATCTCACTTAGGGCCAAATTCTGTTGTCAAGGGTATGAGTGCTACTCCAGTGAAGTGAAACCGATGGCAGATTTTGACCTCTGAGGACAAATTTTCTATTTATAATTCATACTATCACCTTGAAAACAATGGAACTGCACAGGGTGTTAATCAATACAGAATTTGGCTCTGGGCTAAAGAGAATTGTTAGGACACTCACTACAGAAATGCAAGACAAGAAGCAGAAGGCAGCAATTCTCAACCCATTACCTTCTACTCTTCATTCACCAATAAAGAATTATTACTGAGGTGGACTGTTATCAAAACATCCACTACCTTGTGCATATATATTTGGTGCCTGAAAAATCTGCAGTCTGTTTGGGCTTTCTGTACCCTACCTTTATATGCCACCATCTTGGAATTATGCTTATCATACACCCCAAGCACTGTACTGCTCTTTCGATCATGAGATCAGGCTATGTGAAAGAACTCCACCCAAACACTGGGCAGATGAGTTCTAGTCCTCTATCAAGGCCATGAACTGAAGGAAGCACGTATCCTTCTACCTTGGGGTAAGACTCCAAGTTCATTTATATGTTTCCAAGGATGATCGTTTCTTTTCTTCCCCTTTTTATGCCCTTTCCGTGGACTCTTCTAGAATAAGAAGAGGCTCAAAACTTAATCCTTTAATTGAAGCAAACCAGGAGTTCCAGTGTTTCTGCAGATATACATGCACTGCTCACAGTGAATTCAGTGGAAATTTTGAATACAACAATAACCAGGGCTCAGTAATCAAGTTATCATCATACTTCCTGGAGAAGTCCACGCTGGATTCCTCAAATATGGTAGTGAGAGAAGGGGAACAAGCCAGGAGATTGATGGATTGCTGAAGGGAGAGATATGGATGTCCCCAAAACATGAAGGGACATAGCCCTCTGCCTGCTAACACGTTCATTAAAACAATGGATAGTTTGTCAGTGTCTCTCTAATGAGCACCATTTATAAGAATGGTAACTAATTCGTTTAAGTAATTCCACTGTGGCATTATCCAGCTTCCTTCAAAGGCTTGGAGTGCTCTCACCAAGCTGAAACCATTTCTTTAGCAAAGACACAGCCCTTGAACTGACTCTGCAGCTCCTACATTCAGATAGCCTCTCCTCTTCTCTTTCAGGTTCACCTTTCAACATATACCAGCAGCACTACCAATCCTTGTTGACAACCTGCATGCAGCCTACAGGCTGTCCTGGAACCCTCTATTCCCGCTTCAGCCTCCTGCCTGCTTGGCACTTCTCCTGCTGTTCAACTGTCTCCTTCCCTCACTTCTATTCTCTGGCTTCTCCTGCTCACCATCATCCTCCCACTGGAGCCCAAGAACACTCCTGAACACATTTGCCACACCAAATTCTTGTATCAGAGACGTAGCAGTGTTAGTCTGGATCTGTAAAAAGTGACAGAGTCCTGTGGCACCATATAGACTGACAGTTGTATTGGAGCATAAGCTTTTGTGGGTGAATACCCACTTCGTCAGATGCATGTAATGGAAATTTCCAGAGGAAGTTATAAATATGCAGGCAAGAATTAGTCTAGAGATAATGAGGTTAGTTCAATCAGGGAGGATGAGGCCCTCTTCTAGCAGTTGAGGTGTGAACACCAAGGGAAGAGAAACTTCTTTTGTAGTTGGTTAGCCATTCACAATCTTTGTTTAATCCTGAGCTGATGGTGTCAAATTTGCAAATGAACTGGATTTCAGCAGTTTCTCTCTGAAGTGTGGTTCTCAAGTTTTTTTTGCTGCAGGATGGCTATCTTTTAAATCTGCTTTTGTGTGTCCAGGGAGATTGAAGTGTTCTCCTACAGGTTTTTGTACATTGCCATTCCTAAAATCTGACTTGTGTCCATTTATCCTTTTCCGTAGGGACTGTCCAGTTTGGCCGATGTACATAGCAGAGGTGCATTGCTGGCACATGATGGCATACATTACATTGGTGGACGTGCAGGTGAATGAATCGGTTATGTTGTGGCTGATCTGGTTAGGTCCTGTGATGGTGCCGCTGGTGTAGCTATGTGGGCAGAGTTAGCATCAAGGCTTGTTCCATGGATTGGTTCCTGAGTTAGAGTTACTATGGTGCAGTATGTGATTGCTGGTGAGAATATGCTTAAGGCTGACGGGTTGTCTGTGGACCAGGACTGGCCTGCCTCCCCAGGCCTGTGAAAGGGAGGGATCATTGTCAGGATGAGTTGTAGATCGCATGTTGGAGAGGTTTTAGTTGAGGACTGTAGGTGATGGCCTTTTTTAATCTCTGGAGCAAAGAAGTTAAAGATTCCATTGAGCTAATTTTAAATGCACTCAGGAGCTAATTAAGTATTTCAAACAAATCTCTTACATGGGAAAGTACAGTAAAAGGCTAACCCTGAACTCGAGTCTCCCACTTTACATATACATTTAAATGCTTAGGCAGGAAGTTTGTTGTAAAGCACCCAACAAAAATCAAGTCACTCTGTGATAAGGGGGATGGTAGTGTGATGACTCGGGATAAGTATGTCTAAAATCAAGAACTGGCCCACTTTTCATGCCTGCTCCCAAACTGATGTGACCTTTTTGCAAAGTATGATGTATCTGGGAATTAAAAACAGAAACAAAAACACCTTTATGTGTAACTGTAACGAGGCAGTGTGGCTCCCCTCCTCACAAGGGAGGGTCGAGCCCCATCAATCACCCATAGGGGTGGGGCCGCTGAGTGGAAGTCCCGCCCCTCAGAGGGTCAGGCAGCAACCTGGAAGAATAAAAGTCGGCCCTCAGCCTTCAGTTGGAGCCCAGCCACCGTTTGGAGCAGACCTGCCTGCCGGTGCTCGTGACTGGGAAGCTGCTGAGGCCGGTGCCCGGTGCCCGGAGCTGCAAGAGCTTCCCTGCGCTCACTACGACGAGGAGCTGCCAGAGCTTCCCCGCGCTCGCTACGACGGGGAGCTGCCAGAGCCGCCCCGTCCCTGCTACGGCCCCGAGGAAGCCCCAGACCAGGCCTGGCCTGCCTTTCCAGAGGTATTACCAGACCTGCCGCCCAGCCCTGACTGGGAGGAACCGATGCTGCTGGACGTCCCAGGAACTGAGACCACGAACCAGGTAGGAACAGAAGGGGATATTGGAAGTAGCCCGGGGGCAGCTGACTCCAGTCAGGCTGCAGAGGTACTGATACCTATGTCAGTGTGTTTCAGTCAGGACCCCCACTGACCACCATTAGCGGTGACAGCCGCTACCAGGGCCCCGGGCTGGAACGTAGAGGAGTGGGTGGGCCTGCGTTCCTCCTGCCACCCGTCCCCGGGTGGCAGAATCCCCCTCTCCCCGGCCTAAGGAGGCCATTGTAATTGAACTACTATAGCTGTGTTTGGTGCCCTGCCCGAACCAAGGGCTGGGCCCCTTTTGACTTTGCCACTGCTCGGGCCTGCCCCAAAGGACCTGAGCTAATTGAACTGATATAGCTGTGTTTGGTGCCCCGCCCGAACCAAGGGCTGGGCCCCTTTTGACTTCGCCACTGCTCAGGCTTGCCCCAAAGGACCAGAGCTACCGAACGGCGATAACTGCGCTTGGTGGCCCGCCCGAACCAAGGGCTGGGCCCCTTTTGACTGTGCCACCGCTCGGTCCTCTCCACAGGGACCCAGCTTCCCCAGGGTGGTGGACCGTGGGTCCAAGGACCGAACCCTTAAACGACAGGTCGAGGCCGGTGTGGCTCCCCTCCTCACAAGGGAGGGTCGAGCCCCGGCAGCACCCCGTTTACAGTAACCCTTCTGCCTGTTGGTGTTGGCAGCAACATGGAGCCATTTCAGGTATCTAGAGATTCCCCTTAATTTGAAAATATCACCACCTCAAGCTCTCAACCAGAAACCAAGGAAAAACAAAATACCTTCACTAGGCTACCTTGAAAGGCAACATGTCCCCTCTGGCAAACACAGGGTCTATGATTAAAACAAAGAGAACTTCATTAAGGAGCACACAGATTAATTTGGAAAAACAATAGGGTGATCGCATGTTTATTTGAATAAGCAGAACACTTACCCACAGTATCTTTGGTGATTTAAAATGGAATACAGGAGTCTTCCACAGAATCCTGGCCACCAGGGATTTACTCCTCACCACAAGGAAGGAAATCCTTTCCCCTCCTTCTCTGCCTGGGTTGGGTCCAAGCTCTACCACCCAGCAGTGCAAGACTGAGGTGTGGTTAGGACAACTCCCCATTCAGGTCAAAATAGTTCCTTTGTCCTTTTGTCACGTGATAAGGATAACAACATTTCATTACTTAAATTACTCAAAACTTAAATGAATTTTAAACAGAACAACCAAGATATCCACACTGGGATACTGGGTAACAAACATGCAAAAAAGGTCTACTCATTCTGTTTCTTCCTCCAGATCACCAAAACATTGTAGCAGAAAGCTCCCTCCCTAATACTACACACCACAGGGCTTACACATGACACTGTACTTCCTGGTCTTACCAAGGAGATGAAGCAGACGCTCTCTGACACAGGGTATTATTCTCACTATATTGCCAAACTAGATGTAAAGAATAGTGGAAATTTCACAAGAAACACTGTTTTTATGAGATTTATAGTCTGATGTTCAGATAAGCATCTTAACTTGTAAATACTTAACCAAAGCCAACCTTAAAATCTTCTGCATTTATAGTTATTTCTATTTTACAAGTGAGATTATGCATTTATATGAACAACAAGAATATCTACAATTATAAGAGTTAATGCTTAAAGAGAATTTTGGAAGTGATGTAAAAAGCTCATGCTTCAAGGCTAAAGTCAATCTGTATTTGAGAGAGGGATAAAACTTTCATGGAGGACCAATTATCCCATATTGGTCCTCTGATGGTTGTTGCACCTGCCTTTAAAGTATCTGGTACTGGCCACTGTTGGAGATAAAAAATATTGGACTAGATAGATCACAAATCTGATCCCAATATGGCAATTCGTGTGTGTACGTTGTATACATACATTAGTTGCACTTAACATTTGTTTTTCATTTTGAAATATTTCACTAGTTTGATACCTATTCTCTATATTTAATATGGGGGGATATCAATAGAACCAATAACAACTGAAAATGGAAGTACAACCATTCTGTATATACTTGTTACAAAAGCACTAGACTTTGTAATGTTGGAGGGGTATCAGACACAAACCAAGATTTTTCTTGGATTAAACTGATGTTGAAGAACTATAGTGAAGCAGAGGTTTAATCATCACAGGTAGGGTTTGGATGTGAATGGCATCAAAAATGTATCCATTGTAGAATCAAATAATACTCTACTCTTCCACTTCAGTAGACATTTCATTCAGTAGCATATTCCATGTGTAAGGATCTGAAGAAACTGATTTTCTTAACTTTGAGATGACCCCAAATATTGTCTGTCCTGTTTCTTAACAGCTCTTGCAAACCTTTACATTTGACTTAAGAAAAATTCTCTCTTCTCATTTCTTTAGTCCATTTAATCCATTGTTACCTACCACTTTCATCAATGTTAAGCATGTTGAGCCAGATAAATTCATACACTGATGTTTGGTAACCACTGAACACTAATCACCCATTTGCAGTATTGATCAATAGCTTTCACATTTGCTACAGTTAGAATGAGAAACAACCACCTAGTGAATTCAGCACTGAAGACTGAAGAATGGATGCTTTATACCAACCTATATCATCAGATGTACATATTAGAGAGGTTTCAAGATTCTAGAAAAATGCAGACAGAAAATGAGAATCTAGGGGTTTTAGACCCACCCTCCAAAATTCACTATTCTATTAACTCTTCTCTCCATCACTGTATTATAGTTGATTGCACCTGACAGCCACAACCATCTCTTTACACATTCCCATTCCCCTCTATAATTAGTTTTATAATTTCCTGTTTCCTAACAGAAACAACAAGAATGTTGCTATTCACTTATCTTCCCTTCTTAGTGTTTGAAATTGTTAAAGCATTCAGTCACAGACAGAAATCGTAATGTTTTCAGTATCCAGAAAAGCTCTGAATATATGACGGGTTCATGAAGATAGTTCAGAATGACATAGAAATTTTAAAAACAACAACACCACTGGGTTCAGTATTTATAAAGAAAAAAAAACTTATTTCCCCACAACACTAGTAGGGGAATTCAGGGAGCAGAGAGGTGAACTGCAAAGCATGAGTAAATGCAGGGCACATTTCTTCAGCCTTTGCTTCTCCCATATAAACACATCACTCTGTGTACACTAAAAACCCTTCCACTAGAAAACACTCCACTGCACATGCATTTCTCCCTCTGGGGAGAGGATGGGAGAACGAACCATATGTGATAAATGTTAGTCATGTCACTTAACACTCGGCTGGAAGGTGCTCAGATAGTAGTACAAGAGCTATGTAGGATAGCAGAAGCATAAGTACTTGAGTGGTAGCGCATAGGAATAGGGGGCACAATGCAAGGGAGAAGAGGCTTCTTTTAGTGTTTTCTTTCTTCTTTGTTTGTTTTTTAAGCAGGGAAATTCCTATACTCACAAAAAACTTCGTTGCCTTAGAGTTAAGGTTACTCAAATGCATCACCTATCAACTCAATTCAAAAAATAATCAAGTCACCAGTAAAGGTATCATTAAACTCCAGATCAACACAGACGCCTCACCTCCAATATACATTTCCCTTTCCTTCCAATATACCACGACTCATAAAACACATGTCTGATTCCTGAAAAGAAAAAAAAATCACATTCAAGAGGCAATTGGTTTTTTTGCCTCAGTAAGATATTTTCATCTGGCTAGGTTCAGAGTTCAGGTTGTGCCTTTGCCTGTGATTACTAGGAACTGAATGTGTATGGGTGGTGGTATGTTGGAAGTGTAAAATAAGCTTGTTTGAAAGTCAAGAGCCTGAGAGTTTGGGTAGGAAGGCACCCCAGCTGTGGTTGGTCTGGATGAAGTCTTAATGGTCTTACCTGAGGGTTTCCATGAGCTTTAATGCAATTGTGCTGATAGGTGTTTCCCCTGAGAAATCTTAATTCTGAAGTCAGAAGTTTGGGAGTAGGGATTCTTTAGGGCCTGTGTTGTTTCTTTACCTTCTTTAAAGATCCACAACACAGTATATGTTATGTCTTGAGGACACACTTTTGTAGCTCTGTGCAAAATATGCAATTTATCCTGCTCTCTTTCACAACAGCCAGGTTTTCCTTAAAAATGGAATGACACACAGGGTTAAAGACATTCTCTCTCTCTCTCTCTCTCACACACACACACACACACACACACACACACACACACACAGAAAGCATATGCACCACATCATCTGTAGGCAAATACCTTTTCCCCCCACTGAATTCTCTAGTAAATAGTCATGTAAAATCTTCTGTAAATAAGCACTCTCTGTGTGCAAACGTCTCTCTTCTCTCTCTCTCTCTCTCTGTTTGAAAATAAAGGTTCTCACTGAGGTATTTCCTTGTAATATATTAATTCATGTGTAGGGCACCCTTATCAATATAGGAATGAGTATATATTTTAATGTACAGAATGCATCTTGGGTGGTAATGCACATGTGTATATTTGTATGTGTATAGATATTAAAACATGTGCAGCAAGACATGAGAAATAAATGAAAATTGAAATGAAGGAACATACTTTTTTCTTAAGGAATTCTGCATTTTGCATTTTGCCAGTAAATTTCATGAAAAGGATGTCTCAATAGAGTATAACTCATTAATGCTAAATCCTAATATGTTAAGTGCCATTAGAAACTTAGTCCATCATACAAAAATGAAAGCTAATCTAAATATGGAGTCTCAAACAAAAATCTATGACTATTTTTTTAATTTGGTAGTTTTCTTGCTGACTTCATTTTGCTGCTCTGTTTTCCTTTCATTTTGCAGAGGCTCAAAAAAGTAAGAGACCATTACAAAAGGCAGGACCTAATATAGTGATTACACAGTACCATCTAGAGTCTGAGGTGGTTATGGCAGCCCTAAAAAGGAAATGTAAGTAATTTTGTAGACACTTGTTAGGGTCCATGTACAGTAATCTTAAAAAAAAAGTTGTAATTATTCCAATGATATCTTAGTAGTGATATTCTGAGTTATTTTGGTGGATATAAAACTAGCAATTAGCACTTGCCATCCCTTTCTCCCCACTCCATCCCACAGATATGTGTGTGATTAAGAAGGTGACAAGATACAACTCTTATGTTGCTTCTCTATCACATTGCCAATGCCTCACAAGGAAACAGATAAAGGTACCCAATGGCCTATATTGTTAATTCTGTTGGCATGTTAGGTAGTTTGAGCCTTCAATTCACACATCTTGGTGAAAGTATATTTTAATATAACTATAGCTGAGCTCATGGGACATAGTTCAGATCCTGATACCACTTCCATCCTGCCCATCCATTGCCCAACATGTGGCAGCATTTGGTTTTTGAGTTTTGACTCAGTCCTTCTTGCCTCAAATGTCTGATTTATTCAGGGGCTTGATAACATTGGGGAGAGAGGGGGCAAAAAACCACTCAGCTAGTCAAGCAGGCCAAGTTCTTCTGTAGTCCATGCTGCACTAAGCACCTGGAACTCCTTCCCTCTCTTCGCGCACCAGATACCCATCCCTTTCTTCAAATCCCTCCTCCAATCCCTTTCTCTATGAAGCCTACTTCACTAGAAACACTCTGAAGTACCCATTGGATAGACATGTATAAAACTCTTAGGCAGAACCTTCCTGGGGGTCTCCCATTGCCTTGTGCTACTCATCTGTTTAGATGATAAACTCTTTAGTGCAGGGCCTGGCTTTCCCTTCCTTATCTTGTCGAGGGTGAGCTCAGTGGTTATTACTCAAATAGCAGCAATACTAATAAGCCATTTAGAATTCAAAATACATTTTAGCATGAAGGGGAAGAAAAGAAAATCATTGCCCACACTTCTCTCTTTTCCTTCATTGCCTCTTCCTTTACAATTCCTCCCTTTCTCTCAGGCATGTCAGCTCTTCCTCTTCTGTGTGTTACATTTTATGAATCTCTCTTTTCCAAACAGAGTTGCCTAAAGCTATCGGTGGTCCATAAGGCAGCAGAATTAATGCAGTTGATAAGTGATAAAAGAGGAGAAATGTTGGCAATATATGATTACAGATTAAATGATGCAATTTCAGGGTCAGCACTACAGAAGGCACTTATGAAGAGGCTGACAAGTGAAGATGAATGGCAAATGAATAAGGGCAGTAATAGTATTTAATGCACATTTGCCTTCTCTGAGATCTATAGACTCTGCTACCATCTGCTGGCTTCTGAAAAAGAGCCAGAGAATCTATTTTAGAGGCTCCACATACATAATCTTTCAGCTGTCTCTCATTATGAGAACAGTCCTCATTTCAGGTCACAGCATACCTTCAGCCTCCATAGACCTGTCAATTAGCCTCTCTTTTGTATTCTGATGCATTTCCGACAGCAGGCGTGAGGAAGAACTGCAAAGAGGCAATAGAAAATTTATTCTAAACCCAAATAAATAATGTTTCCTACAGTTAATGCACAGCTTGTGCATTTTTTAAAATATTGAATCGATATAATTAACTACAATATATTCTAAAGGGCAGGAGGTGAGGATAGATTGAAAGGCATTCAATTTTGTTTTTTGAATGAATTCACCTCCACAGCCAGCGTAAGTTGGCATAGTTCCACTAAGTCAATTGAACTTACAGATTCACAACAGCTGAGAATCTGGTCCAGTGAGTGAGTGGGCTAGATTTCATCCTTAAATATAATAAAATGTAGTCTCCAATTTATCTCAAGAAAAAGGAAATACATATGTATGTGCACAGATACTTTTTGATTTTTTAAGAAGTCCACCTACCTTCCCTCCCCGACGTATGTCTAATATAAAAAAATTGCAAATCTCAGAAAATAAATCAGTATTAAACTGCAGACTCTTTCTCAGCCATTCCACCTGTCAAGACCAACAGCTACCAATGCCATCTAACTTGTTCACATCTTTCTTAATCCACTTCCAGCTCAAAACCCTGTCAGAAAAGTAGACCTTATATATGGGGTACATAGGTCCAATCTAACTGTATTGATTTTAATGCCAGAAGATTTGATCACAGCATTTCACCAAGTGATTTCTGTATCCAGCCCATAACGTCTGGCTGAGCTAGATTACATCATATAGAAATACATCCAGTCATGATTCAAAGACTTCAAGTGATAGAGAATTCACTGCATCCCTTGATAAATTGTTCCAATGATTAGTCATCTTTATTGTGAAAAATCTGCTCCTTATTTCCAGTGAGAGTCTGTCCTGTGTTGGGAATGGAGAGAAATCACATCTTACCACAGTCAGCTCTGGGAAGGATTGTGACTCAAGGAGGCACAAACCCTTCCAGAGCTGCTTGGTGCTCAGGCAGAGTGCACATGCTGTATTACCCCATAGAAAGATACACATTTCTCCCCTGGTCAAGAGACCAGCTCTGTAGGCCAGATGACGTTGGCCTTGTCTCCTGCCTTCCCCATATGGAACAATTTGTACCTCTTGGGACATGAAGCATTTGGGCAAAAGTCAGCATTTAGCTCATATACAATACATGTATGTATCCTGAGCAGCAGCAGTTCTAATTCAAGCATAAAAACTTGTTTTGTGGATGCAGCAAGCTCTGGGGCACCCTACTGGAGATACTCAACTTCTTCAGGAGAATCTTTTCATGAACCAGGTTGAGACACACAGAGCACCGGGGTTAGGGGATATTACAGAGAGCTGCTGATTGTGAGATTTTGGCATAAGGTCAGAAGGATTTTACCCTTTGAAAAACATCAGCAGGTCTTGCTTGCCTTGGCTAATCCAGGACAAATAAGATTAAGTGATTCCCCATGCATACAGCTTTGCTTAGGACCCTACAAATCAGTGTGAAGAGAGAAAATGCATAAGCCAGGTGAAGTACCATGGAATTGGCAGATACTTCCTAGGCCAGCATTGTTTGGTCTCCATACCAGCTGCAAAAAATAGAGATCACGGGCACTAAAATTTGTTGCCAACCAGAGATTCCCTGATTCTTGCGGAATTTGCTGGAAGACCTTCATCTTTAGGGACTACTCTCCTGGGAGAATCTTAAATCTGCTCATCAGCCATACAGTAGATTGAAATTGAAGGTAACCCAAAGAATAGGGCCTTACTATGAGAATTATTACCTACAACCAAGAGAACAAGGGAGGCATTTTGGTTTCTTGGGCCACCCTATCAGCTCAGATATGCAATTACTACCATGTCAAATGTTGGACTAGCCTTCTGACTGTTAAGGTGGCTAACTCAGCCATTCAAGAGTCTTTACATAATATAAAACTTTCTTCCTCTTGCAGGCCAAATCCCCTGAACTGAGTGGGCATCTATGCAAGTCTCCCGTACCAATAAGCTCACATGAGGGATACACATTTTCTGCCTTCATTCATAGATTCCAAGGCTAGAAGGAACCATTGTGATCATCTAATCTGACCTCCTGAATAAGACAGGCCTTATACCTGCCCCAAAATAATTCCTAGATCATGTCTTTTAAACATCCAATCTTGATTTAAAAATTGCTAGTGATGGAGAATCCACCAAGACCTTTGGTAAATTGCTCCAGTTGTTAATTACCCTCACTGTTAAAAATGTACGCCTTATTTTCAGTCTGAATGTGTCTAGCTTTCCAGCCACTGGATTGTGTTATATCTTTCTCTGCTAGATGGAAGAGCCCATTATCAAATATTTGTTTCCTATGTAGGTACTAATTGACTGTAACTAAATCACTGCCTAACCTTCTTTTTGTTAAGCTAAATAGATTGAACTTTTTGAGTCCATTGCTATAAGGCATGTTTCAAATTTTTTAATCATACTGGTCCAATTTATCAACATTCTTCTTGAATGAACACCAGAACTGGACACAGTATTCCAGCAGTGATTACACCAGTGCCAAATACAGAGGTAATATAACCTTTCTACTTCTACTCAAGATTTTCCTGTTTATAAACTAGCCCTTTTTGCCACAGTGTTGCACAGGGAGCTCACGTTCAGCTAATTACCTACCAGGACTCCCAGGGCTTTTTCAGAATTACTGCTTCCCAGGATAGAACCCCCTACCCTATAAGTATAGGCCTATATTATTTGTTCCTAGATGTATACATTTACAGTCAGCCATATTAAAATACATATTGTTTGCTTGCACTCATTCATTCAGTCTTCTCCATTATTTACCTCTCTGCCAATTTTTGTGTCATCTGCAAATTTCATCTGTCAAGATCTTATGTTTTCTTCCACGTCATTGATAACAATGAAATAATGTCAGGCCAAGAACTGATCCCTGTGGGATCCCCCTAGAAACACACCAGCTCCATGAGGTAACATTGCAAGGCCTACGTGTATCTTCCTGGTACTTTCAATACTCTCTCTCAGTCTGGGCCTGTCATTCCTTCTCTACTTTATTACAACCAGGTTCTTACAATATTCCAGAATTTCAGATATCCTTTCATTCGTATAGCCACACTTACCAATGCCCTTTGATTTAAATCTTTGACACTCTTTTAATAGGATGTTGTGCCATGCTAACATTTGCTTTTGGGAAGAAAGAGGGATGATAAGTACACAGAGCTCCCATGAGGATAAACTAACATGAATTAGACTGTCTACTGCTTGCCATTAACAAGGATGGAAGAATCTGGGAAGATCAGATTTGACCAAAACATTCAACTAAAGCAGCATCATGTAATGAATTATGGATAAAATGAACAAGCCGAGCTTCCTCATCAGCTCAAGAAGCAGAAGGGACTAGCCCGAGCTACATTCCCATCACAGAGCTACATTCCCATCACACAGCTAACCTCACCTACTAGATTAATTCAGTCATTGGCAAGGTTTCCTGTTTATGCAAGGGACCTTGGGAAAAGTATGTACAGTATGTGCTGAATATATTTTTGGACAAAGAGGCAAATGCACAAAAATATCCTTGTCATGATGGTTTCCAGTTCCTCACAGGGTTGTTTGTTTGTAGAGTGCCTGAATAATTAAAGGCTCCAACTCTGTACTGCAAAAAAGAAAACTGAAAATAAACGTGGTGTTGGAGGTGGAGGGGGTGGAAGGGAAGTGAAGGTGTCTTGGCACCACCCACCCAGGGAAGAGCTTAGCAGAAAAAACAAACAATAAAACACAGTGCACTAAATTAGTCTCTGGTGCAAGTCCATTGACTTCAGTAGAGTTATATAATGGATGAGTTTGGCCCTGGTTGTTCGGTTATGGGGTGGGACAGGGCACTAGATAAGCGCAATTGTCTCTGCAGCTGTCTGCAATTGTATACTTTATGGCAACAAAGAGGACTATTACAGGAGTTTAGGCTATAACAGAGATTGCTGGCAACAGAGTGCAGTTGGGTTATTTTGTGCACTCAGCACTGAAGTGAGGGTGAGGGTGGCTGCTCTTTGTAGACATAAGCCCAATTCTCAGTTGTCTTCTGTTACAATGGCTGCTGGTTTGGGATTTATTTCAAAACACTCAAGGCCCAAAGGATCTATATCAATGTAGGCCCAAAGTCAGGCTGCATTTTATTTTTTTCCATTCATAATCTGAAACCTCAAATCATTCAGGAGCATTACATATGCAGTGACTGTTTGCAAAAGATAGTTCCCATTAGTGATAGAAGTTAATGAGAAAACCAGTGCAAGCACAGTTGTTGGCCAGCTAATGTTGGTGTCAGCTGCAGGTTCAGGACATGGGAATATCCTGTTGTATCCATGGAGCAGAATACACTGTACTCATATGCCTCAGTTTCATCATATTGTTTACAGTAAGACCTTCTAAACCACTTCCTGTTAGGAAATGATTCCACTTGAATTGAGAATTATTTGGCATTCTGAGTGAGCAGATAGAAATAAAAATATTCTCCTAACAAACTGCATTCTCCCACTGAGATTAACTCAAGGCAAAAAACATTACACCCTGATCCATTCACATTGTATAGAAGCTTAGAGGTGTCTGGAGCCTAGTTTCCCCACCTATGGATTTCAGAGTTACTCTTCAAGCTTGATTTTGCTTCCCCCCGTTGTTAGAGGTGGGCATTTTGCCAAAGAAAAAATAAAAAGGATTTTTAAAAAGCATTTGAGGTGGTGACGCTTTTGTTTCTGTTTTGAAATATAAGGGCCAGGTCTTTCAGGCCTTGCTCCTCAGAGATCATGAATAAGGGCTGCAGAGCCAGGCCCTAAAAAAACACTTCTACAAATTAAACTTAATATTTTGTTTTGATGGGTTTTATGTTGTTGCCTAGGCAGACCACCATGAAGTTAGAAAGTTGTTTCAACTTTTCTTTGTGTATACATCTTTCCAGAAAGGATCAAACAGACAATAGAGAAATGTTCACATCCCCATGAAGATGATAACCTCAACCTCACTCATTACTCTCCTGCATCTCCCTACCTGACAAGAAGACCCGTCCACTAAAATTGCTTATTTGCAAACATAAAAAAAGAGAAAATGTGATTGAAAAAAGGCAAAAAAAATGTTGTGGCAATAGCATTTTGTTCAATAAAATCAACACCATGAGTGAAATCTTGACTCCATTGAAGTCAATGGGAATGTTGCCACTGACTTCAATGAGACCAGGATTTCGCCCCAAGTCTTCAAAGAACAAAAGCAAACACAGCTTATCTCTCTGGCAGGAGAAGAAAAAGAAAGAAAGAAGGAGATGGATTATGGGGGGACTGTTTTAGTTAAAAGGTCAGTCATCTTTACAAAAGATAATGAAACAAATGTCATTAGATATAGGAGATATAAAAGGTCAAATATATATCCTGAACATTGAGCTAAAATGTTACTGAAGGACTAAGAGAAGCAGAGGATCCCATCTCTTCCCTGGAGGATAACATGATTAAAGAGTAAAAATAATTTTGGATGAAGAATCTCTAGCAAGAAAAATAAATCCACATGGCAAAGACTTGAAGTAGCAAACCAAAGTCAGAGAAATGAGGTCCTTGCATTTGGTGCAATAGGGGCAGAAGAAGAGATCAGGAACTACTGTGATTAAATTTATTGGAAAACTTCTGAATGAGATGTTCAAAGCTTGAATCTTTCTGGGACTCAGAGAGCCGTAGGTACCTAGTTGGCCAAACAAAAATAAAACCTCCTCAAGCCATTGTAGAAGCCTGCGATACCATTTAAAATCAATTATTCAAAATGAAGGGAAATACAGAGCTTTTTTTTATTATTATTATTTTTTAATTTTTGAGAGCGAGAGAGTGAGTCAGGGTATAGCCACTGGAACTATTTACCAAAGAATGCAGCAGATTCTGTCTCTTGAAGCCTTTAATTCAAGATGGGATCTCTCGCTGAAAGATTGGTTCAATCACCAGTTATTGTCCTAGATGCAAGAATTGCTGGGTTAAATTCCATAGGTGAAATCCTGGCTCCATTAACATCAGTGGAAGATTAGCCATTGAGGTCAGGATTTCACCCAAAGAATCTATGAAAGGTGGGGGTCAGAATGTACAGGTGTTTTCAGGGTTGGTCCCTTATACATATTTAACATTCATTGGAGGGCTTTTCCACTATTCTTGTATACTTACCCTAATTTCATCACCATAACAGTACACTCTATATATTTCTGGACTTACACTTTGACAATTTCTCTTTACTGTAATGTATTTTAATACTCCTCCTATCTCTTTTCAGCATATTTCTCCCCACCCCTTTGAGAGAGATTCCTCTGAACAATAATTTATTATTGTAGTATTTTATTCACTATTTCTCAGAGAAGCACACACGGATTTGAATTAATAGTGTATTTTTTAATTTCTTGTTTGGCTATATGTCTTAAGAAGAAGGGTATCTAATTTATACAAACTGTCTTAATAAAATTCAAATATTACTTTATCCAAGTAATGGGTGCACTTTCTGTCAATTGAATTTTATGAAGAGAACTTATGACTCTCCTCTACTGCTTTGAAACCTATCAATGTCCTTCTAACTGCACAAGGCAAGTGACTTTTTTCATAGTCAGCCATAAAAACATATGCACATTTCCAGAGGTTCATTATTCAGCTGTATTACTGTAAATTATATGACTGAAGAAGAACTGATATGCAATTATATGGACTGTTTACAGCTGTAGGTTTCAAAGAGCTATAGAAAGGAAGGAAAGCATTATTAGCCCCATTTTGCATATGGAACAACTAAGCACAAAGGTCTAAAGTAATGTACCTGAGCGTTACTGTGGTTTAGTGAATACAACAGATGTTGTTTCTGTTACCTGCTCTGTCAAAAGCTTCCTCGGTCACCTTTGCCAAGTCACTTAGTCCCAGATATTTAAATCTAATTAAGCATTGCTGTGTTCAGTGTTGCAATGCCTAAGTCTCAATTTTAAAAGGAATTTAGGCATTTAGGGTCCTAAGTGCCCAAATTTCTTTATGAAAATAAGGCTCCTAAACCAGTGGAGTATCAATGCCAAGCACGGCAATGCATAAATACCTTTAAAGATATCGGTGTTAGCCTCTCTGTTCCTCCATTTCTCCATCTCTAAAATGTGGAGCGGGAGTGATGAGGTGAAGCCCTCAGAGCTGGTCCTAGTTGTTTCGACACCCCCCCTACCCCCCACACACCCCTCTTCACCTTCCTTCCCCAAGAGCTTAGCAGAAAAAACAATAAAACCAAAACGGCCAAGCAATGTGTCACTCTCCCAAACCCTAGATGCTGATTTAGTGCTCCCAGAAGTTGGCACCCAGGGCAACCATCCTGAGCACCTGCTCTTAAGGCTGGCCCTGCCTAAAAAGCAGAGAATTAAGGCCAATCAGTGGAAAAGGTGGGACTAGAACTCAAAATTTCCCCTCTCCCAGGCATGTGTGGATTTTTTGGAGGAGGGAGGATTGTGGTGAAAGGGGGATGAATGCAGCAGCAGCAGCAAGTTTTCTTTGGCCAAATCTCGCGTTCCATGAAAAATATTTGTGAAGTTGTCCGAGCTATCTTTGAGCAATTTTGTGGTATCAAGAATTTCACCATGAAGCTAATTTAGTCTCACACACTCAGCCCACCCAAGTTAATATAATAGCTTAAAATTCAGCATCAGATTGCTTAACACTTTCCATTACAAATGTAGCAGGCTTACCTGATCTGGCTTTGGGCCTAAATCAGTTTTCCCCATTTAGTACCTCAATTTCCTCTCTGATAGTCAACTCACTGGTTTCCCTCTGGCCATCCCCCAGCTTAAAGTGCTTTTAGGTCACTGAGGAGACTTAGCCCTTCAGCTAGGTCACAAAAGGCCTCCCCTCTTCTGGACTTCACTGAAGTGCAAGAGGAAACACAAATCAATCTTCCACCTCAGGCCAGGTCTACACTGCGACTTTAAATCGGTTTAATGGCCGATATACCAATTTAATGCTGTATCCGTTCACACGACATCATCATTAATATCGAGTTAAACGGCTCCTTAAATCGATTTCGGAACTCCTCCCAAACGAGAGGAGTAGCGCTAAATTCGATAGTGATAACTCGGATTAGGGTTCATGTGGACGGAAATCGACGTTATTGGCCTCCGGGCGGCATCCCAGAGTGCAGCACTGACCGCTCTGGACAGCAATCTGAACTCGGATGCAGCGGGCAGGTAAACAGGAAAAGCCCCGCGAACTTTTGAATTACATTTCCTGCTTGCCCAGCGTGGAGCTCTGATCAGCACGGCTGGCGATGCAGTTTGAAATCGAAAAAGAGCTCCAGCATAGACCGTACGGGAGATACTAGGTCTGATCGCTGTATGGGGAGACAAATCTGTTGTATCCAGCTCCGTTACAGAACACGAAATGCCAAAGCGTTTGAATAAAAAACCCCAGGATACACAGCGCTGTGTGACAAGCGTAACGGGAAGCCAGAGACTCAAATGGACGCTCATGAAGGGAGGGAGGGGGTACTGAGGACTCCAGCTATCCCACAGTCCACAGCAGTCTCTGAAAATTATTTGCATTCTTGGCTGAGCTCCC
Organism: Chelonoidis abingdonii; assembly: GCF_003597395.2. Classification (NCBI taxonomy): domain Eukaryota; kingdom Metazoa; phylum Chordata; order Testudines; family Testudinidae; genus Chelonoidis; species Chelonoidis abingdonii. Next base: position 129,831,104 of record NC_133771.1, read on the forward strand.
ATTGTCTGTAGGTTCAAACACAGTGTCTGGCGTGGTTCAGGGAACAGCTCCTCAGTTTATTTCCCCCCACCACCACGTGAAAAAAAAAAGGGAAAGATTGCTGTGCTATGGCGTTTGCTCAATGCACTCCGCGAAAAAGGCGCCAAAGGGTTGTCTGCTGCCTTCACAAAGGGAGGGGTGAGGCTGTACCCAGCACCACCCGGGGCAGTGTTTTCTGCCCCATCAGGCACTGTGCTCTCAACACGGAAGTGGGAACTATGGGATAGCTGAGGAACAGCTACCCACAGTGCACCGCTCCTGAAATCGATGGTAGCTTTGGACCATGGACGCAAACAATCGATTTCGGGATCCCACTGTGGACGCGCTAAACCGATTTTATTAGATCTGTTTTGTAATATCGGTTTAAGCTAATTCGAAATAATCGTGCAGTGTAGACGTACCCTCAGACTCTTGCCAATGCAGCCCATCCTCTCCAGGTCCGCCATTTCCCATACCCTTCTCTGGGGCTCAGCTTCCAGTTCTTCAGGGCTCCAATCAGTCCCTTTTCCCACCTTGTTGACAGAGGTGGCTGTACTATTCACATGGAGGCAATGCAAGAGGAACCTGTGGTCCACCTTCTACTACAGGTCCCAGGCCCTGGGACCCTAAACACTGGGCTATCTCCCCATAACCCAAATTCCTCTGTCTTTCGTTTCCAAGGCCTTTTCCTATATACTGCACTTAGGCCACCTCACTGACCCTTTTCTGGCTAGTATCCCATGCTTTAGTGCAGTGATCGCTTAATCTTAGGTCTGCTCTCCATGTCTCCCCTGAAGGACCACAAGCTACCCTTATAGCTCCCAACACATCTGGTCCTTACTCACATGCTCCCTCTGTCATGTGGCTTTTAGACTCATTCCTTGCATCTGGGGAGGCAGGTAGGCTAAACCTGGCACAAGTGAGGCTGAGTCCCACCCTGTTACCAGGCCAGCTTACCTTGTGACAACAACCCTCTGTTTTCAGGGGTTTTTTTACTTTGACAAATCAACCTGTCAGGCTGAAGTTTTCCATGCTTGGTCTCTGCCTGAAGCTGGATTATTTTGGAAAGTTTCAGCAAAAACAGTGGAGTTATTTCATAGAATGGTGTTGGTTAAAATAGGCAGTTTCTGTTATTGTCAACACATTTTATGACCATTTCTTTGAACAGCTCTAATGCCTCCTTAATGTTGAGTAGGGACTTGAAATATAGCAGGAGAGATAGTCCTGAGGGATGAAAAATTGCCCTTCACTCTTCCCAATCAAGTTTATCCAGCTTAAACCAAGATATAAACTGTAGAACATTGCCATGTGCACATGGCACAATAGAACGCGTTCAACTGCACCATATATGTTCTAAGACAGTGGTGGGCAACCTGGGGACAATCAGGGTAATCTGCTTGTGGGCCGCAAGACAGTTTGTTTATATTGACCATTTGCAGGCATGGCTGCCTGCAGCTCCTAGTGGCCCAGATCAGGAACTGAGAGCTTTGCTCATAAGTTTTGACCAGGCATCCAAGCACCTTCCTGCCCCAGATGTCATGGAGACCTCTGGAATTGAACGGTCCCGACTGGAGTACTTGGCAGCCCAGGAAAAATGGCAGCATGAGAGACTGACTGATGGCAGAACTGCCAATCAGGGAGATTGAGGCAACCCAATCAGCAGTCAAAGCCAACATGGAGGCTGAGGAAGAAAGCCAGCAAACAGATTGAGGAGAGAGCTCACTAAAGATGCATGGAACAAATAGCAAAAGTCAAAGCCAATGCTGAAGCTGAGGAGACAACACACCAGAAAAAGGTGGAAGCTCAGGCATTGCAGCTCAGAGTTCTGGAGCAGCAAAAGGCAGTTTCCTGATCAATGAGTACACCCCTCGAGAACACCAGGGAATGGGAAGAAGTCTGCTCAATTTATAAAGAGACTGGACAGAAGAGTACTGGTCCACCTTTGACAGCCTGTGAGATGCACAAGATCCCAGAGGATAAAATTATGCTTATCCTCCTAACCAGATCAACTGGGAAAGCTACACAAGTTTTTAATAGTATGGAGGAAGAGGATGCTAAGGTGGATAAAAAAAATTAAGCAAAAAGGAACGGAAAACATTTAAAATGACCCTGAGACCTATCGACTGAAGTATAGAAATCTCAAAACATTTGACAATATCACTCACGTGCAATATGTGCATCACATGTGTTATTGAAAGGGATTATAAAAAATTGATCTGATGGTCCTGGAGCAATTGTTATGAATAGTTACATGAGGTAAAGGCAGCCATCTGTTCTCCAGAGCTCAAACTGATGGAACAAGTATCCATGCTGTCTCCTCTTCCTGGGTGAGCTGGATAGGCAATTGGGAGTCTTTGTTCTTTCAGTGGCTCATTTGGTTTCAAAGGATCTTCTTGTATGCAGGGCCAGCACTTTGCATTGTAAACCTCTCTAACTGTGTAACTCACCAAACAGGAAAGAAGCATTAATTAACTTAAACACTCAATATAACTTTATATCATGGGTTACAGATGTTATAAGTGAGCTCACTACATGCAGCATCTTATATGCATTTCACCAACTCTAAACACATTCTTATCAACTTAACATCTATTTTTACAATGCTAACCCACAGATAAAGCCAGTCTGGTTTCCAGCTACTCATTTGTCAGTATTCAGTGAGGCCTAGGGGCCTTGGCATGAGCCAGCACCTGGTCTGCCAGCATCACATCTATAATAAAGTGAATCACAAAATTTCAACTAGACCTGCTTCTTGTGCGTAGTATATCACCACTACATCAAACAGAGGATTTTAATTTAGTCCCATTATGCTATTTTAGACAAATAAAAACCTATGGCATTTCAAACTATCACCAGGCCTTAGGGCCTTTAAAAACTTTGCTTAGATCAAGAGTTTGGTGGCTTTTGAAGAAGCTTTAATCCACCTAGCAAAAGACTACTCTAATTCTGCTCAGCATTTTCACAAGCAGAGATTTCCTCATAATGCCACATTCATTACTTCAAGGAACAATTTCATGCCAAATAGGGATCACAGCTATTACGCTCATATACCTGTAGATTTAATAATAAATTTGGATAGCAGTCAAGTGAGATCAAATAGGTAGAGAATGAACTCTTCTATACTCAGAGAAAAAATATTCTTACACACTAGAAAAAATGTACTAACATCCATTTCTGAGCTCAGGCTCAGTTCAAACATAATGAGACCTCTATGAAACAAAAAAAAAAAACTTTCCGTTAGAGGTGTTATAACCAAAGAACATGATTAGATAAAAAAATCACAATTTACTGAAACTGCACATTTAGAAAAGAGAAAAATAAGACTGAAGATCAATCAGCTAATGAGAGACTACAAACCTTTGTAAGGTGAAATATGATATTAATAAAAATCTGTGACAATAAAGTAGTGTATGCCTTATTTAGGCCAAAGTGAAGCTTTTATGAATCTGGCAATAAGGCTTTCAGACTACCAGCCTGGCATTTAAAGAAAATTAGAAAGTTCAACTGGAATCTCAACTTTAGAAATAATTAGCAAAATGCTTATTTCTGAACTCGCATCCACAAATGGAATCTTTGTACCCTTGTGTGTGAACCTGTATAAATCCTGATTCTCTTCAGAACAAAAGAAGTTTAAGTTATTCTTTCCTAAAATTACATTACCAAAAGAATTAGAAGTGGCTACAAATAGCCTGGAGCAGAATATTACACTAGATGGGGTAAAAGGAGGGCTTAAAAAATGGTACCTTGCCTGATAGAAATGAACTGCTTGAGGGGTTATATATTATACACAGCAAAATATAAGCCTGGACTCATGGAGCTAGATCCTCAGCTAGCACAAATCAGTGTAACTCCATAGACTGTAACAGAACTAAACAGATTGACACCGCTTGAGGATGAGAGTCATTTAACAATTAAGTGAAATGCCTCTCACCATGAACTGGGAAATAGTTTCAATAGTGTCCATAATTTTAAAGCCTGGTAAGGACCCAACAAAATGTAGTACTATCATCAGAAATCCCCGATAAATGCTAGCTATAAACTATTAATGAAGATCCTAAAAACACAAGACTAACTAAAAGTAAGATTAATATTTTAAATCCAGGTTAGGTTACTTACATGCCAAGGAAATACCGGTGGAGAAGAAAGAGGTTCCACAAATTGTTTTTGACAAGAATGAATTGTGCTACCTACAATATGCTTATGGTGAAATTCTCCCTTGTGCAGAGGTCCAACAGAAATCCCATCATGCACCACTTAACTAGGACATAAGTGGTGCATGGGCATGAAGCCAGTGGCTTTTTTTTTTTTTTTTTAAATACAAAGGGATCAGTTTTGCCGTCAAAGAATTCAGATTTGGTCCAATTTTTTAGAAATATATCACAAGCTCAGCTTAATTCCTGTTCCAGACATGTATATTTTTTTCAGAGGCTACAAAATAAAACCTTATCTAGATGCAAAATAAAAATATAGGCATGACCAGCTGTAAAGCAAGCAGCATGTGTTGGGTACAGTTAGTAACATTTCAGGATTTTTTGGAGAAATTCACCCTTATGCAAAGAATCAGCCCAAGGTCTCTGAACTACTTAAGTCCTATTTAAGCCCTAATTTGACATCCCATCTTGTCCTGATTTGCAGGAAGACAATAGAAGCCAGTCCCCATGCTAAACTACATATATAAAGCTTGGTCCAAAGACAACTGAAGTCAACGGGTTATGGATCAGGCCCATCGGAATACTAGATACTAGTCATAAGGAGAGTCTGTCTCAATCAGTGAATCTGTACTAAGTGAAACCAAAATTGCAGGCTAGAAAACTAATTTTCTTTTTCACCTGCAATGGATTCACTCCTCTGGGCAGAAGTCATGGGAAGTAGCAGCCAGTCATCAACCACATAGGCAATATAATAAGATAGTGAACAGATCCAGAAATAGTCAGTACAAATAAAGATAAGAAAGAGGTGGCTATAGGTGAAACAAAGTGATCATTGAGAAAACTTCTTGAAGTTGAATTAGCTTGAGACAGATAGAGATGCTGTAAAGCCTAGCTGAACTCAAAAATTACTTCTTCCCAGAAGGAAAAGTTTTATATCCCTTTGTATACTTTTTATTTTAATCAATACAGTTTCATCCTCAAAACTTATTGTAAATAGATTGAAGGATCTGTTACCTGAAAATTGTGTCTGGCAAACAGCAACACAAATTTGTAATTTTCAGAGAAAGAATGTAGAGCTGACCAGGAAGCAGGTTTCCTCCTATCAGAGCTGGTATTTTAGTATCCACCATGCTCCTTATCTCTCGTGGAATGAGCCCCAGAGATCTCATGGGTGGGAAGCACAAGGGCAGGGGAAGTTACCAAATTGATGATTTATTTGCCTGGTAGATGGGGTTATTTGGGTCATCTGGTAAAGGAAAACTTGGAATACAATGTAGCCTTTCCATGAGTGCACTAAATATAGATGGTCAGGAATTTTTTGATTAATTTTTTGGGGGGCGAGGAGGGGTCACAAAAGGCCTATTTGTTGAAACCAAAATTTTTTGTGGGAAAAGGTCATTGAGTTTCCCATTATGGAAAAATAAATTGGAGTTATTCAAGCATCCTGTTTTGATCTTTTCAAAATGAAAAAGTTCCAGTTTGGGATTGAAATGAATTTTTGTTCTGAAATTTAACTTCATTTACAGAGTTAAAAATGTAAAAAAAAAATGTAAAGGTCAACACTGAAATGAAATGTGGCAATTATCAGGTCACATTTTTTTTCCAAATTTAGAGGAGGGTAATATAATTAATTCCAATATACATGAGTTTATGGAAGATAGATCTTGTCAAACACACATATCTTTTTTTTATGAGATTTCAAGTTTGGTTGATAAAAGGTAATAATGTTGATGTAGTATACTCAGGCTTCTCTAAGGTTTTGACTTTGTACTACATGATATTTTGAGTAAAAAACTAGAATGATATAAAATGAACATGCTACACATTAAATGAATAAAAAACTGGCTAAACAGCAGGTCTCAAAATGTAATTGTAAATGGCGAAACATCATTGAGCAGGTATGTTTCTAGTGGGGTCTTGCAAAATCTGTTCTTGGCTATATGCTATTTAAAATGTTTATCAATGACTTGGAAGAAAACATAAAATCATCAGTGATAAAGTTTGTAGATAACACAAACATTGGAGAAGTGGTAAATAACAAAGAGAACAGGTGACAAATACAGGCGATTTAGATCACTTGCTAAGCTGGGCACAAGCAAACAATATGCATTTTAATACGGGCAAATGTAAATCTAGGAACAAAGAATGTAGGCCACACTTACAGGATGGGGGACTCTCCTGGGAAGTGGTGTTTCTGAAAAAGATGTGGGGGTCATAGTGAATAATTGTTATGGACTGGGATGTAGGCAGTCAGGTCTAGTGACCAGAGCAAGCATACAGGTTGGGGAACAAAGCCAAGGGTCAGCACAAGAGTCAATTGCCAGTTACCAGAGCCAGGGATTAAGCCAGAGTCTGAACCAAGAATCAGAGCTGAGGTCAGATGTCAAATGCCAGAGCCAAGCCAGAGTCAGGGTGAGAAGTCAGAGGCCACGGTTAAAGCCGGGACTGGTCACTGAGGATTGAAGGCAAGGGGTGAGGACAGAAAGAGAAGCAAGGCTCAGGCATGGTGGGATATTGCAGAAGCCAGGAGCAGAGCAGAACAGGAAGGGTGCCGGAGGCAGGCACAAGCAGGGTCCAATGCAGCCACACCAGGAAACCATCTTGTTGCTTGGACAAACTTTCTGTTCCTCCTCCTGACTTAAATAGTGTGGTTGGACCAATCCGTGGAGCCAGGCAATCCTCCAATCACAGATTCCATGGGTGATGCCTTGGCTGGGGCTGTAGTCCTAGTAGCTTCTCAGCCCATGTAATTTCAGTAGTCATTGGATACAGGCCAGGATGTGGCAGCTCTCTGGGGACTCCCAGCCCTGGGTTCAAGAGGTGGGACACTGCAATAATCAGCTATTCCTTAGCTCCCAGTGCAATGTTATAGAGAAAAGAGCTAATGTGATCATTGGGTATATAAACAGGAGACTGTCAATTAGGAGAGAGGTTAAATTATCTCTATATTTGGCACTGGTACAACCACTGCTGGAATACTGTGTCCAGTTCTGATGTCCACAATTCAAGAAGGGTGTTGATAAATTGGAGAGGGTTCAGAGAAGAGCCATGAGAATGACTAAGGTATTAGAAAACATACTTTATAGTGAGAGACTCAAGAAGCCCAATCTATGTAGCTTTAAAAAGAGTAGGACAAAGGATGACTTGATCACCGTCTGTAAGTACCTTCATTGGAAACGAATATTTGATAATGCCCTCTTCAGTCTAGCAGACAAAGTTGTAACAAGGTCCAAAGGGATGAAGATGAAGCTAGAAAATTTCAGATTCAAAATAAGGCATAGATTTTTAAACAGTGAGCATAACTTCCCATTGGAACAATTTACCAAAGATGTGGGAAAGATTGCAAGTTTTTGTAAAAGATATTCTCTAGTCCAAACAGGAATTAATTAAGGAAAGTTCTATGGCATCTGTTATGCGTGAGGTCAGACTAGATGATCACATTGGTCCTCTCAGGCCTTATCATGAAAAAAGTGTTGGATTTTTGGTTTGCAAAAATTTTTGAGATTTTGACTCTTGGTCTCAAATTGGGATGGGAAAATTTGCAAAATCTCAAAATTGTTCAAGGGACAGGAAAGTCATTTCCTGCCTTGTTTTACTGCCAGCCATCACAAAAAAGCCATTAGTCCCAGGGCCGCCGAGAGCAGGTTCGGGCCCCAGCGAAAACATTTTTGAGCCCCCCAGCAAGGGCAGATGGCTAAACAGGGCCGATGAAGCTGGGGAAGCCAGATCCCTGGCCTCTTTCCAGACCACCGGGCCCCAGTAATTTGTACGAGCTCTCCCCCTCTCTTGTCAGCCCTGATTAGTTCCCAAAGTAAATGAACTCCATTCCAGATGCAAAATTCTGGGAATGGGAAATAGAGAAAAGAGAACTCTTTTCCCAGAAGAAAAACAATCTTTTGTAAAAGACTCTTACATTGATCAGATAGGGAAAAAATCTGCTTTCTTCAGTAGAAGGCATGGGCAGTGCTTCAAACATGGCAGAAAGTTGCAAGAAACAGGCCAGCTTTTATTTCCAAAGGAAAAATACAGGAATTCTGTCTTCATTCTGCAGGATCAGCCAAAAATACTCATTAGTAAGGACTTCCATCCAGAGCATTCACTCTAGCACAGGAAAAATAAATCCTGCAGTGTATCAGATACTACTTTTTGGTAAGTGTTGGCAGATGTTGATATTTGGAAGCAGTGACCACTGCAGATGGAGTGTTTAGAGAGCGAGTCTTCTGAAAACCCACACTCCAACACCATTCCTAATTTTCAGTTTAGCAATCCAATTCATCAAAAATATCAGAGTTCTTAAAAAGCAAAAGCAGCTTAATGATTCATGGTGATGACTTGTGAAAAGAGAAAATGAAGTTTCCGTTACAACTCATTAATTTGAACTTTTATCCATGCCATCTTGTTAAAGGGATTATAAATAAAGAACTGAATGCCAATCTGCTTCTCCTTCTCAAAAGCTTGCAAAGGGCTTCACAGCTGGCATCTGAAAAGCCCTCACTCTTCATACTGTACAGAATGTGCTTACAGTACTTTGAAAAAACACCGCATCCAAATAATACCCCATCTAAATGGGCATATTGGTAACATTAGCCAATGTGAGTTTTATCTCAGCAATACATGATATGATTCTGCCACAAGTATATCATTTATAGCTAATTGGACTCCATATTACAACTATATGGGGTTGATTCATCAGTGAGCTTTTCCAGTTTTGCACCAGAGTAATAGAAGATTAGGGTTAGAAGAGACCTCAGGAGGTCATCCAGTACATCCCCCTGCTCAAAGCAGAGTAATGCTATTGATTTAAGTGGAGCAAAACTGGTGTATGATCTGTCTAGTGCATGTGGTAATCAGGCCCTCTATCTCCACTCTGTGGATCAACTAGAGTGGACACTTTATGCTTCCAGAACTCACTCAATGGGTGAGGTTTCAGGAAAAGCTTACTATACTCTCTTTACATACCATGGGGAAAAATACAGATGGAGCTCTTGGAAAGGAATTAATAAATTCTACTGGCATTGATCATGAGCAAAGATGGTGGCAGTTTTAGTACTGGTTGAAATGCAAGACAGCAACTTGTGTGGTCACCATTCATTCATCACATGAGGGAAGAAATTTTACCTCTGGCATCTACAAGAATTGAGGGTAAAATTCCTTCCTGAGCAGAGGCCCAGCAAAAAGACTATGCACCTAACAAGCCTTAACTGGGCCATAAGTAATGCATAAATTTTGTGTGGCTCAGTGCTAAAGAGAAAATGCCGGTTTGAATGGGAGACTCAACAACACAAATAGGTAGGGGCAAAGAAAGCTATTCTTTAGGCCAGAAGTGACATACCTATTTGGGACGAAATTCACACCTGCCAGCTGCAGATCTATATCCTACTTAACCTTTCAAGATAGAGTTTAAGTGGAATTGAAGTGTTTTTTGTTATGCAAGCTTGATGCACAGGGGTTAATTTCATTTTTTGTGAGCATCCAATCAAAAATTAATCATCCAATGGTACTTCTGTAGCAATATTTTGAAATTAGACATGGTTTTGGACTTTTTCTGCCCCATGTTTTATTTTTCCATTGTCTTTATTAAAAATTGTTTTGTGGCTGAAAGATTTAAATACAGTACACACAAGCATCTCTCTCTCTCTCTCTCTCTGGGAAAATATATTGTTTCCTTTCAACCCCCGCCCGCCCCATCCCAATTAACAAATCTCATCAATATGCCAAGTTCAAATAATTCCAGTATATTGTAAGAGAAGGAAGTCCAGGCCTCTTTCCCCAAGCTTGTGAACAGAATAAAAATAGATGCTGACTCCACATATGAAGAGCAGGGAAACTTCATTTATATCCATTTGCAAAGTTTACCTATTTCTTAAAACTTACAGCCTTCTCTCAAAGGACAAATTGACAATTTGTGGGTCACACATTTTTGAGGTCCCAATACAGTGGAAACAGGGTGACAATTTAATGACCTTTGTTATACAGGAGGTCAGACTAAATGATCTACTGGTCCTTTGTGGTCTTAAATCTATTAATCTAAATATTGCATTTTAAGTTTTGTGATTTTAAGTTTTGCAAAAAGCCTGCAGCTGATCTGTAAACAAAAAAATTAGCTATCCCAAGAAGGTGAGTTGCAAGCAACAAATAATCTTCAAGAACTGTATAATACACAAAAGGCTTCATTAGCCATGGAGGGAAGTTTTAGCGCAACATTGTTTAAGATCCAGATCTCAAGAAACTTACAAAGAGAATTTTTGAAGCACTTACAGCCAAAATCTTTCCCGTCAACCTATTTATTTATAGACATTAGCTTCAGGAACCTCCTTCCTTCTCCCCTCCCCCAGTGATAATTGACTAGAACACAACATAAAATGACCTTGGATTGTTTATTTACTTTAAAAGTTTCTTGTTTTGTCAGATTATGAGCTGCTCTACATGGACTTAGCCTGTAGGCGATTACAAAAAGGACAAGGATGCATGGAAAGAAAAGAGTCAGGTAATCAGAGAGGAAATTGTGCTGCTGTAGGATGGTGCCACAGCTGGTGAATCATATCATTCTTTAATTATTTCATCTGTTAAATATTTATGAAGAGTGTCTGGAGAACAAAAAACTATCCAACACCCAGATGTTTTAGACCTTGTAGCTGAATGTTAATGCACAGAAGAGAGCCCAGTGGCACAGTTATTCCAATTCAATGGAAAATAAATCACCCTAACAAAAGGTAATAATTCAATTAGTATAACAGGAATGGCAAAAACGTCAGGAAATAGACAAGCATGATTTTGGATAACATGCCGAGCTGGGCAGCTTTACAACCGTATGGTCAATAATATGCTTTGAACAATTGTGCATCCGGATCATATTTTCCCTTCAATTCTCTGTATATATGTATTTTTAACCTAAAATTATATTGGCATATATGCAGCGTGCACCGTAAAATGCAACTTTCTTGTTTTACATGCTATTAACACATTTTTAATAGGGAAATCTACCCCATCACGAATTACATGATGACAATGGTCCTATGAAGATTTCAACTTTGCTCCCTGTAAAAAGAAAACCATGCTAAAATACTTCAATATATTCAAACATAAGGAGCTGGAAGGACTCCATGCAGACATAGGGATTGACCCAGATGGAGTTCGTTACAGAATTAAGGTCCAGTTATGAGGCAATGCTGAGTTAAGTTTTTCGCAGCTATCATCTGTTTTCTAAATAAGGGCCAATTCTGCAGTCATTACTCAGCCTTAACTTCCACTGACTTTAAATGTGGTTATGCCTGAGTTATGTATAGAGTGGTTTAGCCATAAATGGCATCTATGGCATAAACCATCTCTGGATGTTTGCCCAATTTATGCAAGCACCATCACAAAACAAGGACTATATATTTTCAAGATTTTTAAAGCAATAAAACTATTAAAGTACCTCAGCTACCTACCTTTAATTAGTATGAATTAGACAGAATGGCTATGGGAAATTGAGCTTGAGAGCACATCACATACAATGAAGGGAATATTTTCAGATTCCTCCCGAGCAATGAAAATGTGTGTTTTGTGAGCAATTTATGTTAAATTGGTGCAGTAGAAACAAACATCATAAAAAACCCTACCAGGTGTTTGTATGTATGCATTACATACATGAATCAAGCATTTTTGATTTCATCTTATAGGGAAGAAAAGCAGATACTAGAAGCCAAGGTAGCATACTCTTTAAGTACAACTATACCAGAATAGGAACATAGGAATTGTCACAATGGACCAGAAGAGTGGTCCAAATAGCCCAGTACCCTGGTTTGACACTGCTCAGCACCAGAAGCTTCAGAGGAGGATGCAAGAAACCCTGCTGCAGATTAATCTGTGCCCCCTAACAGTCTGAAATTCCTTCAGAGAGAGATGCAAGAAACTTCATAGTGGACAGTTATGGAGCAGTCTGCCTACATGAAATGTTTTGTGCAACAAACCAATCGAGATAGGAAAGAATTTTGAATATCTAAATGGAGCTGAAATACCTTTGTGGGTGTAGCAACACAGATAAGTAAAAGTGAAAGGGTATTGCTCTTGTGTGGCTGAACACAAACACAACAACAAGACCCCCTCCGGTCAAAGCCAAGCACAAAGATCTAGCATATGGTTTGCTTCAGCAAAGTTTCAGACAAAACGAAAAAACAGCACTTGGCCTCCTAGTTTTTCTCACAGCTACAGACCTTTTCACCTGCCTGGAGACCCTTCCTGACTCTTACTGCCTGACTGAACCTCTAATGCCCTCGGCACATCTCTTTTTGGTATACTGGGAGGTAATCCATTCATTCTACACAGCCGACCAACACAGCAACCCAGCAAATCCCTGCACTCACACCAAGTAGCAGAAGGATAAAATTCATTTGTTTCTTGCCAACCTTTAAACATGGTTTATTTACCCCCTCTGTGGGGTATCTGTTGTCATACATTTTACTCATTACATAAAGAAATATGGAAAATACTCACCCATGGGGGAAACTAGATATCATCAATAACTGAGGCATGGTTGTAATAAATAAATAAAATAAAATAAAATAAAATAAAATAAAATAAAAACAAACTGCTGAATTTGTCCCCAAAGGTTTTATTTGTGCATTCACGCACCTAATATTTCATATCAGATCTGAAAGTAAGAAAGTAAGCTGACTTTTTGATTATAGAACATATTAGAAACTGACTGTATTTTTATCGATCTATCAAAACATTTGAAGGATTGATTACCACAGTTTCCAAGTCATTCATTCCTCAGGAGGTGCAGACATGAGAATGTTGCAGTCCATGGCAAACAAAGGGAATAAAAAGCTTTAATGCTCTTGATTGAAAGTATAATTTTCAGTCTCAATCTAAGCGTTGTAGCCATTTTTGCCTTGAAATCATTGTGCTAAGCAAAGAATACTTTATAATTAAGAAAACTACTCAGTGTTTGTTTAGTGCAGTGTTATAGATGTCTTTTGAAAAGGTTCATTGAACCTTAAAAGAGGTGTCATTCATATTCTATCTTTAGTAAGACAACACAAAGGAAATCTCAAACGAAAAACAGTGGAATTAGACTGAAAATTCTCCAGAATGCAACAGTTTGTTTGATAATTACATTGAACTGAGTTCATTACATCAGATGGCACAAAAATGATTTAAATCATTCACTTAAGGTAGGCTGTGTCATTTATTCTCTCTCCCTCATTCGCTCCTGAGTATATCTGATGCAAGGCATTCCTCTCCCCTTTAACTGATAGTCCAACAGACAAGTCTGCTGGATCTCATAGTAAAATGACAGCCATTTGCCCGTCAGATTGTGCTCCCATCTATGACTAGTAATTTAAAGCTTCCTAAGGTCCTTAAAGATCCAACAAGAGTGGCAGGCAGAAACAACACATGCATCTTCAGTGATGCAACTGTATCATGAGATAGGTCCAAGTAGCCACCTAACTATCAACTGGTCATCAACACACACCCTCAGAATAATCATCTGTACAATCAACAGCAGGGAGAAAGTACATCAAGGAATTGAACAAAAAAGACAGACTGAGACAGTTTAAGAGGTGCTGTGACCTGTGTGTAAAAAAGAGGTTAGAGATTTGTAACAACTGGAAGGAGAAGTGATAAACAAAAAGACTCAAGACACAGGAAAGCCGGGAGGGGAGCAGACTGTTTTCCTACCCTATTAAGAAGCACCTTAGGCATAAGCACTGACTTTCTTCTGTCTGGGTAGGTGCTCCACCCCTGCTGTACGCCGAGGACCTGCCCTCACTCCGCCCTTTCCCCCAAGGCCCCATCCTTACCCCCTCTTCTTACCCCCTGCTCTGCTCCCTCCACCAAGCACATCCCACCCTCACTCCATCTCTTCCCGCCCCCGCGCCAACCCCACCGCCCCAGCACCTCCCATCGCCAAACTGCTGACCAGTGAGTGGCTGCTCAGCATTCACTAGTTTTTCCCCCGCATGTGACTGAATCAGAAAGGGAAGTCCCACACTCCTTGTGCTATGTGCTTTTATTAAAGGTCTTCAGGGCAGAAGAGGTTTCATGGTTTACTGGGATGTGTGGCTTGTGAGACGTTTCTGAGCTAGTGTACCAAAGGAAGTGATGGGACAGCGCCATCCTGTAGTAAATTTACAAGCAGAGCAAACAGTAGCAAGTGCACAATAGGGGACAATCCTGGAATAGCAAGGAGGGATGGAAGAGATGACCTAATAGCACGCCACTCTTCCCTCTACCCACATCTCTGACTCTACTGGACAAACAGAAGAAAGAAACCCACTCCGTAGGGCCTAAGCCATAATTCTTTTCTGGAGCTCCTGCTGGGGCAGCACATTCCTTACACAGGGACAAGCCCAAATGCTTATCAAACCCACAGCTGGTGCTTTCCCATCCATTTGTCATGTGTCAGGTTTTCCTTCTCTCCAGCACATTTTGCCTTTCGTACCTGACTCAACTTTTCTCACACAGAGCCACAAGCACAAGCCCAGGGAAAAGAAAAGAGCCACAACAATCCATTAGGGAAGAGCATACAGACTCAGAAGCAGTTCCCTTCCAGCTAATGGTGTTGCTGTTAGCTCCTGGCTCCTTCGCAAGTAGAATGAACATACCCCCTGAACGTCCCATCAGATTTACTTCCTGAACCAGGGGGACCCTTCCCCCACTGGGAGGAGTCAGAGCCTTTGGGGGCCATCTTTACATGTGCCAAGAGCACTTACCCATGCATCCAGTACTGTAATTGTACTACAAATGTAACCTGGTTGAACTGATCTCTGGAATAAGTATAATTTTATAGCCAAAAGAGTGTTCTCGCTAGTGATTCCTCCCGTGCTGAAGGAGAAGCGATGAGAGGAAAGGAGCAAACCAGCATGAATTGTTTTTCAAGCCCAGCTAGCTGAAGAGGCAGTCTTACTACAGCGTTTCCTCTCAAATTAGATTCCTCTCTCTGTAGCTTCCAAACATTACTACCAACTTTCAATATAGCATATTTGAAACAAAACAAATGACCTTCATACAACCGTAGATGTTGGAACTGCTTTTCAGCTGAGTAGTTGTGTTACCAAAAATAATCACGACTCTGAATGCTGAGTTTCAACCCTTTCTCCTCAGCTCTTTTGCTAAGAAAGAGGGGTTCACACACTAATGGAGAGTACTAGTCATGCAATCCAAACACAGTATCCCTTTTCGAGCAGCATAGTACCCGTTGTCCCAGGCATTTATGAAAATGCGAGGAAGATAGCAGAGTGACTCAAAAGAGCAGCTGACCGGGACATGCAAACTGGCTGTAGTGTCTGGACTGCACATGATTCACTAACAGCATACTGGGTTTCCTTTAGTTGTAGAAAGCCATATTGTGTTCACATGCTCGCATAGACAGAAATGCCAGAGAGAGTACTTTATGAAGACAAACACTTTTCCATAACACTCTGACCATCTAAAGCCATCAAGTATTTGGAGCACCAATAACATGGCAGAAATTAGATCCATGTCAATAAGTTGCAAGTGGGCTATATTGTAGCTGATAAGAGGGAAATGTAGCCACCCTTTCTGGAATGGGAAGATATCTGTTCTCCTTCACTTTGGTCTCTAAAAGAACAATTTCTGAAATTCTTCCAAAAGTAGTGTCATAAACAGATAGTTAAGAGTTAAGACGTTCACCTAGCCTAGCTGACACCTGACCAGAGGAACCAATGGGGGAACAAGAAGTTTCAAAAGGAAGGAGGGAAGTTTCCTTTCTTTAGTCAGTTTCAGCTGGAGTGAAAAAGATCAAGGAACCAGCCACTTATCAGATTACTAAGTTTTAGAAAGGAATAAATAGGTTTATGTTTATTTTCTTTTGTAACTTGTCTTTGTGCAATTAGGGGAATAATCAAATTTGGGTATTCTTGTGTGTACTAAGGTTTTTGCCCAGGGAAACATCCTGTGGTTTAAATCTGTTTTCTGTGAGATCAGCTTGTATGCTATCTCCCAGAGGTTTTTTCTTTTACCTTTATTTTCTTTAATTAAAAGGCTTCTTTTTAAGAACCGATTGATTTTTTCCCTGTTCTTGAGATCCAAGGGGATTGGATCTGGACTCACCAGGAATTGGTGGGGGAAAGGAGGGGGGATGGTTAAATTCTCCTTGTAATAAGATCCAAGGGGTTTGGATCAGTGTTCACCAGGGAATTGGTGGAGGAGTCTCTCAAGGCTACCCAGGGAGGGGAAGGTTTTGGGGGGGAAAGACAGAGTTTTCCAGATGACAAACATTCGGATGGTGGCAGCAAAACCAGATCTAAACTGGTAATTAAGCTGAGGGTTTCTCATGCAGGTCCTCATATCTGTACTCTAAAGTCCAGAATGGGGGTAAAACCTATGACAAGTACCACTCCCAGCACTCTCCACATATGGGATGTTCTTCAGTGGCATACAGCAATGTGGCAGTTCTATACCACTTTCCTTGGCAGCCCCTGATGTACATGGTATAACTGGGGAAAGCACTGTTTTGCCCTTGCCATTCTTGGCTACCAGAACAGTGCCTAGAGGACACAGAAAGCAACCTTGTGCTGGTTTCTGAACTTGTTCCAGAAGATATGGAGTGCAAAGATAGTCTTTTTCCCTCTCCCCTTTCCTAAGCTGAGCAGACCTCAGCTAGGACTGAGAACAAGGGGTTCCATCTCCAAAACCCCTTTCATTTGTGTATAAACTGAGTCTTTTTCTTTCAAGTTATTCCTCCTCAGAGACTTCAGTTGCATTAATTTTAATTTTTGCCACTTTGCATTCTTCATGCCTGATCCAAAAAGAAAGCGAAGATTCAAGGTCCTGGTCAAACATTAGGAATTAAGCACCAGGCAGTGAGCCATCCTTTGGATTGAGTTAGTAATAGTTTCTACCCTTAGGCTGGCCATTAAATTAAGAAAACTCTTCATTCTGACACTTCAAGCCAAAAAAGGGAAGGCAGCCTATGAGATACCATCCAGTGCATCTGGGAGTACTGGAATGCAGAATTTATAGGTGGGCAGGTGAAGGGAGGATGCAGGGCGGTGGATGACAAGAACTATTAACATTTGCTAATCTAATTGAAATCCAAAAATGAGAATCCTTTTTTTCCTATCAGACTTTAAAGAAAGGTGTTCTAAACAATAATAAAAATCTCCAAAATATAAGCTTCCTAAATGAGCTACATAATGTTCCCTGCCATAATCACCACTGCAACGAGAAAATTGCTCAAATCGTTTCTGAGCCAGAGTTGTCAGTCATGCTGCTCTGTGCTCTGAGTAGCAATGTTCTGTGCAATTAATATCAAACCTTCCAAGGCAGCTCTGACTTCTGATGTTCTGTGTGCTTCTGTCATTACAGAAAATGCAAAGCCATACATGACTGTAATATAGAGCACTGAAGGGAAGATGAGAGGAAGAAAACTTTTGTAGTCAAATAGGTCCAGAAATTGTAAGATAATGAAGGTGTAGTTTTGTGCAAGATTGCAGCAACTCACTTTGTCTCACCCTCCGCCACATACACATTTTTATGCTTAATTATAGTTTTTATTGCACTCGTAAGAAATTCAGCTGGTGAAATAACCCTAGGAGCCAAGAACAATTCATTTTTTCCCCCTTTTTGAAAAACTTCCAGCCCAGCCATTATGCACTCTCTCTTTGTAAGCTGAGATGAAACCAAGTGCTATTAGACTCTTGTTTACTTTGGGGTCCTCAGCTGTGATCATTATTCTGAGTCTTCATGAAAATCCTGGGGAAGGAAATGGACGAGAGACATACAGGGATGTAAACAGGACAAAATTATTCTTATCTGCACCTTTCTGTGCCTTTGCACTGCAAAATTACCACTAGCATCAGTAAAATGCACATCAGGCACTGAGCGTAGAGAGCCCTGGCAAAGGGAAAAATCACAAATCAAGTAGGTATGAAACCAATCCTGCAACATCAGACACCTCCCCCCACATATGTTTAAATTATACACCCTAAGCATAGCTTGCTGAAGAAACATCCCTCAACATAAGCGTTGGAGGGGTGGAAAGGAAGGATAAATTACATATGAGGGCATTCTTAAATAGCATTGAAATTCAAGATGGTAAGCGATCTGGAAAATAGAGATTATTCATCAAACGCCTCAGTATATTTAGAACAGTGCAAATTTGCACTCATTTACTATTTGTGACCGGATTAAAAAATTAAGCCCACAGCAGGCAGTACTTTGAAGCAGAATTTGATGGACATAAACAGGAGCCCAACAGACATAATCTGGGGTTTATTTACATTTTGCTACATAGCACCTGTCAAATAATATCTGTGCTCACTCCTGTAACCCCTGACTCACATGACCTGTCCTGATGAAATCAACAGGGCTACTCCTGGGAGTAAAGATTGCAGGATTTGGCCTTAGTCATTAAAAGGTAATAGACTACACAGAATCGTAGCAATTACCTTCAGGCAACAGTCTATTTAAGTAAGATGTTTATTTGTGGAATTCTAAGGATCCTGTCGGTAAGAAACAATGCTTTCTGGCTCCTGTTGAAATGAGATTTAAAATTAGTTGAAGAAATTTTACCTGTTAAAGAAAGACACTGTCATTGGATGCCCTATTACCTACAAAGAACTTCAGTTCATCTCACTAACTTCAGCTTCCAATGTGTCTGACCTACCACCCTCACTCTGTTCCTCCTTTTGCCCTCCCCAAGCTTTCCCCCCCACCAAATTTAAACTGAGGCAGGTGGGAAAAATTCCCATGAAGTATTCACGTCAGAAAATTGAGGAGTTGGCAGGGCTGGGATTGCCACTTGTCTCCCCTCCCTCCCACATGTCCCTTCACACACGGCTAGGGGTAACAAAACTGTGCATTTGTCCAAGAGATTTTTCTTGGTAACATGCCATGATCAGTTGGCAAGAACAAATGGGATAAACACCCAGTTTTGCCAAAAAAGTTGGGATGGCCAGGACAGGGCTTAAAAAGGGACTGTTCTGGCCAAAATGGGACCTATGTTATTGTATTTAATCATGCTCTGATTTGCTGATTAAAAAAAAGAAATAAAACTTGACTTCTGGGCCACTGAGACTGTTAAGACAACTTTTTCTTTGGCTGGTAACTGAATGTTGACCATATAAAACAATTAGGGCCTAAACTTGAGATGAATAGAGTGTCATAATTCCTATGATGTACTGATGTATCACCCCAGATCACTGACTGCCAGAATTCTTACTGACTTCAAGAGAAATTGCAGATGGTCAGCACTTCTCAGGATTCAACACTGAATACTAGATATGATCACAATTTATTAAAAAAAAAGTTTCAGACAAATGTTTCCATATTTTTAATCAAGCTCTAATTAGTACATTCAAGGGAGCACAGGTCAGAAATTACTTGTTAGTGTGAAAATGAAAACTCAGTTTCATCCCACAGGCCTTCACATAGAATGGTCTGCAAAATCCAGTTTCAATTGTCCTCTCACACATCCACTGGAGAAGTCTTCTGGTCAGAAACTTAGCCATACATCCACTCTTTCCCAGGCCAGTGAAAGTATGCAGCAGATTGTCCTAGACTTTCCTAAATTTGAAAAGGATGTATAACCAACAAACCTATTTTCCGAAGACTCAAATGATTAAGAAAAAAACTGCTGATGTCAGTGCTTTGATTTTTCAGGAAAATGTTGGATTATCTTTAATAAGAGAGAAGCCTGACTAAAATCTCTCTATCCTAAAGATTATGTTAGGAAGAAAAAATACATTTTCCCCACCAACTTATTTAATCAACTTTGATGACCTTTAGTGCCAGCCTTTTATTGATAAACATCAACTTTTCTAGCCTTTCCCCTTCAGCACTTGTAAGCACAGCTAACAACATTGGGGTTGACACACTGGTAACCTCACCCCAATCCACTGTCAGTTTATAAAAATCAGAGTTATGATAGCATCACATTTTTCAGGTCTGTATCAATGAGCTGTGCTCAGTCAAGAGGAAAATAGAATGAGAAACTCAGTGCTGAAGAACAGGTCTGGGTTTGGGGGGCAAAGCACCAGGCAACCTGGAGAAGTATGGAAAAGCAGGATTCTGCGCAGCAGACCTGATTCAGTCATTATGCAGGAGTTACTGGGAGGAATTCTATGGCCTGCGTTAAGCAGGAGGTCAGACTAGATTATCACAATGGTCATTGCTGGCCTTAAAATCTGAAACAGTAAACAGAAAGAGAAGAGTTAATGTGTCATAGACTCAGACTTTATTTCCTCCTAGTTAATCTTATTCTTGGTACTTTGGTGCAGGGTCACCCAGGGGATTCAGGGGAGCCTGGGATAAAGCAATTTTGGGGGCCCCTTCCATAAAAAAAGTTGCAATATTATAGAATACTATGCTCTTATGGGGAACCCTGTGGGATCCGGGGTCGGGGGCAAATTGCCCCACTTGCCTCCCGCCCCAGACAGCCCTGCTTTGGTGTGTGTTTGTCTGTCAAGTAAAATAGGCATAGCCTTTGTTTTCAAGGAGCGCTGGGACATAGCTCCTATAAATGAAAGAGAAAGTACCAGAGCTCAGTGTTGCCCCTATTCTGAAGATATTAAATAGGATATATCATTCTCAGTCCATGGTTGCTATACATACAAACTCATATCCCAATTAAGCTTGGTCACAATCAAGTGTACTGCCTAAGTACATAGGCCTCCTGGGCCCATTAGCTACTGAGGACTAGCCTTCGCTGTTTCAAGTCTTTTAACATTCATAAGGAGCAGTTATTAAAGCAATACATCCCTCAGAAATACACCTTTCATAAAAGATTAGGTGATAATTTATGTGTGAATATTTTAAGATGGAGAATTTAACCAGAAATTGCAAATCATTTTTTGATATTTCCCTCTTTACATTTAACTTATAGCAAGAGATTTTTCTTGGTAACATGCCAGTCATTTTCATTTTCTCTAGTCCTCACTAGAAGCTGCTCAGGCTGAACTTTTTGCTCATTCATTTAAACTTTATGCACTTTCATAAGAGCCAAACTTTTCTCAAATAAAATATCTTCTATGACCCATAAAAAAAATCAATATATATACTGAGAAGATGAGAAAAGCCACGTTTCCCGGTATTACTTATCCTTGGACAGATCTATATTCCTCTAATTGTTTTAAACTAGGAAGAGAATGGAACATTTTCAACTCTATCAGTATCTAGGAAGATTGGTGACAGGGTTTTGCTTATACTCAGAACTCCGCTAACAATTAACTCTTCAGTAACGAGAGAGAAAACAGGTCCCACACACATTCATCTGGAAAAAAACCATCAAAGGCTGATTGACAGCACAGTACATTTATATTTGGTATTTTTAATCTGTAAAATAATTGCACTGACAGTCTCCCTGGCTGGACCCTGCCTCCATCCAGGCTGGAACTGCAGTACAAAACAGAGCAAAAGCTAGGCAAGAGTGCTACAGCCACCGCTTGCCTGCCTATGCAACCAGCAGCAGTAGATACCCTGGTCTTTCTCCTGATCCTCCTTCATCTGGGTCAGTGAGCAGGAGAGGCCATGACCAGCTTCAAGCAATACTGGGTATTCCACATCCCCAGCAGCAGAGGTCACCATCTGTTCTCTCCTGCCAGAGCCATGGTTTCATCTGGGCAGGGACAGCATCAGTAAAAGCAGCCAAACCCTGTGAGTTAGGTCTAATGGGAATGTGCTGTCTTTGGGCAAATATTTCCAATTGTCCAATAACAGGCTGAGGGAGCAAAAATTCATTGGCCTGGGAATATCATTCCCAGGCCTCCAAGGGTGTGTATTTAAATGAATAGGTGTGAATGGCCTTTGTTCATACTTTTTCAACAGATCTTTTTTTCTTGTCTCTCTCTCTCCTCGGAGTAAACCTGAAACATGTATGTCTAACTCTGGGACAGAGGATATATTGGGTGGAGGCGGGAGTAACTTATAAGAAGGATTTTTTTTAAAGGTCTGTACCTGTAAGATTACATTGCAGTTTAGGATTAGTGAGTTTTTCTTTCTGGAGAAGAGTAAATAAATAAGAAAGAGGCAAGTTAGAAGATTACTGGTGTATTACACAACCCAGAAAAGATAGGTGTCCAATGCCATGCTGTATATTGGTAAAAACAGCAATAGTGTTTGTAACTTGTGTGTTTGCATATACACAGCAGTAATGCCAGCAAGATCAGAAGCTGGTGCTTATTCTGGGTATCCTTTATAGCTCTAAGTCACAATGAGATGCACTGACAAGTAGAA
The DNA here is from genome assembly GCF_003597395.2 of Chelonoidis abingdonii. Lineage (NCBI taxonomy): Eukaryota > Metazoa > Chordata > Testudines > Testudinidae > Chelonoidis > Chelonoidis abingdonii. Next base: position 129,853,456 of record NC_133771.1, read on the forward strand.
GCTCCTTTCTGGGAAGAGTGTGGGAATTCATATCATTAGTCCACTGCTGTTTGGGAAATGTAGTTTAGTAATTGAGGAGCCATTTTATTGCTGGCTCTGTTGCTTGTTATTGGCTAAATTCAAGCAGGTAGCTTTGCTAAGAGACTGCCTATATGAAACAGTTTGAGATAAATTATTTGGCCGGTGTGACAGTCAGCAGCAACCCCCTAACAGCTAGTAGCCTTATAATAGCTGGCAACCAATTGGACACCTCACGGACACAGTAGCCTGAACTTTTGAACTGTCTTCCCTTCTCAGTCTTAAGGCAGTTGAAGCTGGTCCTAAGCCAATTTTTGCTGAGCAGATTGCAGAAGTGCAGGGTTTGCTAACCACCAATCAAATGCTAACACGACCGAAGCCTGTCTATGTGCATAAAAAAATTCTTGGTTTTTGTATGGAGTAGAGTTTTTTTGTACCAAGGTACAGAACTCTCCTTTCTTCTGCAGAATAAAGCAACCTTTCCTTATTCCTGTCAGCAGACCCGACATTTCGGTAACAGTTTCTGGCGACCCAGATGGGACCCTCCCAGTTCGGACATCGGACTCTGGATGGCTGAGGCGAGCTAGGAGCGGCGCCACCAGGGTGCTTAGCCCCTCTTCCTCACTTCACTGCAGCCCCTGGGGTTCGTGCTCCGATAAGGTGAGCCCTAATAGGATAAGGAAATAATAGGGTTCTGGTTATATTCTGGTTACTGTATTTCTGTCTTATAGCTTTGGGTGTTAGGTGTGTGGGCAGAACTGAGCTTCTTGTTTGTAATTCCTCAGGGTGGAAGCCATAGCGTGCGAGAAAGCCCTGAGGTCGTATTAAGATCCTTCTGTTCCTTCCCCTATAGCAGTCAGGGTAAGCAGAGATTGCTGGCTTGGATTGTTTGGATTAGATCATTATTCCCTCCTTCTTTCTGTTTAATTCTCTATTTGAGTGCCAGAAAAGCAGAAACCCTCTAAGGATAGCCCTTTGGATTACATGTTAAATAAATGGCCTTTACCTGGTGTTCAGAAAGGAATGTCAAACAGGCGCTTATTCCAGCTTTGTACCCAGCACTCCCACCCACCTCCCTAAACACAAGAATCATGCGCTGCAGATGACTGTGGGGAGAACAGACGTTAATGACAGTGAGGAATGACGGTGACCAACGGGTTCCTCTGTCACCTATTCAAATGATTTTACCACTTATGTTTGTTCCTCCAGTGACCCCCAGGCCCGTCTAACTTTGGGAGGAACCATTTATTCTTGTCTTCTGGACTCTGGGGCTGCCCTCTTCACTGTTACTGTCAAGCCGAAGAAGGGAAGCCTCATGAATAAAAGTATTCCGGTAATGGGTATAGGCGGAAAGCCATTTGACCATTCTGAGACCGGGAGGGCAGAACAGCTGACCTGGACTCAGCTACCACAAGGATATGTTGAATCGCCAACCATTTTCTCCTCTATCCTGACATGCAATTTAGCTGATATTAAGCTACCTGGTGGGTCCACTTATCTCTTGTATGTGGATGACGTCCTGGTTTGTTCTTCTGATCAGGTAACATGCGAAACAGACACTATTTACTTGCTAAATTGCTTGGCAGATAAGGGACATAAAGTGTCCCCTTCTAAGCTTCAGTTTGCCAAGGACCAGGTAACCTACCTAGGTCATGTACTGACCCCAGGACATCGAGCTCTATCTAGTGCCCGTATCCAGTCAATCCTTAACATCCCACGGCCAGAGACTAAATGTGAAATGTGGGGATATTTAGACCTTGCAGGATTTTGCCGTTCTTGGATTCCAGGTTTTGGAGAAATGGCAAAGCCCCTTTATGATAACCCATGATGCCGAGAAGCCCCTGCACTGGAATTCTGGGGCTATCAAAGCCTTTCAGGAGGTTAAAACTGCCTTGGCCCCAGCCCTTGGGCTCCCCGATTATCGGAAGCCCTTCGTTCTCTATGTGCATGAGCGACTAGGGGTGGCCTCGGGTGTCCTGACCCAGACTTTAGGGCCCCAGGAACGACCTGTGGCCTACTATTCCCAAAAATTGGATCCAGTGGCACAAGGCTTTCCTGGTTGCCTTCGGGCAGTGGTTGCTGCTGGCCTTCTGGTACCCCAAGCAGAGAAAGTTACCTTAGGCCATCCGATGGTCCTACGGACCCCACATGCAGTCCAACTACTGCTAGTACAAAAGGGCACTCAGCATTTAACCTCTCAGAGATTGACCCATTTGGAAGTTTCTTTATTGTTCAGAACCAATTTGAAAATTAAGCAATGCCATACCTTGAATTCTGTGACCCTTTTACCTTTTCCAGGCAATGATCATAAGCCTTCACATGATTGTCTTCAAGTAGTGCATTATCAGGAAAAACCTTGACCAGATCTTTCAGATGTGCCCATTCCAACTGCTAACCTGGAACTGTATACAGATGGCTCGGCACGGGTCATGGAGGGCCAACGAATATCTGGATTTGCAGTATCTACCCAGTTTGAGGTATTACAGTCTGTACCCCTGGGACCCTTCACCTCAGCCCAGGTGGCAGAATTGGTAGCCCTTACCCGAGCATCTGAGCTGGCAGCAGGTCAGACTGTAAACATCTATACTGATTCAAAATATGCTTTTGGCATTTGCCATGCCACGGGCCAACTCTGGGCAGAGCGGGGTTTTATTACTGCCGGTGGCACTAAAGTAGCACATGGGCCCTTAATTCTGGAACTATTAAAGACCGTGCATCTGCCATCCAAGATTGCCATTATTCATGTTCATGCCCACCAGAAGGGAAATGATCACACTGTCCGTGGGAACCGATTGGCTGATGTAGCATCAAAAGCATCCTCTCTACAACCTTATATTACTAACCAAATGGTGCTCGCACCCTCTCCCCCATCAACACCGGTTCCATTTGTCCCTGAACTATCAGAGGTTAGTCACTGGGAGGACGTAGGGGCCACTAAGACACCAAAGGGGAAGTGGTAGCTACCTGATGGGAGAAGAGCCTTCCCCCGGGCTGCTCTGCATCCTTCCCTATTTAAACTACACCAAGAAACACACAGCGGAGCAGAGGCCATGGCAGCTGTTGTGAACAGACTTTGGTATGCCCCTGGGGTATTCCAGGAAGCCAAAAGAGTCCTTTGTGCAAAATTCAATCCAAAGGAGGAACCAAAAGGCCCCCTTGGAACAAGGTTATGGGCATATATGCCCTTTGAACAGCTCCAAATCGACTACTCAAAGATGCCCAAGTGCCAAGGCTACAAGTATCTTCTTGTAATTGTATGCCAACTGACTAGCTGGACTGAAGCATTCCCGACTAGACGAGCAACTGCCTTGGAAGTGGGGAAAACCTTATTGAACCATGTTATTTCTAGGTTTGTTCCTCCTAGGTCTATTGACTCTGATCAAGGGACTCATTTCACTGCCCAGGTTATTCAATACATTGCAAAGGCCCTAGGTATCACCTGGCTTCTACATACTCCTTGGAGACCACCATCTTCTGGGCAAGTAGAAAGAATGAACCAAACTTTAAAGCTTAAGCTCTCCAAAATATGTGCACAGACTGGGTTAAAATGGCTTCAGGCTCTGCATTTGGCCCTCTTGGCAGTTCAAACTGCCCCTAGGGGTCGGCTTGGTCTCTCACCTTTTGAACTTTTATTCGGCAGGCCATACACCGGATTTGCTGACCCAGGATCTGTGACTGATTTAGCCACTTGGGGGGACGAGGAGTTGACCAGATATGTTGTTTCCCTCCAAAATACTCTCATGTCTCTTCACAGGTATGCAGCCCAATTTCAGTCCTTACTCGCTGATGTACCTGCTCACCAGATCCAGCCAGGGGATTAGGTCTATGTAAAAGAGGGGCAAATCGAGCCTCTCCAACCCCTGTGAGCTGGCCCTTTTCAAGTCCTTGTTACCTCCCACACTGCAACTCAAGTAAGGGAATGGGATACCTGGATCCACCACACCCGAATCAAGCTAGTCCCTAGGCCGGGGCCAGAAGCAGACAACATCAGACTTCGAGGGAGTACTGCCAGCTCTTCCCACCGAGACCCAGAAGAGCCAGAAGCAGACAATACCTGGAAAACTGAACCTTTCAAGGGACTAAAGCTTTTGTTCCAACTGTCAAATGGATTATTTTCTCTCTTTTCTTTCTATGTGTTGTTTGGGTAATGTTGCAATGTGCAAAATGTTTGTGTAGTGCTGTTACTAAGGACTCTACTGTCCACAGGAGAACACAATCTCTCTCCCTCCAGCTTGATCGCAAATTGGGTATCGGGCCTGACAATTTGGATTATCAGGCCCAAAAGGGGGACTCTGACAGTCAGCAGCGACCCCTTAACAGCTAGTAGCCTTATAATAGCTGGCAACCATTAGAAGAAATTGGACACCTCACGGACACAGTAGCCTGAACTTTTGAACTGTCTTCCCTTCTCAGTCTTAAGGCAGTTGAAGCTGGTCCTAAGCCGGTTTTTGCTGAGCAGATTGCAGAAGCGCAGTGTTTGCTAACCGCCAATCAAATGCTAACACGACCAAAGCCTGTGTGTGAGTGTGTATAAAAGATTCTTGGTTTTCGTATGGAGTAGAGGTGTTTTTGTACCAAGGTACAGAACTCTCCTTTCTTCTGCAGAATAAAGCAACCTTTCCTTATCCCTGTCTGGCTGTCATTGGCTCTCAGCTAGGTGGACCCGACATTTCGGTAACACCTGTTTGCAGCATGTGTGGGATCATGGCATTTTTTGTTTGTTTGTAATGAAGAGGGAGATTTTAAATGGGAAGGGGAACAAAGAAAGGAAAAAATTATGCATTGGGTAATTGAAAGAAGGGTTCCCCCCCCCAACAAAGAATTAGATACAGCCAGAAAAAAACATAGGAATAGGCAGAAGCCTGAAATCAATAGCTGCATCTAGGTCTGTCAGTTTTAATATGCATTTGTACTGCAAATGAACAGACAACTCCTCAAATACGTTGGAAGTCAATTTTGGTTAGGGGGTTTCTTGGTTTTAATGACCTATTTATTTTTTCTAAAGTTTAAATGAGATGACTTTCATATCAGTGTTCCTAATTATTCAGCCATTCACATTAACCACTGCTGGACACTCTATGGAATCAGTAGAAGGCCTTATAAACATATGCTATAATAATCACTCAAAACACTGTACTTATACTACTGTAAGCCAAAGAGTTTGTACCAGAACTGTTTGTTGTGTTGTTGTAGTTGTTTTTAGAATAGAAACAAGGCCGGTGCCTTCTCTTCTCCCTGATGATAGTAGCGGTGGTAGTAGGAGAAGTTTCTGAGGAGGCTACCTACCACCATCTATGTCACCACATCACCCATTCCCTCTCTCCATCTCCTTATTCCACCTGTGGAGGAAGGTTACAGTGGGGAGAACATCATCAGGAGCCTGTGAGCAGCTTCTCCATGTAGCCAATTAGGCTCCATTAGGGCTGAGGCAGCAATGAAAAGAACAGCAAGCAATGTAGGAGGGGCTCCTACAGGGGCTGCCATCTTTGCTCCCATAAGACATTGCTCTAGTAGTATCTAGCAAATATCTATTTGCTTTAGGGGAAAAAAATCAGTTTTTACTCATTAACCCTGCAGAGTCAACTTTGCTAATAGTAATCGTAGAATCATAGAACTGGAAGGGACCTTGAGAGGTCATCTAGTCCAGTCCCCTGCACTCAAGGCAGGACTAAGTATTATCTAGACCATCCCTGACAGGTGTTTGTCTAACCTGCTCTTAAAAATCCCCAATGATGGAGATTCCATCACATCCCTAAGCAATTTATTCCAGTGCTTAACCACTCTGACACTTAGGAAGATTTTTCCTAATGTCCAACCTAAACCGCCCTTGCTGCAATTTAAGCCCATTGCTTCTTGTCCTATCCT
>NC_133771.1:129859735-129931232 GCF_003597395.2 Chelonoidis abingdonii
CCGCCATTAAACCGATTTAAAGTCGCAGTGTAGACCTGGCCTAACAGACGTTTTGGAGCATGAGCTCTCATGGGTGAATACCCACTTCGTCAGATGCATGGGTATTCACCCACGAAAGCTCATGCTCCAAAACGTCTGTTAGTCTATAAGGTGCCACAGGATTCTCTGCTGCTTTTACAGATCCAGACTAACACGGCTATCCCTCTGATATATGATCCCCAGATCCCTTTCCATGGTACTCCTGCCTAGGCAGTCACTTCCCATTTTGTATATGTGCAACTGATTGTTCCTTCCTAAGTGGAGTACTTTGCATTTGTCCTTATTGAATTTCATCCTATTTCTCCAGTTTGTCCAGATCATTTTAAATTTTAATCCTATCCTCCAAAGCACTTGCAATCCTTCCCAGCTTGGTAATGTCCTCAAACTTTATAAGTTGGGTTCTATTCCATCCCGTGCATCAACAACTCAGTTTACTAAATTCTAGTTAGTTACACCTGTGTAAAACCCCATGATGGCAGCAAGAACTGCACAGATTTACAGAAACTTTATTATAGTTGAAGTTAAAAGGGGAAGGAAAGAACCAGCTTGACTCTCAGAGCCCAGCTTAAATATAAAGAACTGGTGGTAAATATATATATAAAAAATGCTTCTTCTATGTTCATTTACAGTAGCCTGTGGCCACAATTTTAACAAGCCCAGTTATAGCGAATTATAGAAATCCAATATGGCTGTAGAGAACATGCTTTCCTTTACATATTCTGTTTGGATTAATCCATTTTAAATAAGTTTTAAGAGTGAGGTATTCTTTACAAAAGGATTTCAATGTTTTATATCATTACAGTTATTGGCTGGGTCTATCTGAACTGCATAAGGTAATGTTTGTAAGCATAACAAGAGCTCAGCAGATTGGTAATGAGATATACAGATTTTCAGCTCTAGGTTACTGGTTCAAATCCAGTCCACGTTTATAGTGGCCAGAAGTCACGGATAAATAAAAACATAATATAATAAAACCTGATGGTTCCATAGTAAGTTTTAGAAATGTGGAAACAACAATGGGGGACACTCAGGACCAAGGGATGTGGAAACTCTCATGGGTCCATGGAGCCATCAAATGAACAGCCCAAGAAAACCCCAGGCAGGCCCATGTCTATCTATAAATGCTGCTTGCTGTCTGTGATGATATCAGCTAAGTCATTATAGCTGCCATATCTCAGCAGTATTGGGAAATGTCACTCATCTGTATGGAGCGGTACCAAATCCCAGCAGCAATTCCTGATCTAGCCTAGCCACAAGGGCTTTCTGGCCTGTCCAGGCCCCATGCTGTGGATTGTCAGGTCAATCACAAATATGTAGAAGAGACCTGGAGGACAACGGGGAGGCTAATAGATTTGTGCCCCTAGGCACTTCTTACACAGACTTTCTAAATGTAAAAGGTCATCTCTGCTTGCATGTGCAGTCTATCTGTCCTGTGCTTGCTATGTGGATGCTGGCAGGGCAGTCAAGCTTGCATTTTTCCACCAGCACTAAATTCACATGGAACAGGTAACAAAGAAAAATAAATCTTTCATTTGATGCCTTTAAGCATTAGTGGTCTCAAATAGGGCACGGATGCCAAGCAAAGACATATTTAGATGAGGAACCTGCAGTAGTTTTCCTGTGCCATATCTTCCACAGGAAAAAGTCTTTCCTTCTGATGACAGCAATGCCATATTGGTGTCACATGCCTTTTTATGCTTGGTCAAATTTGTTGACATTTACTTGACTAAAGGAATAGCTGAACAGTTCAAAGAAGGAAGAGTTTTTTTCAATGTTAGTAGAAGCCCATTAGACTCATTGTGGCAATAGATACCTGGAAAAAATAATGGACTACGCGGTATGTTAGAAGAGTAGAGCCAGGAAGCACTGCATGTGAAGGCAGGTCCATGGTAGAGTCAGCCACACCAGAGCAATAGCTAGCTCAGTCAAAAAAAAGTCTGAAGATACCAGAACGCAATATAAGCACAAGTGGGAAAGTTTACTCAGAAGCATGATGACTGTAAGCTTTTCATCTTCTATAACACTAATGAAATGTTTTCATTTCCCCTCATTTAGACTGGTCTAAGTCCTCTGAAATCAACAAATTGTATGTATGTAAATCTAAACTGTGGGGCTGAAAACCACCATATTAAGGGTTATTTTTCTTATAGCTGGAAAGTGGAAAGCTGCTCTTGCCACCTCCGGTGGTAGCTGCAGGCAAAGGTAAACCCAACTGTATTATGACTTGACTTGCAAGCTGTAGCTTGTGACATCGCTAGCCAGGTTCCATGACAAGGTTCTGTCTGGTAGGAGTGGAAGTCCTGATTTGTTAAGAGCCAGTGTCTCTAACAAGTCATAGCCCGTCTAGAGGGAGATAGGGTTTGCTGAGGTGAGGCTACACAATTGCTCAGAGAAACGGGCAATTAGCAAAGACACATAATTCTTTCATACATACTTTCAAATGTGCCAAAGACTTAAAGGCGTAGTGCAAACTATGTTTGCTTTGCCTGGAATGCTGCACTTTTGTCTACTGCCAGGGAAGAGCAGAAGAGAGAGTAATTACCTGGCTCAAACACATGGATAGGAGTATGGGAGTTCAAAAGAGCAAGTTGCTATGATTGTTAGTCATGCTGTGTTTGAGGTAGAGTAATGAGGAGTCTGGAGGTGAATTTTAAAAACATAAGCAGGGTATATTAAAATCTAATTAATTCAACTACAAAAATGTCAGAGCTGGAATCTTCTCTGTGCCTGAGACACCAGTTCAGACTTTATTCACAGAATTTCAGTTTTCAAATTTCTTCAGTATGGTAACAAGCAACAATGCAATACACTAATGAAAACACACATTAGAAACATTACAGTGCTTCCTTAGGACAAACAGTCATTGCTTGACAAGTGATCCTGAGAGCAGGACTTCTATCACCTAGCTACTTTGTATATTAATACCTAGCTCTTATATAGCGTTTTTATGTCCATAGATCTCAAAGTGCTGTACACAAGATTTCAGAATCATTCCCCCTAGTTTACAGATGGGGAAACTGAGCCACATGCAGGAAAGTGACTTGGCCAAGGTCACCCAGCAAGGCAGTGGCAGAGCCTGAAACTGAACCCAGGTTTCTCAAATCCGACACCATTAGACCAAACTGCCTCATCTAGTGGGTGTTGCATATAGCACACCTGCCCAGTACTCGGAAATTGTAATTTGAACTTAAAAATAATTGACAATACTACAACCAACAAAATCATACCAGTTCTCACCTACAGATACAGCCTATCTAGAAGCTCTCTTGATATTAGATAGATATTAGATCTAATATCTGCATGCCCTGAAGATTAATTTCATGGTTTTGTTCAGGAGTAACACAAATATTTGCTGATGCCATTTTGAAGAGATCTGGAATTTCTCAATGAGAAACTGAAATTTCAATCTCTGAAGACATCTTATGACCCCCTGGATAACTATGCCTCATCTGAACCTTATGTATCATCACATTATTTAGCCATCTGCTGCCACAAAGTTTCTATTGGACCATCTTTATTTTCCTTTGTAACCGATTTTCTCTCTCTCTTCTTCACCTACCCTTTTTAAGGAATATTGATTACACCAGGGGAGAAGATACTTGGCGTATTGGCTCACACCCTGGGTTGTTCTAAGCAAACTTGAAAGAGGATCACTATGTATGTATGCTGCTCTCCAAAATCACTATCATTGTGCTCATACTACTTACCAAGTATTTCAGCACCTCGCAGTCATGGATTGATTTTAATCCTCAGAACATCTGGATGAGGTCAGGCGTTGTAATCCCCATTTTACAGAAGAGGAACTATTTCACAACACTGCAGCATGTCTTCTCAGCAGCACAGGCTATCATGAGCACATCACACCTCCTCTCCCTACATGGGCTTCCCATGGAATATCAAATTAAGTTAAGAACTCTGTCCTTATCTGCAAAGTGCTCCAGGGGCTAGGCCCAGGATATCTGAGAGACTCTCAAACTGTGGGATGAAGACTGTGATTGACCCCTCTGGAACAATGGAACTCTACAATTAGTAGCCTTTGTCTGTGCTGGGAGACAGCTTTCTTGGTGGCCAGGCCAAGCCTGTGGAATGAACTCCCAACCATCACAAAGCTCACCACCCTTTTTTTTTTTTTACCTTGTCATCTCTGACATAAACACATAGTAACATGTATATTAAAAACAAAAACCCTGTCAAAACAAGAAACTCCTCTACACGTGCTTCTCCCCCTGAGGAGAGGATGAGAGAACAAATAATATGTGGCAGATGTGTACCCATGTTGCTTAATGTACGACTGGAAGGTTCTCAGATGCTACAGTGGTCAGTGTGGTAGAAGAACCTGTGCAGAATAGAAGAATCAGGTTAAGTAACCAGAGTGGCACAGGAAGCCAGTGGCTGAGCTAAGAATTGAACCCAGATCTCCTGAGTCCCAATGCAGCGCGCCATCCACAAGATCATCCTTTCTACCCTTAGGATGACATTTTTGTTTGATATCATACCACTATGCGGATAATATCAATGAACATCATTAGTGTTAGCCCCTCTCTTTCACTATAACAGAGTTTGGAGACTCTAGCTCATTCTGTCTCTATGTTGTTAGGCTTCTCACTGCTGTCTGGCTATCAGCACAATATCGCAGGTCCTGCTCCCCTGGGTGAGGCATCACAAGTCAAGAACACCAATAGAAAAGGATTGGAATACACCAACTCTTGTTTAGCAGCACCACATGCTATGTGGCATTCACGTGACCCAATTTTTCCTTCTTGTAACAATTCAGTCAGGGATTTTGCTACAGTAGGCAAGCATGAAATCAATTTTCCACAGTTGTTTACCAGTACTAGGAAACCCTACAGCTCAGGAACACTTGTAGATCCCAATGTTAGTCTAATTGCTTCTGTTTTTTTCTTATTTGGGCAAATTCCTTTAGTATTAACACTGAACTCTATCTAATCTTTTCCTTTACTCGCAATTCATAGTCTTGACATCTGTTTATGGCTGCTTCAAGGTTGAACAAGAATATTTCTGCAGCAGTTTCTTCTGTAACTAAGATATTGTCTAAGTAACATAGGGCCCTTTTTACCATTTCCATTATCAGGTCTGTAATGCTCCCCGTTACATTTTATACAATTTACGAGAATCACCCATGAGAATGGCAAAACTGGCAGAGTAAATTAATAAGTCCCAGATTGGGGTTATCCTTACACACCCTGAGTAATATATTACTATTAACGATAGCGGAACGCCTTGTGGTGTAAGGTATTATTCAGTGGGAGTTTGAGTATCCCAATCTGGCCCCAGCTTTACACTGGTAAAGAGTTAGTCAGTTCACTAAAGATTCAATTGTGCATTTACAATAAGAAAGGCTGTACTAGGTCAGACCAATGGTCCATCTAGCCCAGTATCCCATCTTCTGACAGCAGCTAATGCCAGGTACTTCAGAGGGAATAAACAGAACAGATAATCATAAAGCGATCCATCCCCTGTCTCCCATTCCCATCTTCTGGCAAAGAGAGTCTAGGGACACATTTAAGAGATCAAGGGCAAATCTAGGAATGATTGTGTTTTAGCAAGCATAATCCCTCCTCCAGTTCCTTCTGCATGTCATGCTCCACACTGGAACTTCTTAAATTGGGAGCTGCACCATAAATCCCCAAAGAGTAAAAACAAAAAAACCAAACAAGTGCAGAGTTTTGTTCCTGGTTCTGCCAGCTAGCTATTTGGTTGCCTTGAGCATGATGATGACTTGCTGTTCCTTGCGAACAGAAACTCAGTGTACCCATGTAATTGTTATGGAATGGCAGAAAGCAATGAAATCTTCCATGTTATGTGCAGTGAATTCAAAATTATTTGCAACATCCAGAGTTCTTGCGTAAGACAAATTTTCCTTTTAGTAATTTCATACAAAGCTCTGTGTGGCTTCCACACACAAAATTGATCTGTCAGCAATTCTTCTAACGCAATGCCAGACTCAGTTGTGGAAGCCAACCTTTTTCAGACATGCTATGAATTCAAACAACTTTTCTCCCAAATGTTGTCAATAGCCATGGAAGCTATTACTGCACCTTTTGGCTGAGACATTGCTCATAGCCGAATAAATATTTCTTAATACCTTAATGGCTACATTAAAATTGCAGTTTGTGCTTTTCCCCCCACAAACACCAGCTCCTATAGCAGGGTGAATATCTTCAGTACATTGGTTGACAGGAACACAGATCTTTTCTTGCATTTTTCATTATTGTCTGTATGTAGAAAGCTCCACATATGTGCCAAATCCCTCTGTAGCATCATCAGAGCAAAACCTCACTCTCTCATTTAAGAAGAGGGAAGTTTTTTCTGTATTTATTTTCTTTCAGAGACTTTTCAAAACACCACCTATAACATTCTCATTGCCAAATTGATGTGTTTGAAGTATAAGCGGAGATGGAGTTGAAACTATAGGATGAAAACTCTAAATCCAAACAGGTTTGAAGTGTGGGGCTGTTCAGAATGCTAACTCAGATCCTCATTGCTTTCCTGGGAATCACATGCAACATGTGCCAAAACTTGGGAGGGCCCATAAATGGAACCTCAGTGGGCATCTGTGCATTTATCATTTGAAGCTTCATTCCTGAGTGGTCGATTATCCTCACTGTGTAATTCAGATATTGCAATGTTATTAGTGTAAGTTAACATGCATATATGTGCACAGCAGAGTGCATTGTCCCATCATAAGCTCAAAGGTTATATTTAAAGACAGGGATCCAAGCTCCAGTGAGAGAAAATGTATATGAGAGTAAATGTTTGTATGTTTTCGTCATTGAATTAGCTTCAGTCTCATTTCAGCCAAGATGCTGAAGCCCAAAGAGCTCCTTCCAGCCAAAATGTGCAATGGGAATTTATGCAGAGCCTCGAGAGTAATGGGTTATTTTATTTTTTATGTCCCTCAGAGAAATAATAAAAATTTGACATATATCATGTTTAATATATTTTGCTTTGCAGCAAAGTGTATTTGTAAATATTTTCTCACAGCAGCATTCAGTTTAATTTAAGTCTGACCTTAGTCCAACTTGAAGAGGGAAGAAGGATGCCTAACAGTGGCACAATGTTTTACCCTGCAAGGATGTTTGTGAGAGCAATTCCTTGCCACTAAGGGAGGACTTCAGCAATACCATGGTGTGGCATTGGCTACTGTGCTGAAGGGCTGTGGAAAGAACCCCTTTGATTGGTAGAGCAGTGGTTGAGGTGTGAGTTCATGGGATGGAGTGAGATGGATGAGTGTCAGTAGAGGAGGACTTATTGTTTAGCATTTAACATCTTCTCAAAGCCACACAAACGTTAACTATTTAATCCATATCACACCCCTTTGAGGTAAACAGTGATATTTGTCCCCATTTTATAGTTGAGGAAACAGACATAGTGAGGTGAAGAAGGTGGGATTTTCATATGTGCCAGGGAGTTAGGTACCTAAATTCCTTTTAGTTTCAATGCAGGTTGTGCGCCTATGGTGTACACAAATTGGGAAGTAGCCTGGAAATAGTTTGCAAGCCCTCTAGTGGCCCCTACAGGCTTTTGTGTTTCAGAAGCAACCAGAACTCCATATATGTAGCTAGGCCTTACGTAGTCTACATAGTTAGTAAACATGATTATTTTGACTTCACTGTGCCAGTGTGGTTCCTTCATACTGCACCTGTGCAAAGAGTAAAAGACAATAGCACCTAACTGCCTCAGGTGCTTTTGAAAACTCCATCCCAGTGAGGCCAGCTTTTGCAACCTTATCCCAAGTCATGCAATATTTGATGTTTTCCTTAAAAGCCCAGTTTCTGGAATCAAAAGACTGAATGAGAATCTCAGCTTTCATTTTTAAAAAGTAAGTTTCTAGCCCCCTGTGGTTGTGAAGAAAAGTTTGAAAATATGAAGCAAGTGCATCCTAAAGGCTCAGAAAACCGAGAAAAAGCTCCAGCATTATTATTTTTAAAAAATCTAATTTTAAGTTAATTTCATGAGTTCTGGGGACCCAACATGATTTTTGAATGCTTGAGCTTAGCAGTACTGCCATCCTAAGTGAATTGCTCAAGGCCGGAAAGCATAACAGTGGCAGAACCAAGAGCTGCCCTACTAGACAGCATTGCTTCTAGAGATCAAATATATGTTTCCCCACCTACATCTGAAATGTGATATTCCATCTTAAAATGATAAAGGATTGAACACGTTTTGGTACGAATGTATATGAATATATAGCCAGTCTGCTGATATTCTTCCAATAATTTTTGCATTTATCTTTCATAGAATAAAAAATAAATATTATTCAAAATGTCTCCTGGAACTGATGAGCAAAAAAATTACATTTGTCAAAGTTTTGTTTCCAAAGGGCACAGAACATGCAGGATTCCACTTCATTCCAGACAGCAATCAAGATGCTAAAAAAGCAATAACAGAATGTGGTGGGGAGAGGAGTTTTATTTTCATTGGCCTATTAAAAATTAAGAGAAACTAATAGAAAACGTGTCACAGCAGCTGCACCATGTCAGAGCCTGCTAAAGAAAAGTGGAAACTATAGTTAATCACGTTCATTGTCAACACTATTTTTAAAAAATTGCAAGCAAGAACTAACATCTGCAAAAGTGTTTGTTCTCTGCAGTGAGAAATTACCCATCGGTCTCCCTGTGATGTTTTCTGCTATAGTGCAGGCTTGTTATCCTCCCATATTTTACTCAATGCTTTGCAGGGGGAAGGGGGGAGAATCAATACATATGCATCCTGGAATAAATTCAGCTCCCAAACAAAAGAGAAGCATTTGGGATAGCCATATTCTGTGCATCGAGAAAGCTACCTGTTACCTTTGTGGGTGCCAATTTATATGACAGACGAAGAGATGCTGGATTCTACTGCCAATTAAAGTTGCAGTGCTGGTAGCTACAAAACTACCTAAGCATTAATCTGAGCTGCTTACTGATATGAAATCTAATTTTACTTAACAGTGAGCATGGAAATAGTGACTCCATGTTCATGAATTATGTTTGTACTGTGAAATCCAAAATCATAATTTTCAGTGAAGAACTAATTAAGAGCAAGAGCAATTGTTCTGTGTCTAGAAAACCTAAGAGTAGACTTTAAAAGGTGAACAGTGTATATCCATAATGGGATTTCTGTGTTAGTTTTTCCTATCTACCATAACAAAAATATTATAGACTCCTAAGCCTTAAAACCATGCCCCTTGTATAAAGTAGGCTATAGTCTTAGAAAAATTGATGAAAATTAAATTAAAAAAATTAGCAGTGGTAAAGGCAGCTTTAAGTAGCTGTGACTTGTGCTATGAGTAATTCTATTTGATTTTTCTCTATTATTGAATCCATAGTAGAAATGGACAAGCGTGAAAAGAGGAATGGGCAACAATCAAAATAGTCAATGGTTGATTTTGGATAAAAATCCCAAAGGCTGGATTCTCATCCATACATCGTCAGTCAAGAAAGTAGGCATGAAGTCTCAGAAGAAAGTGAGATGTCCCTTATTTCCTGGTTACAAACTGACAGAAGAACTGTTAGAAATAAAATAATCCTTTCTGAACTGGATGACTCATAGGATTAGTTGGTTGATTAAAGAGCCTTTCACCTGTTGATCACTGGTTCAAATCCAGGCAAGGTCAATAGGGACAGAAATTTATTATCTCCTTTCAACTCTTCAGTGACTTACCATATATGAAATAATACAGTGGCAAAGTCCAGTTCCCAGTGGAGAAGGGTCCACATCACAGAAACCATCACCACATGTGGCATTAGTGGGCACCCTTGCTGGCAGTCCCAACAGAGAGGCCAAAGATGGAACAGGCATGAAATTAAACTATATACACATCCTAGAAGTGATCTCTACAGAACAAGAATCAAGGATATTGGCAGAGTAATGCTGGAGCTTGCATTGCCACCACCTGTTATATGGATAAATAAAAGACAATCAATTATCCACCCTTCATAAGAAGTGAATACATACAGCATTTTCAGAACAAAAGAAGTTGCCTCTGTATTGGTATTTTTGTTCTTCAGCTCCTAGTCTAGGAGAAAATAAAGATCAACAAAAATCTTTGACTCTGGCTGTATCATGTTCTTGAAATCCCTTCACTGTCTTCCCCTCGCTTTACGCATTGGTTGGAAGATGCTTGTCCTGGCCTTCAAGACCCTGCCTGACTTAGCTCCTTCCTACTTTTCTGTTCATAACAACACAGAAATTGCCATATGCACTCAGACCCAAGGACCATCTTATCCAATATCCTGTCTCTGACAGTGGGCAGCACCAGATTCTTCAGAGGAAGGTGCAAGAACCATGCAGTAAGCAGATGTGTGATAAGGTAAACAACCCGCCACATTCAGTCCCATCCTAGTCACTAATAGTTAAAGATTGGCAAAAGTCATGACGCAGAAGGTTTAATATTTCTTCTAAAGATATTGTTATAATTAATGATGGTAGCATTTTGTTAGCCATATAAATGTCCAATCCCTTTTTGAATCTTGGAAAGTTCTTGGCCTCAATGACTTCCTGTGGCAATGAGTTCCACAGTCTAAATAGGCATTGGGTGAAAAAGTATCTCCTTTACAAGTTTTGAATTTTCCACCTTTTAATATAAGCGTCCTCAATTTTCCACCTGATAATTTAACTGAGAACAGACGCTGGGCTCAGTACCTGCCATTCTACACCCACAGTCAGAGCCAGATTTTTCCCATTTAGGCACAAAAGATAGTGGCTAGATTTTCCAAAGAACTCAGCACACTGTGTGTGCTCTCATCTCTCATTGCTTTAGTATGAGTATGTGCACACACGTGAGGAATCACACCCCAGCTCACAATGTAGATGTAGACTACGTGTGCACTAAGAGTAAGGGTGTCATGAACACCCTAAACAAAGAATGTGCAAATGGAGAATTGGGGTGATATGTAAAGAAAAGTAGTGTAAATGAAATGTGACACTAGCACACATCAAGTTAGATTGATGTCTAAATGCAAATTGAGCTCTTTGGAAAGCCTGGCCCTTAAAACGTAAATTCCTCAAGGTAAAGACTTTTGGGGCCGGTAATAAGCCTAGCATGTCCCTGGCAGTATCTTAAGAATAATGAATTATAATAGAAGCAGGAAGTGAGAGGCACACAGATATAGGGTGAAGGGGGAGATCAACACTCCAAAGCATGTAGCCTCTAAGCAGAGTAGTCCAGAGATCTGCACAAAGATGTTTCATCGCCGTCAAATACAGCAATAAGCATAGTTGCTGTCTATCAGTCTATCAAACCACAATTTGAGGACTACAGTAACTCAGACATAGGTTAGGGGTTTGTTACAGGAGTGGATGGGTGAGATTCTGTGGCCTGCATTGTGCAGGAGCTCAGACTAGGTGATCATAATGCTCCCTTCTGTCCTTAAAATCTATGAGTCTATGTAAGGGACTGGTCAAAAACATGCACCAACTACATCTCTTATTAAAGGTAGAAGAGGAGAGACCATTACAGTGTTCAGAGGCTGTTAATAGATCCCCACTCCAGGGTTGGCTGGTAAGAGGACGGGGTACCACACAAGATACATATAGCATTGTTGAAGAATACCAAGCAGAAAATCACAGTCAATGCTCCTGTTGAATATTTCCCCCTAGGAAAGTGTTTCACTTTCTGGACAAGTCCCCAAATCTTCAAAAATCCTCTTCACCACCTTTTCTGGCATCACAAGATTTTTGAGGCTGTATTATGAAATGTATGCAATGTCATGACACAGAGATCCAATTCTAGGACTACATCATTATGCACACACCCCAGGATGATGCAACATCACAATGTTACTTTTCCCCCTGCAGAACATAGCATGTCCCACAATTTTGCACAAAGCATTACTAACCAGGAGCATTTCTATATTATCTGGTCCTCCCTCTCCATTTCCAATACAAGCAGACACAGAGAGCCACAAACAGGCTTTTTCTTTCCCCAACATTGTCCTTAAAATTTATCCCCTCACCCCTAAACTCTGCCCAAAAAACCAGTAAACCTAGAATGATGATAACCTCTGGGAGGTTCACAGAAATTATGGAGATTTATGACCAAATGACTGTGGCGAAACATTTCGTCTTTGATTGCCAACCACAAACTGATTTTAATTAATCTCAGAACACAAGTTGCTCTCTGGCACAAACCACTCACTTCCTGAATGCTTTGATATCTGACAACTTTTGAAACAGAAATACTTGGTTTTCATCCAGGTAAAATAAGCACCTTAAAAAAAATACCTAATTTACTGGTTCACATAAACACCATTTTATCATCTAGCGTTTATATGCACTTTTCTGGGAAGCATTTAGTCCTTTTCAATCTCTCCCTCATTATAATCATTCTTCACATGTTATTGCCCTCTCTCTCTCTGGTGTATAAAATCATGCTGCCAAGTCCACTGATTTGACACCTCTGGCTGCTGCTATAAACTAGATAGTTTGCCTTCTGGCATCCCACCAGAAAAGAGCAGATCGGGGCATGCTCAGTATTTCCTCTGCCATCCCATTCAATATGAGAGCATCAGTGGGCCAGGTCCCAGTGGCTAACAGAACCCTGATAAAATTCGTACCACAACAATTTCCACAGACTAGTACTCTATGACCTGAAAGATGAGCACCATACTGTAGATTGCAATGGAGTAAACACCTGTTTGTAAGCTGAAGCTATATATTTCCAGAGTTCCTCCCTCCCATTAGACTATTTCAGTGACTTCTTTCCATGTATGTGTCTTGTTCCTCTGAGATCATTCTAACCCCATAGATTGCCAATGAGGTATAAATCCAAAGAAACAAGGAGGACTTAATTTCCATGCTCTTTCTGAGAACTGTGTTCTATACTAAATCTCTGTGTAAAAAAGTATTCGGAAGTCAAAGTATGTGTATGGCTCCCTCCCCTCTTTTCCATGAGGTCAAGGGTCAGTGATTACTGACTGGGCCATTACGACAGCTTGTTGAAGCAGTTTTATAGTCAGGGAGGTGACGTGCAGTTTCAGATTTTTCACAATGGGAATTTTAGCTATGCATGGACAATTTGCAACCCAGCTTCAGAGAATTAGGAGGGAAAGATGGAAAAGTGAAGAGAGGAGACAAAAAATGAAGAAAACGCATTGTTCATATCCAGAATGTCTAGAGGTCCAACCAACTCCATCTTCCTATCCAACTGTTACTTTAAAGTCTGCAAAACAGAGTTTATGTAGATTCATTAACTTCCCTATGCTGCAACCCCCATGTGCCTCAAGCCTGACATGGAAGGACCAGTTCTAGAGGTAAGTAGGCCGTTCAGTTTGTGTGATGCAACCAATCTTTTGCTGCTTTGATGAGAATGAAAATACAGGTGCCAACTGGTATCAGCATTGAGATAAAGACTGGCAACTTAGAGGTGAAAATCTCTGATCCTCATGACTAGTCTCAGTGGGCCATCAAGTCCTGAGCCTCAGAAAGAGTCTGCTTCTAATGTTATTATTTCCCCTCAAAATCAACAGCAACCAGTAATATGTTAATATAAATTAGCATTTTAAATATAAAATTTTAGTGAATTTTTTTTAATTTTTAGTGAAAAATGGCATTACAAAAATGCTGCTTATGGTTGTTTTGTTTTTAACTATGCAACAAAAATGAAGCTTTCACAAACATGAAACAACCAGGCTTTATGATTTTCTCCCAGCCAGGCCACCTTGAAAGGAGTTCTGCATCACTAACACTGACAATGAGCACATGTTGGCCTGGAACATTATTGGCACATGTACTTCCCAGAGACTTAACTGTAACCATGGACCGAAGCCCAGTTTTAAATTGTGAAATGTCCTGATAATAAGGGTACCAAGTACTGCAATCA
This sequence comes from Chelonoidis abingdonii, assembly GCF_003597395.2. Lineage (NCBI taxonomy): Eukaryota > Metazoa > Chordata > Testudines > Testudinidae > Chelonoidis > Chelonoidis abingdonii. The sequence continues at coordinate 129,873,600 of NC_133771.1, forward strand.
GGAGATCCTACTATGTCATTTAGAAATTTAATGCTAGGCTTATTCCCGTGATTGCAGTTAGTTTCCATAAGTCCTTTGTTGGTGCCAAGAATGTGTGTCATATTCTGGACATGGAGCCATTTTCTCAGTGACATTTTTAAACCATTATTTAATTTTTATTTTATTGTAAATGCAACACATGGAATCAGTCACAATTAACCCTTAGAACGTTCAGGTCAGGGGCAGAAGCTGAGATGCTCTCCTTCAGCCATTAAGCCATGCCAATCCCATTCTCTTTGTAGTCTCTGCCTCTCTCTCCTAACTGCTAAATGAGACTCTTCCCCACCAGTGTAGCCATCATCTGATCAACCCCCTGCTCCTGCAAAGCTTTTAAAGAACTCCATCCCTTCCCAGAAAGCACCAAATCACCTTATCTCTGCTGTAAGATGCTTCTTCAGCAAAAGCTTTGCTATGGTCTGTACCAGGAGATCCTCTTCATGTCTGATAGTAGCCACTTGCCTAAGCTATTCCTTCCCAGCTGTTCCTGGTAGGAGACAGGGGACAAGAGGTGGCAGGAAGAATAAAGCTGACCAAGGTCCTAGGCAGGTTGGCTGAGGAGGACTAGTTCTTGGCAGGAGCAGAGATACGGTGAGACAAGACTAGCTCTGTATTCCTCCAAATGGGAACAGACCTTCCCTCCTCCCCAGTACTGAAACTGACTGGTACAGGTGATATAAAACACCATTAGGACTAGCCAATATTTAGTGCATTAAAATAACATAATAAAGGATTATAACTCCAACATTATGGTGCTCAATGTGTACCTCTAGAGAGGTATTAGGCCAACTGTAGCACCTCTCTATCTGCAAGCTCTTATAAAAGGTTGAAAGGTTTATCAGGATAACATAGCCTTTTGAAACCCTAACTGAAGTCAAAGCACCTCATACATCCTATGTGCCTGGATTCCAAATGTAACAATTGGTGAAAATCCAGATTTGGGATCTGTAAAAGGCATTCAAATACAGATTTAGGTTAGAAAGAAGCAGAGCATTACAAGGAAAATGCAATGCAATATGGTGTGACTGAAGTGTATCTTCATCAGGGAGGAATTTTCTGAAGCAATGAGAGAGCATCACAGCAGTAAAGGCCAGGAGCAGTCAGAGGTAATAGGAGGGATGCAGGCACAGTCTGGATGAAAAGTTAAAAACCATTCACAGCAGGTAAGGTGCAGCAGTGAGCAAACAAGTCTATATACCAGTATGGGATAGCACAGAGTGGAGCACTGCTTTGTCAAGCACTAATACAACACTAAAGAGAGAATACGTTGGGCCAAAATACACCTAGTAAGAGGATGCAGCTTCACTGATGTCAATGGAGTTGCACCCGCATACAGCAGTGATGAACTTGGCTTATCGCATTGAAGAGCAGGGATGTTCTGGTATTTACAGACATGTCACTGCTGTGCATGGAGCCACTACTGGGCTCAGATTCAGACATTACAGAAGCATCTCTTGGAGTCTCATTCCCAACAGTAGCTGCCTCAGCAACTCTTGGCTGTTGTGCTTTTTATTCCCCAGAGCAGACAGGAGCAGGTGCACCAGTGCCAGTTCTGGTGCTAGCACCAGAGGCAGAAGTCTTTGACAGGGTGTATACACTGTCTTTTCCTTTCTAAGACAAGCAGAGCGATGGGGTCACTTTCCATCCCTCACGTCCCGCACCAATCCAGATGGCTCCATTGCATTTGCTAGCGGGGTAATAGGGTGCTCAAAAGATGTGTCTTCCCTTTCAATTACATTGCCCCTTCAGCATCATGTGAAGGAAGATAAAATGTGACACAACAGCCATTGCAGTGTCACTGCTGCCTGAATATAACTATGTTGCTTTTTTAAAGTAATGCTTTTAAGGTTTAAGAATTCTCTCAGTGACTGGCAGTTCACAAATGTTCCTTAGCTGTTGCATGAAAAAGAAAAGGAAAAGTGCTAGTCCTTTGGTTTAGGTTGTGGGGTGATTCAGCCTCTGCCACTGATTCTGTGTGATTTTGAGTAAGTGACTTAGGGCCAGATTCTTGACAGCCCTTTGTGAGTGCAAAGAGTTAGGTTATCACAGAGAAAAACTCCCACTCATCCCCTCTAGCCCGGCAAAAGGGAGCAGCCACAATCCCAGTCCTTGTATTTCTGAAGCTGAAGGAAGTAGGGGAGTCACAGTAATTCCACAATGTTGTGGGGGACATGGCCATCTAGAACACCTCTTCTGACATAATGCATACGTACAAGGGGTCAGTCATCCCCAGCCCAGGAAGGACTAAAGTCACACCTAAGTCTCTTTCAGGCCCTTCCCTGAGGGCATGACTTATTAATTCAAACACAAAACTGGCAAAGTAACATACTCCTCTGACTAACAACATAACACATAGAGGCTCCAATTCCTTTGCAGCAGTGGCATCACTCCCTCTGCTCCAGAGCCAGAAGCCACCTGTTTCCTGTCATTCTCCTCCAGCTAAGCTCTCTCTGCTCATGATGGGGATTATCTGACCCCTTCCCAGGTGGGTTTAATAATTAAACAGGGCTGGCTGGCTCCAGGCCACCCTGTTACAGGGTGGACTCAATGTTGCACGGGCAACATTTACTCTGGCATTTTCTAACTTCTGAGTGCCCGACCTAGCAACCTTAACATTCATTTATAATAATTCTTTTGGATGCAATATTCATGTAGCTTGTCTCTTGATGAGGCCTGGATCTCATAAAGAACAAGATGCCTAGTCACATCAGACTGAAGCAATCTATATAGCGCTGTAGTATCCTTACGCCCCTTGAGTCTTCTGGACAAGCAATACCTGGAACCCACAATATAGTTAAAGTTTTTTTTTTTTACTGGCCACCAACTTGGGGTCTAAGATACCATTCATTATTTTATATTCTTCAGTCGTACCCATCCTTGTTGGTCTCCTTACTGAACAAAAAAAACCAGTCCCAATCTTTTCTATCTCTCTTCATATATAAGTCATTCCATGCCCTAGTCATTCTCCTCATTTGTTTCTAAACGTCTTCTGTTTATACTATGTCCTGTTTGAAATGGGTGAATACAACTGAACCCAGGATTCTAGGAGAGCATATTTCATTGTTTTACATACTGGCATCAATAATATTTTTGGCACCCCTCCGAATTTTTATAATTTATATACAATATGGCCACGCCAACTGGATCTGAGGCATTTCCAACAGTGAAAAATGCATATTTGTTTATGTTGTAAGAAATGTTTTATTAACTCACCTATGCTTTCCTAAACATTTTGCCCTTTCTACAAGCGCCTACTCATGCAAATAATATTTAAATCAAGTGGACCTTTTACCAAAGTGTCACAGAACCAAACAGTCTAAACTACTTTAAAAAATAAAAGGAAAAATTGTCCATATAGATTAATAATAGTAATTTGCACTTTTCATCTTCAATTCCCTTTAACATCATTAAACTCATACCACACCCCTCTGAGATAGCTATACAAGTATTATCCCCATGCTACAGGGGGGAAAACTGAGGCAGGAAAAGCCTTGCTCAAGGCCAGAGAGAAATGATTAGATCAAGAATTAGAACTCAGGAGCTCCCAGCCAGTTGTCAAATGGCTACTGTGCACCTTTCTCTTTACCATACTGACAACAGCTGTTAGGGCTACAAATGTTGGCCATTGTGGGAGGCATTAACAGCACTGCTAATTTAAGTCTCTTGACATTTTGTAATGCCTGTAATACTTTACCCCTGACTTGCCCAAAGCATTGGGGCATTTTGTTAGCTTTAATCAGCAACACAATTCAGGCAATAGCAGGGTTTACTAAAGAAGGTCTTTTGAAACAAATAGCAGATAATTCTCAAAAATGAAATGTAACCTCTTTAAAGGGATCACCTTGAGAGTCACACATTAAAACCGGTACATTGCATCAACCTTCACGTATCTCCACAGCTCGTCGGCTCTCCACCTTCTACAAACAAATTTCTTTTAACATCTCTTCTCCCTCCTATCTACATCTTAATTTCTCTTCCCCCTCCCCCCTGGTTATCGGCCTCATGACCCAAACTCTGTCTGCCTTGTGAGTGATTAATTTATTCACCATACAGTGTCTTTAACACCACCATTTTATACTTCCTTGTATTATTTAACTGTGTAACACTATCTTGGGATCCAGTTTGTAAGAAAGAGTGGTGTAATGCTCCAACATGGTCATGTTTCCAGAAATATTATTTGTTTTTTTTAAGACCAGTCAGAGGAATATAGTATAAAGGAAATAACGTAGACAGATCAAAAGGACACAGTAGGAATTCAAACTTGGCAGCTAGCTTATATCTGTGCCAAGTATGTATACTATGTCCTAGGAACCATTCTGCAGGTCAGTCACATTTACAAATGGTAAAGGGAATAAAAGTTTGAATCCATCATATTAGGGAGTTGAAAATATTTTGCCTCACTAGATGGCGTTACCTTTTGTTCCACATATTATTCTGCTGGGCAGCATTTCTACTGGGTGAAGAAAATAACCTCTCAAAGGGCAGCCAGGTTAAAAGGTTTGGAAGTTTGCTTCAGATCTCCCTGCTGCTCATTCATTTACTCACCCAAGTGCTGCAGGCCAAATACAGCTTGCTCTGCCTTGTCTCCTTCCAAGGGAAAAATCCAATGGGAATTTTAGCTTATATCACAGGCAGGCAATCAGCTCATCACAATATCAGCAACTACACAGCAGCCTCCAGGCCTTCCTCATGTAAGTGAACAATGCTACCATCAACCTTGGTTACCGGCAGCCTTCCAGTATCGTGTCTAATCTGTGCAGTACCTCAAGTACAGCATCTATTGTATTGCCACCCCTGCCTATAGGACATGTAGTGCCTACAGAGTCAATGGCTCAGCAGGAGCTGGGGCAGAAGGCCAAAGCCTATAATAGGAAATTGGGATGACCTTTCAGGCCTACTGAGCTGTAAGCCCTCAGTTTGGAGATCCACATGCCCCTCCCACACTGGATCCAGGAATCTTTCAGGGGCAGACCCTAGTAGCCACATACTTGACCTTTTCTCAGGAGCACAGCATCACCAACAGGAGCCAAGAAGAGAGAAGCAAACACTCCAGGTTCCCACTTCCAGCTCTCATCAAGCTGAGAAGCCTGTGACATCATCAGGACTCCTCCTGAACCTCTGACATGAACTAGTTTCTCTTGTTCCGTTATGTCCTGACCTTCACCTCACTCTGTAGGCAGGCCTCTGCCCACTACCCGGCTCACCTTCCTTATGATGGCTATTGATTGTAGTGCAGCAGTGCCCAGGATCCCCAGTCGTGGACCAGGGCCCTATTGTGCTAGGTGCTGAACAAACACAGGGGGGAAAAAAAAAGGATGATCCCTGCCCCAAAGAGCTTACAATGCAAGTACGCGGTGGAGGCAAACAGACTGACTGGGGTGGGGTGGAGGAAATCAGTCATTTCCCTCTGTCTCTATATACCCTCACCTGACCCTGGCTCTCTCTGCCCTTATACGTCTGTCTCCATTGATTCCCCTCCTATGCCTTGCCACATGCAGCACCTCTTATCTTCCTTTCTCCTTATTATCCACTCCCAAAACAAAGCCATAACTATTAGTATTTGAATTAGGATAGCAACAGAGGCCACAATGGAGACTGTGACTCCATTGTGCTAGGCACTGTATGAACACATAGCAAAAGACAGCCCTGACTCCAAAGAGCTGACAATCTGACAAAGGGTAGGAAAGGAAACAGAAGCACAGAAAGGTGAAATGGTCACTGGTAGGGGTAGGCATACAGCCCACATCTCTGGACTCTTGGTCCAGTGTCCCACCCCCACCAGTTCAGCTATTATCCTACACAAAACTCTGCAACTCTATGAAGTGTGCATAGCCAAGCAAAATTACAACCTGCTTTTCTTGTGCATGCCTCATGCTCTCCCCTTCTTTACCCTCACCACTTGTTTTGATTGTCTTCACTGTTATTTTGGATTCTGTTAGGGGCCAGATCTTTCTATTTGTTCCACAATGTGCATAGCACATTCTTTTGGGCACTGGTTAAAGAGTCTATATCAACAATTTGTGGGCTAATTTCTGCATTTCATTTTTTTTTAAAACAAGAATGTTTCCAACTCTTCCCAATACAGAGGTAGAATTCAACATAAGAACTGATCACTAGGAATGAATATTAGACCTGAAAAATCACTAGTATCTTTCATGGCTGCCAAAAACTTGCTAATTGGGCCTGGCAAGTCTGTAGCTGAGGGTACCCCATTTGGGACTGATATCTGACATGGGGGCACTGCTAGGATTTCTGTGAACTCCCCTCCTCCATGGTCTGGTAGACTGTATCTGAGCTCCAATATAGTCTCCAGCCATAAGGGAAGAGAGGGCAGCGCAATGGAGTTGTCTTCTCAGCTGCACTGCACAAGAGGCTAAAAGGGAGGACCCTGGAACCAATACACCTTGAACTTCCCTTGAGGGGGAAAACAAGAGGAAATATGTTGGAAGAGGAAAACACAATCTCGCTTCCCACACCATCAACAGCTGAAGCAATATTCCGCAAGGGAGCGGGGAGAGGAAAGGTGAAATCCAGTGAGGAGACAGGAGTGAGACATCATGGGAGGGAGGGGGTTCTTAAACATGGGGAGGATAAGGAGCTGTAGAGTCCAGGGGCAGGGTAGGGGTGGGGAGAGACAGAATGGAATAAAAAGGGGAGAGCAGGGAATGTGTGCCCCCTTATTTTATTTTATCTATCCCCTTTACTCCTCACCTGCTCAAAGAAACAGACATTGTCAGAAGGGAGCGAGCAAGGGGGATGGACAATGGAGAATGAACAAATAGGAACGAGAAAAAATGAGAAGAAAGGAGATGCTGTTTAAAAAAAATGGAAACAAAAAGAAGAGAGGAAGGAGGTATAATATTAAGAGATCTGCTATTTAGTACATGTTTACTTCTGGAAGTCTAGCTTTGAGGGAAAGGCACTGAACTGGGGCTCAGGACAGCAAGGTTCAGTTCCTAACTCTGCCCCAGATTTCCTGGATGAAATTAAAGTGATCTCTGTGCCTCATCTGCAAAATGGGGATAATGTTGCCTCTCTCCACCCTTTGTCTGTAGTATCTATTTAAACTGTAAGTTCTTTGGGGGAAGGGACTACCTCTTGCCATTGGTATTTAAAGCTTCCTGAACAATGGGATCCCTATGTGTGGAATATATATAAGAATGAGGAAAATGCTAAAGAAAGAGCTGTATGGTTCTTTGCTATTACGAAAAAGGGCCAGTGAAACAAACAATACATGGGCAATGATCAAAGTTCTGTGGGTTTCTATCTCCACCTTTCACCCCAGCTATCTAAGTCAATTAACAAGATTTTGGGTCATTTTGCTTAATAAAAAAATCTGGCAAGTTACAGACCATGGAGAAATATTCGCAGAATCTGAGAGGCTATTTCTTAGACTGCTTGCTGACTGCACTCCATGGGTGAGCTGGGCGGGGGGGATAGCCAGTTTTATGCTTTATGACAAGGGAATTGTTATGTGGCCCAAGTCCTGGAAATGTTTCCAATTTGCTTGTTTTTTAAACCTCACAGCTTGCATTTCCCCTGAGCCCTACTAACAAGTGCAAAGCAAGAGAGGCACTGACAAGAAACCTATTAACCCAAATGTATCCTTGCTTCAGCTTAGCCAAGAAAAACAATTCACCAGGCCAGCAAACTGACGTGAAATGTTTTCACCAGGTACAGAACTATTCAGAGGCTGTATGCTACAGTGCCAGCTGAAATGAATTAATGGTGGGCTACAGAGCTACAGGTTCAGTTTGCTGAAGGGGCAGGGGCATGTCTGAGGTGGAGGAGTCTGTTGATGAGTACATTAGGAGCAAGGAGGATTCAGGGAACACCAGCTGTCTTCCTCATGCTCCTCCTTCTTCAGAGGAGCCTCCTGCATTTTAAAACCATGGTTATGGAAACTTCCCATATGTTCAAAGACACCATGTTATACTTCTGATGCAGGAAAGAGGCACCTTCTTCCTTTCCCTTCTGTTTTGTCTTGCTTCTCATGCATTTTTCCTCTCAGCCATTTGTAAAGGACGAGGTGCTTCCTCATCTCCCAGGCTCCAATCCTGTATTGCAAGGCTAGGCAACCTGCGGCACATGAGCTGATTTTCAGTGGCACTCACAGTGCCTGGGTTCTGGCCACTGGTCCGGGGGCTCTGCATTTTAATTTAATTTTAAATAAAGCTTCTTAAACATTTTAAAAACCTTATTTACTTTACATACAACAATAGTTTAGTTATATATTATAGACTTATAGAAAGAGACTTTCTAAAAATGTTAAAATGTATTATTGGCACTTGAAACCTTAAATTAGAGTGAATAAATGAAGATTTGGCACACCACTTCTGAAAAGTTGCCAACCTCTGCTGTATTGTGATCCACATAGCAGACTGTTGCACCCATTTGGTGTCACAATGAAACAATGTAGGATTGGGGTCCCAATCAATAGGCCTCAGATAAAGTACTCCCTTGATTAACAGTTTCTAGAGAGGCAGTTGTTGGTGTTTGCTTTTAGTGATTAGGGCAGGGATAGTGGGAGTCAGTGATTCTGTGGTCCATTTCCAAGTTCACCCTTGACTTGGGCAAATCACTTGCAGTAATTTCTCTGTAACTCAGTTTACCTGTAATGGTCATAATATTAAGACCAATATCTGCCTCAGATGACTGATGTAAGACATAGGACATGGCAATGGCAACATGGAGTAATGCACACTATGGGGGTGTGATTTCTAAAGGGCACTTACAAGTTGCACATTAAATGGTCTGCGTAGACCCTGCTGGAGTGCACTAAAAGTTCCCTAGTGCGCTTTCATAGATTCCAAGGCCAAAAAGTACCATAATCTGACCTTCTGTATAACACAGGCCATACAAATTCCCCCTCAAAATTCCTGCAGCAGAGCTTTTTTAAAAAACATCCAATCTTGATTTAAAAATTGTCTGTGTTAGAGAATCCACCACAACCCTTAGTAAATTTTTCAAAGGTTAATTATCCTCGCTCTGAAAAAAATATGCCTTATTTCCAGTCTGAATTTGTCTAGCTTCAACTTCCAGCCATTGGATTTTGTTATACCTTTGTATGCTAGATTGCCAACCCATTATCATATATTTGTCTTCATGTAGGTACTTGTAGACTGTAATCAAGTTACCCATTAACTGTTTCTTTGGCAACCCAAATGGATTGGGCTCCTTGATTCTATCACTATAAGGCATTTTTCCTAATCTGTCAGTCGTTTTCATGGCTCTTCTCTGAACCTTCCCCAATTTATCAACATCTTTCTTGGATTGTGGCCACCAGAACTAGACACTATTCCAGCAGCACTCGCACCAGTCCCAAATACAGAGGTAAAAAAACTCTACTTCTACTCGAGATTCCCCTTTCTATGCATCCTAGAATTGCCTTAGGTTTTTTTCCCCACAGCATCACACTGAGAGCTCTTGTTCCGCTGATGAGCCACCACCATCTCCAAATCTTTTTCAGAGTCACTGCTTTCCAAGATAGAGTTCACCATTCTGTAAGTCTGACTTAAATTCTTTGTTCCTAGATCTATACATTTAAATGCAGCTATATTAAAATGCTTGTGCTCAGTTTACCAAGTGATTCAGACCACTCTATTAGTGATCTGTCTATCCTCTTCATTATTTACTACTCCCCTAATTATTGTACCATCTGCAAATTCCATCAGTAGTGATTTTATGTTTTCTTCCAGGTCATTGATAAAAAATGTTCAATACTGTAGGGTCAAGAATTGATCCCTGCAGGACTCTACTAGAAACTGACCCACTTAATGATTATTCCCTGTTTACAAGTACATTTTGAGAAGTAAGCCAGCTTTCATTCCATTTAATGTGTGCCATGTTAATTTTATATTTTGTCTAGATTTTTAGTCAAATGTCTTAAAAAAGTCTAAGTATATTATATCAATTCTATTACCTTTATCAACCAAACTTGTAATCTCATAAAAAAATCACATTAGTTTAACAGGATCTATATTCCATAAACTGATGTTGATTAGCATTAATTACCCTTCTCAATTTCTTTATTAATTCAATTCCCATGTCAGCAACTCCATCATCTTGCCTGGGATCAGTGTCCGATTGACAGAACTATAATCACCCAGATCTTCCCATTTACCTTTTTTAAATATTAGTGCAATGTTAGCTTTGTTCCAGTCTTCTGGAACCTCCCCAGTGAGCCAAGGCTTATTGAAAGTCAACCTTAATGGTCCAGCAAGGTCTTCAGCCAGCTCTTTTAAATCTCTTGGATGCAAGTTATGCAGACCTACTGATTTCAAACAGCACTAGATTAAAGCACACAAGGAAACATATAACACACACCTGCAGGGTCTGCAATTAATGTGCAACATTTTAGTGCACTTTAGAAAGAACACCACTGTAGTGCACATTACCCCATCATATAGACAAATCCTTAGAGTTTACAAAGATTGAGAGACTCTGCCATGAAAGATACTAAATAGCAGTAAATACAGTCTAGTTTTATTAGACAAACCTACAAGATTTTTTTGTCACCTTCTCATACATGCGCCCAATTGTGGAACTAGGCTGGTAGCAAGATATGCTGTATCATTTTGGTAAACATCTGGTAAACTATCTTTTCACACTGCTTAAAGTGGCGAGAGAGGAGTCTGGCTTTTCTTGGAAACATAAAACATTTACCCACCACCTGCTAAGAAGGCTTTTGTTACTTACAATTTGTCCTTTGGGCCATATATAGAGCAAGCACATATTCTAAGTGTATCTTCAGATAATGAAACCGTTTTGATGCCTTAAAACATGTTTTTTTTCCAAAATAAATAACAGGTTGTATCACTTGAAGTGATTTTTAATGCTCATAAAAGGCAGAGATTTGAAAGCCCCAGAGACTAACATTCCCAAAGGGCCAGCATCTGAGCCCCTTACTGTCACTGGTGAGCAATTACTCATATGAGCAATGCCACTCAGCAGGGTAAAGGCAGTATTATAAATTAATAGAACTGTGAGGACTAGAATTTTCATCTGTCACAGGGTATATTCACCGTGAGTGGTGCCTCCCCTTGGCTGTTCTAGGAATTAGTTCTCTTCCAGTACTTTGTGGTCTCTCCACCTGTTGTCCTTCATCTCACTCTGCAGACTCTCTCTCGCTCCAGCAGCTTCGTGACTCAACCCTCCAGCGAGGTCACTATGTGGTTTCCCCTTCCGGGGTATAGAGTCTCACTTGACCTGCTGTCCAGGCACTGCCACTCTGTCAGTGACTAGTGAGGAACCTGGGGTCACCCACCACTGTGGATTCCATCCCAGGGAGCCTAAAACACACAGACAAGGTCTGTTTAGTCCCCAACCTTGCTGTTTTCTCCCTGGGCCGCTTCCTAATCTGACCCCCCAGCTTTCTTCTCCACCCTTCTCTTTTCTGGGTATGCCCTTCCCTGAGAGCCTGGCCGTCAGGGTCCTACTCTTTCCCTAGGTTCTCTCCTTCCCTCTTCAATACAAAGAGGGTGGCTTCAGATTTCCTCACTACAACTATTTATGTTGCCAACTTCCAGCTTTATACTCGCCCAGCCCTCACTGGCTCATCTGAGCTCCAGCTTCGGATCAGGAGTTGCTTCTCCAGCTTAAACCCCTCATGTGTGGCCTATCTCACTGATTGGCCCCTTTCTCCACTTTCTTCATCTTTTCAGGGTTGGTGTGGGGTGAACAGCCCATCAACAATATTCCACACAAAAAAAAATTGCATTTCTGAAATGAATTGTAGAAATGTGAAATTTTCCACAGAATGGAATTTGTCAAAATATTTTACCAAAACAGAAGTTTTCAAAAATTTCTGGTGCTGGAGAGGTAGGTTCCTGGGGATGGATCCCAGAGAAGCGGGCAGCTGAGGAGCCTGGGGACCCGGGCAGCACGGGGAGCTGGGCAGCTCACTAAGCATGTAGCTGGATCGTCAGGTAGCTGAAGGTGCCTAGAAGCAGGTCGGCCCATGAGCCAGGCAGCTGGGGAGTTGGGAATCTCAGGCAGCTGGACAGGTTGCCTGGCTGGCTGCAAACAAGCCAGGGCCAGCCAGCCTCCCTTATTTCCATTGGAAGTTATGATGGAATTGACACTTTCTCGCAGAACATTGGAAATTTTTTGACCAGCTCTATAAAATAATAATATGGCTGCCTGATGGCACAGTGCAGAGTGGAAGCTTACTCAGTGCCTGACAGCACTACGCCTCCTATGCTACTAGTCCTGCTCTTTTGTAATAACTAAAATACAAACCCACCTACTGTGCTATTCATCTCGCTTTTTTTGTAAGAACTAAAATAAATACAGACCCACCTAGTTGGTCTGGAAAATATTTTCATGCATCTCAAATATATTGGGGTATGGGAACAGCATCAAATTAGACAAACTAAGCTCAGCTTGCAGATTGTTTTTAGTTATCCAGGATCTCAGACTGGGTCCCAACTGTGGCAAAGTCAATGCTTTGACTCAAATTACTTGAGGAGAAGAGAAGAACAGCACTACAGGGCATCGGAGGCTTGAGAGCTCAACTGTGGACGAAAGCAGGGCAAGAAATTACTTTCCAGTCCTCTGGAGGCATCTTTGCTGATGCAAACCCTTCACATGTAGCATACTTCATTACAGTATGTCACAAACTGACATGCAAGTGCAAAATGTAAAAATAACACAAGGAAAGCCAATTTGAGTGCCATTGCCCTGTACTTGTTTGCTGGTAAAGCTAATATTTCAAGGACTCTCCTTTCCTAGGCTTTGGAAGTTCTCAGAAATTGTTCTTCCAGTTCTTCCCGAGCGCATTTGGACCTACATAAGCCACACTTTCATTTGATTACCTGCAAGAACAGCTCCCCCAGCACTTCTACCAAGGTGCAGGTAGACCCCTGGATCCTCTATTGCCTTGCTCAGTGCACTTCAGAAGTTCCTTACAGTACATGCCACACAGCCTGGGGCAACAGTTGATATGGGGGGAGGGACAGAGGTTGTAAGAGCTTTAAACAAGCCACAACAGGTCATTCCAGAACCAGTTCTGAAAGCCAAACAAAGTGACAATCCATTTGATGGTCCATTTTTCAAGGAAAATCACACATCTGTCTTTACAGTCTGTCTGACTATAATATTAACTTATTAGCTGACTCAACTCCATTTTGTGTGAAGGATAGCCTCCAGCTTTTGTCCCTTTAACTCTAATTATCAAGTGTACACCAGATTAAATTCAGAATGAAGTAGCCAGGTCAGGCAATCCACTTAAAGTTTAATGGAAGTCAATGATTCATTGATCAAACTCATTTATGTCTAATTAAAGCTTCCCTGCATTGCAAATGGCAAGGGGTAAGTTTCATAATACACCTCTCTCCCCTACACCCCCAGCACACGGCAGATTTGCTGCACAAGTGAATGGAAAATCCACAGTGTCTGTCTTTCATGAGTACATGGCTTGGCAACTGCAATGCATATTTAAAGTATAATTATTGTAGATGACTTCACCAAATGAATGAGGTTTGCATGATGCTGCCAAATACAATCCTGGTATCCAGCTGCACACAGGCAGATTGCAAAGTAAGTGTGTGTGCACCAGCACCAGCTCACAATGATTATGCTGGGGGAGCATAATAACTAGAGCTGTGTGAGACTTGCAAACATGAACCTGAGCATAACTAGGTGGCAATGACTGAAAGCTTCAGCCTCAGGGGCAAACTTCTGTTTGCATGGGGATTCACAGTCCATGCTGCCCACATTTTTAAAATAGGCAAAATGGCAGAGCCCTCTGAGGCCAAGAAAGGATGGTGTTCAATATTTGAGCATAAAAAAAAGAGAGTCAAGACAGTGCAAGATCCAAACTTTATTGCTTCCTCCACATATAAGGTCCTTTTTCATCAAGCACCTCCTCAAAATAGTGCGCTCTAAATTCCTAGACACCGTGCTTTATACATAATTGTACTATCAGTTTCCCAATAGAGGGAATATCATAACATCCTTTATGTCACATTTGAGAAAGCAAAATTAAACCTGAATTCCATAGCCTACTTACATATTTCACATTCTGTCCCCTTAAAGTCTGTATAATCATTTATATATAATTTAACACCAGCTCTTTGACTAACTCAACTTGCTTGGGGGCTAAAGTATTTTCTTTTGTGTTTGGGACAGTTGTTCTTTCATACCTTAGTATTGTCAAAGTCTTGCGTGCGTGTTGCAGGTGATTTGAGGCTGCAACAAGTGAATGTCTCTCTGGTGATACAGGAGACTGCCTTGCACTTGGTTCCTCTTGTGGTGTGGCATTCTGAATCTGTTCTAATACCGGTCACTTTTGGGCCTGTGTTTCTTCTGTGTCCTGCTGATCATGTAAGTTTCAGCAGCGTGTTTTTCACTCTCCTCCATGTTTATCTTTTGTGTTTGTAGTGGGTGAAGGTATTTGAGGAAGGGGCTGTTGGGCCAAGTCACCAAGGGTGAGTACCCTGAGTCATGGAGAGAGAGAGGCGCGCCGGGTGTGAGCAACCAACAGAAGGGGGCGTCAGATGGCGCAAGAGCTAATTCCCAGGCCCAGCCACAAGAAGGTTCACGTGAAGGCATCTTGGGGCCTCTAGCAGTGGCTTCTTTAAAAAGGCTTTACTGGTTTATGGTCATTTTCAGTCAGATGGTTTCCCACCCTAGAACATACTGGTCACACTCTTCACATGGAAACCTTATGGGAAGTCATTCCTTTTCTGTTTGGATATCTCTTTTGTTCAGCTGCCAAGAGTAACTTTGCCCCAAAAGCTACCTGATCCCTCTTTTGTAGGAGTGATGCCCCAAGCCCCATCTCACTGGCATCACACTATGGTTGTTTCTTTGTTCACTGGCACGCTGTCTGGAGTGTCTCAGGACCATAAGTGCCTACCTCAGGGCAGACTGTAAAAAACAGGAAAGACACCCCAAGCTAGTGGTGTGTTCCATAATTAGAGTTCACCAACCCAGTAACAAATGTGAACTCCTGGATCACTATAACAGTCTTACCATGGAGCCACAGACAGTCTCCTTGGGCTCTCCAGTCTATCTTGCCACCCAGGCAAGCTGCACTTAGTGGTAGTTGGATGCTATACACCAAAGATCACAAAAGATTCAGGTTACTTCCAGTCCCAAGAGACCGGTCACATACCTCAGAACAATTTGTATCTCAGATTTCCCACCACAGGCAATGCTTGTAGCCAGTCCTGTGATTAACTAAAGGTTTCTTAACTAGGAAAAAGAAACAGGACAGTTATTTGCAAGTTAACACAAGCAAGCATATACACACAAATGAGCATTTTGTCTGTCTTTTCTGCTTTGTATTTGTGCATTTGCTTTTGCATGAGCTTTGGTGGTGTCATTTTTCCTTGTATTTCATGTTTTCCCTATACTTGTTGGTGCATTATTTTTGTGTTTGCTCCACTTATTCTCTGTGTTTGGATGTGAGCTTGTTCACTAGTTTTGCAAATGTCTATAGCTGTTGGTAGAATTAGTGTCGATTCTCTGAGCATCCGCATTCAGGCTTTTGCATCGTTTGTCTGTATTACTAATTTATCCTGAATTAATCAGTCTTTAAGGTTTGATCATTGCATGAGTCAGTCAGTTTGGTGATATACTGGGTCTGCCACTGGTTACCAACCGTGATACTTACCAGGCCCAACAGGCTTGGCATCTATACAATTTTCCCTTCAGGAGCTTGTGGACAGAAATAGTGACACAGGGACAGCTTCTTTAAAACAAAGTATGATTTATTTGCCAAAAGGATCACAGTCCTCAAGGTGCATCTACCCTGCATGCTTCTTTCTGCAGCATGTAATACACGTACCCATGTAGCCCCATTAGCACAGGTATAAATAGCAGCTTAGACAGAGAGGCAGGTGAGTAGAGTAAAGACACACCTGAAGAGTGGTGGGTATGTAGAGAGTCCCTATATGGCTCTCTACTCACCCATGCTCTGCCTCCCTGTCTGCATGGTCAGGTTTAAAAAGCCTCCTGCCCTTTTAAAATTGGAATTTCAAGAGATTTTTAGAGCTGGATATATCCTAAATTTGTGAGTTTAGTGTCTGGAAATCTGATCTCCTCAAACAAATGGCCAGTGGATACTGGTAGATACTAAAAGCCTATGAGCCAGATTAAGTCCTGAATTACATCAGTTTATGGTGGCCTAATGCAGAGCTCCCAGTGGAGGCAGATCTAGAAATGCAACAACTTCAGTAAGATTCATGCCTGTCATGACATGCTCCAGAATTTGCTAAAAGGTTGCTAGGGCATTGGTATATCACGAAGGCATCATTTTGAATTGTCAGTTATCAGATGGCTTGGTAAAAGTGTTTTTGCATGAACTTGTGCCTCCTCAGGAACTCGGTAATATCCACTGTTCAGATTTAACATGGAAAACCATTTGAATCCTACAAATAAAGCTAATATTTCCTTTATGACTTAACTGTCATCACATAAATTTGGTGGGATACATCTCATGACTGGAATATTGGTATAGAGTGATATAGCTTGTTCAGAAAGGACAGGCATGGTTAAAAAGAGAGGTGATGTTGCATTGTATATTAAGAATATATACACTTGTTCTGAGGTTCAGAAGGAGGGGAAATGCAGACCAGCTGAAACTCTCTAAATGAAGATAAAAGAAAACAGAGATGGTAGGGGTCTACCAAAGACCACCAAATCAGGAGGAGAAGGTGGATGAGGCATTCCTAGAACAAACAACAGAAATATCCAAGACCAAGTAGTTATGGGGGACTTTAACTACGCAGACATCTGTTGGAAAAGTAATACAGCAAAATACAAAATGTCCAGTAAATTACTGGACTGTATTGCGGACAATTTTTTGTTTCAGAAAGTGGAGGAACTAACTAAGAAGGCAGCCATTTTAGACTTGATTCCGACTAAAAGGGAAGAATTGGCTCTGAATCTGAAGACTGAATGATGCAACAACAAACTATCCCTCTGGAAAGAAAAAAAAAGAATAAATAGTAAGAGGCTCCATCAGGAGCTTTTTAAAGACCTGAAAATCAAAAACAAATCCTACAAAAAGTGGAAATATGGACTAATTGCTAATGACGAGTACAAAATAAAAGCACAAGCATACAGGGACAACATCAGAAACGCTAAATTACAAAATGAGTTACACTTAGCAAGGGACATAAATGGCAATAAGAGGGTCTATACATGCACTAGAAGCAAGAGATGGAGGAAAGTGTAGGTGTCTACTTAGCAGGAATGGAGAACTAATAATGGATGCCATCAAGAAGGCTGAGGGAGTTTAATGCCTGTTTTGCTTCAGTCCTCAGCAAAAGGTAGGCTGACAATTAATCACAGTTAATTAACTCAAAAAAATTAATTGCAATGTATCACACTTATAACAACAGAATACCAATTGAAATTTATTAAATATTTTGGATGTTTTTCTAATTTTTCAAAATTTATTTCAATTACACCACAGAATACAAAGTGCATAGTGCTCACTTTATATTATTATTTTTTATTACAAACATATGCACTGTAAAAAAATGATAAAAGAAATAGTATTTTTCAACTCACCTCATACACGTACTGAACTGTGATCTCTATCATGAAAGTGTAACTTATAAATGCAGATTTTTTTTGGTTACATAACTGCACTCAAAAACATAACAGTGTAAAACTTTAGCGCCTACAAGTCCACTCAGTCCTACTTCTTATTCTGCCAATCACTATGACAAACAAGTTTGTTTACATTGATGGGAGCTATTGCTGCCTGCTTCTTATTTACAATGTCACCTGAAAGTGAAAACAGGTGTTTGCATGGCACTTTTATAGCTGGTATTGCAAGGTATTTACATGCCAGATATGCTAAACATTTGTATGCCTCTTCATGCTTTGGCCACCATTCCAGAGTACATGCTTATATGCTGATGATGTTCATTAAAAAAATAATGCATTAATTAAATTTGTGACTGTATTCCTTGGAGGAAGAATTGTATGTCTCCTGCTCTGTTTTACCCACATTCTGCATATATTTAATGTTATATCAGTCTTGGATGATGACCCAGCACATGTTTGTTTTAAGAACACTTTCACAGCAGATTTGACAAAACATAAAGAAGATACCAATGTGAGATTTCTAAAGATAGCTACAGCACTCGACCCAAGGTTTAAGAGTCTGAAGTGCCATCCAAAATCTGTGAGGGACGAGGGGTGGAACACGCTTTTAGAAGTCTTAAAAGAGCAACACTCTGACGTGGAAACTACAGAACCCAAACCACCAAAAAAGAAAATCAACCTTCTGCTTGTGGCATCTGACTCAGATGATGAAAATGAACATGCATTGGTCTGCACTGCTTTGGATCATTATTGAGTTGAACCCATCATCAGCATGGACACGTCCTCTGGAATGGTGGATGAAGCATGAAGGGACATATGAATCTTTAGCACATCTGGCATGTAAATATCTTGCAATGCCAGCTACAACAGTGCCATGTGAATACCTATTCTCACTTTCAGGTGATGTTGTAAGCAAGAAGCAGGCAGCATCATCTCCTGAAAATTATAACCAACTTTGTCTGTCTGAATGTTTGGCTGAACAAGAAATAGAACTGAGTGGACTTGTAGGCTCTAAAGTTTTACATTGTTTTATTTTTGAATGCGGTTTTTGTACATAATTCTACATGTGTAAGTTCAACTTTCATGGTAAAGAGATTGCACTACTGTACTTGTAAGAGGTCAATTTAAAAAAAAATTTTTTTTTTGTTTTTTACAGTGCAAAGATTTGTAATAAAAAGAAATATAAAGTGAGCACTGTGCACTTTGTATTCTGTACTGTAACTGAAATTAATATATTTGAAAATGTAGTAAACATCCAAAAATATTTAAAATAAATGGTATGCTATTGATGTTTAGTAGTGCGATTAATTGCAATAAATTTTTTTAATCGCATGACAGCCCTAGTAAAAAGTAAAAATCGCATGACAGCCCTAGTAAAAAGGTTAATATTAACAACAAGGAAGAAGGCACACAAGCCAAAATAGGGAAAGAACAGGTTTAAAATATTTAGATAAGTTACATGTATTCAAGTCAGCAGGGTCTGATGAAATTCAGCCCAGGATACTTAAGGAACTAGCTGAACCCCCAATCTCAGAACCATTAGCAATTATCTCATGGAGAACTCATGGAGGATGGGGGAGGTCCCAGAGGAATAGAGAAGGGAAAACATGCCTATCTTTAAAAAGGGGAACAAAGACGGAATTATAGACCTGTCATCCTAATGTTGATAACTGGAAAGATACTGGAACAAATTAATCACTTCGTAAGCACCTAGAGGATAATATGCTTATAAGTAATAGCCAACATGCATTTTTCAAGTACAAATCAGCCAAACCAGCTTAAATTTCCTTCTTTGACAGGGTTACCAGTCAAGTGGATAGGGGATTTTAGTAAAGCTTTTGACGGTTCCACATCACATTCTCACAATCAAATTAGGGAAACGTGGTCTAGATGAAATAACTATAAGGTGGGTGCAAAACTGGTTATACAGCCATATTCAAAGATTAGTTATCAATGGTTTGCTGTCAAACTGGAAGAGGGGGCATATCTACTGGGATTCCTCAGGGACCAGTCCTGGGGCAATATTTCCATTAATGACTTAAATAATGACGTGGAGAGCATGCTTCTAAAATTTGTGAATGACACCAAGCTGGGAGGGGTTGCAAGCACATTGGAGGACAGGATTTCAAAACAAACTTGACAGACTGGAGAACTGATGTGAAATCAACAAGATGATATTCAGTCAAGACAAGAACAAAGTACTACACTTACGAAGAAAAAATTTAATGCACAACTGCAAAGTGGAGAATAACTAGCTAGGCTGTAGTTCTGCTGAAAAGGATTTGGGGGTGATAGTGGATCACAAATTAAATATAAGTCAACAATATGATGCAGTTGCAAAAAAGGCTAATATCATTCTGAGGCGTATTAAGAGGACTGTCACATGTAAGACCTGGGAGGTAACTGTCCCACTCTACTCAGCACTTCTGAGGCGTCAGCTGCAGTACTGTGTCACTTTCTGGGTACCATACCTTAGGAAAGAGGTGAGCAAATTGCAGAGTGTCCAAAGGAGAGCAACAAAAATTATAAAAGGTTTTGAAAACCTGACCTATAAGGAAAGGTTAAAAAACTGGGCAAGTTTAGTCTTTGGAAAAGAAGTGTGAGGGGGACCTGATAACAGTCTTCAAATACATTAAGGGCTGTTATAAAGAGGATGGTGATCAATTGTTCCCCATGTCCACTGAAGGTGAGAGAAGTAGTAATTGGCTTAATCTGCAGCAAGGGAGATTTAGGTTAGATATTGGGGGGGTGGGATTCAAAATATAAGGCTAGTTAAACTGTGCAATAGCTTCCCAGGGAGGTTATGGAATCCCAATCACTGGAGGTTTTTAAGAATATGTTAGACAAATATTTGTCATGGATAGTATAGATACACTTGGTCCTGCTTCAGCACAAGGGGTTGGACTAGGTGGTCTCTCAAGGTTGCTTCCAGCCCTCCATTTCTTGATTGTAGGTGTAACCCTTCTGCCCCTCTGAGTTGGCAGCAACAAGGGCCGGGTTCAGTATCCAGGGGCCCCATTTCAATAACGCAAATGCAAAACCAGCTCGAGCCCCAACCCAGTGACCTGGGACAATTACATACCACCACCCAGGTGTCTCTAGGAGGCAATACTTCCCCTCTCGCAAGCACAGAGTCTGAGTGTAGCAAAATCTTTTTAATAAAGGAGGGAAACAATGTGGCATCATATTGGGGAAACACCACAAACAGGATTCATAACGTAAACCATGAGCAAAAGACCTACCAGGTAAGTTTTGGCAATATCCTTTTCCTCTTAGGGTCTTAAGTGCAATCACCCCAAAGTCCAACAACTCAAAAGTCTCTGTCTCTGGTCAGTGCCACCCCAGAGTTCAAAAGTTTATCTGCAGAGTTTTACCCCCCAGCCTGGGTGGAAATGAGGGGGGCGCACACACAGATTGTTAAGGGGCACCTTACGTGGGCCGGGGCTGACTGCTCCGCCTCTCCGGGGCGTTCTGCTGCAGCCTTCACCACGACCGGCTCCACTCCTCCAGCCGACCCATGAGCCGCTCCAGCTGTCCCCATAAACCGCTCCGCTCACTGTTCCGTGGGCTGCTCCAATGTGCTGCAAACTGCTACGCTCTGCTAGCCACTTAGTGATAGATCTTCAGGCTCCCCCACTAGTTAACACAGCATTCAGTGATCTCAGCTCAGTAAGCTTAGCTCTTTTAGTGATTTCAGCTCTTAGTGACTTCAGCTTGTAGTAGCGAAACCCCAGTGCTGGTGCACCATTGGTCCAAGTTGAATTCAGCTCAGCAGCCTTTAGATGGACTCCTAATTGAATCAAAATTAGCTCTGCTCTTCAACAGTGGAGAGAGGAGGATGTGCAATTGATGTTCCAGGCCCTCAAAAGGGGCCCACGCCATCAGGTACACACACCAGTCCCCAATCTCTCTCAATTCACTGGGTTTTGACACCCATGTCCCTTGTCTAGTGAGTGCTACTTAATTGATGGTGCGACTCTCTGTCATAAAGCAGTCTCATAGTTCCTCATTCACATAATCAGGATGACAATACTTTATTCCTCCTGCCCCAATAACAGAGAAATTGGGGATCCCAGAGCTGTCAAAATAACCATCCCAGGTTGCCGTGGGCTATGCTAGGTGGGGTGGCTGTGCCAATGCAAATACCTGAAGTTCCTTTCCACACTCTGCATAATTCACCACCAGATGTCAAGGTAGAGCTCATCCTGACTCTGCTTACATAGGTAAATAATAAGTATCCCTCTAAGTAATACTATTCAGTTTTCTGTTGTCTACCACCATCCTGAGTGCTCCCATTTTTTGATGAACAAGCACCACAGGCAATGCATATGGGCTATACATTTCTTCAGATCACACCAACTGTCAACAATTCACATGGATGTTGCCACAGACTATCAAAGTCTAAAGGAGACACTTGTCTGGTTCATGCCTGGAATGGTTTCGAAGTCACCTTACCTTCCACTTCCTGATGCAGTTTCTAATTGAGGAAGATGTACATGTAGGTTTCTGCCTGCTCATCTGGTAATGAAATCATCATAAAACCGGAAAGTCATTCTTGCATACAGTCTTCAGTTAAGTACTTCACCACATTAGTACCAATGAGAGCTGGAACCTGCTGATTTATTCGTTGATTTGCACAAACAAGGACAAGGATTGCATGTTTTCTGTTACAATTCTCGAAGGTCATTTTGGGACTCTCTTTAGGGGTATGTGCCCTAAGCAAGGAATAGTTTGACTTCCAGCCCCTTCAATCTTTAGTTGATCACTGAGGCCTGGTCTACACTGGGGGGGGGGGCGGAAATCGATCTCAGATATGCAACTTCAGCTATGAGAATAGTGTAGCTGAAGTCGATGTATCTTAGATGGAATTAAAATTACTTACTTCGCATCCTCGCGGTGCTGGATCAATGGCCGTGGCTCTTATGTTGACTTTGCTTCCGCCTCTTGCACTGCTGTAGTTCAGCAGTCGACGGGAGAGTGATCGGGGATCGATTCATCACGTCTACACTACACATGATGAATCGATCCCCGATAAATCGATCGCTACCCGCCAATCCAGCGGGTAGTGAAGACGTACCCTGAGGGACTGTCACGATACACCTAATGCCCTGCTGAGTACCTTAAGTGGTTTGGTGAATAATAGCACTGAACAGTCGTATTAAGTACACTACATTAATTGTACATGATCACCCTTGAACCTTGATAACAATCTAAATAATGGGCACAATGTGTTGGTGGATTATTATTTATTTGTATTGGCATAACTCCTAGTTGGTCCAGTTAGAAAGTGGGACCCCACTGTGCTAGATACTGTGCTAATACATAACAAAAAGAGCTTTACAATCTGAGTCTAAGATGGGAGACAAACAGATTGGAGGGGGCACAAAGCAACAATGAAACAACTGAAAAGATTGCCCCACCCACAGCTGAACGTAGCATCTATGTACAAAATATGTATCTAAAGAAGAATAGTTAGAAGGAAGGAATACTGCCCACAGTACCTGCAGCATTACTGTTTTCATTAAAGGTGCTTATTCAAACTTACTGTACAAAGGTAGGGCAAAATTCCACATACAGAGCCTAGTATAATGCAGCCCCTATCTTATCTGGGGCCTTTAGATGATACTACAAACAAACATAAAACATCTTGTATTTTAGAACCCTCCTCCCACAGGAAAAGGCTTTAAAGAGGAGTGTTTCTAATCCATACACAGCTACCATTCAAAACATTATAAGGGATCTAAACCCTCATATACTTCAAAGCATAAGCCAATCACTAATGGATGGGAGTTGGGTAAAATATCCCCGAAAGGCAGTTTATTCCATAATCATCCATAATTGCGCTCTTGCTCATTTTTCTAAAGGATCAGGTATGTGCCACTGTCAGAGACATCATCATGGATTAAATGGACCACTAGTCTGATCCAGTATACAGTTCCTGTGTTTCTAGTATCCAAATCTAAACACTAGCATTCTTATTACACCTGTGCTAATGTCATCTACTTTTGATGGATGTAGCGAGACAAGCTTTTAAGGAAAGTATAATTACTTTTTTGGAAGATTTACATCATCTGCAGAAGGTCATTAGCAAGTTCCTAATATGTCTGAATTACTTTTGAAAGATTGAATAGACTTTAAGCAAAAGTGTTTCAAGAGGAATAATCATTCATGGGTGTTATGATTTTCTACCCATTAATACTAGCTATGCAAGTGAAGCATCAGATATCGAGTAATTAATAACGGGTATACCAGCTGTAGTGTTCTTTTACACCATAAAACTAAGACCATGTTAATGGAAGATTAGGTGGCTAAACAACAGAACCGAGCACCCAGGTCTACATCTTTTAATGGATGAGTTTATCCTTTGCATGGTGTCTCCATGCACATAAGATGTAAAGGCAAAAAATCAAGTCTCCTTGAGAACTTTCTGAGACTAGCAGTTTTCTATTATTACATATATCAGCAACATTTACAGGAGTGTGAATGTTTCCATATAAAAGCCAACAGTTTGTCACATAACCAGCACCAGCTGTAAGGCTGGTCAGGCAGCTGAATCCTGGCAACTTAGATCCTGCTGGCCAGGTGTAGCTAATGTTGGGCAGGCTTTATCACTGAAAAACTATTATGAGAAGCAAGGAATAGATATTTTACTGCAAAGTCGATGAGTCAATAGAACCAAGAAGGTCCAGCTTTGACTTTATTGCAGCCAAGTGTCAGAGGTGGGAGGAAGTATTGTAGCCCCTTCAAAATAGCTTTAGAGACCTGCAGCATGATCAGTTGTCATCTGGATTGGATGGCAGGAAATTTATGTGACATATCCAGAGGAAAAGCATTTATGTGACATACCCAGAGGAAAAGCATTTGGGGATTAAATTTAAGTGAAAAGGAGATGGACAGAGAAGATTAATAAGAGTGCTTTAGTGTTTAAGGGGAATTTAATATTAAAGTTGTAGGGCATCCATGAATTCTGAACAAACATTTCTCCTAGACAATGCACCAAAGAGAAACTTGCAGACAAAACTCCTTTCCCCTATAGTCCTGAAGGCATAAAATTTCAGCTGTCCTGTGAAGGATTTCCTGCTCGACAGGATGAATTCCCCTGAATAACATTGTATAAAAACCCAAAAACAAAACAAACCCTCCTCCTCTCCCCACACATACACTCCTGCAGGATAAGAGGAATTTTTAAGGCTCCAGAATTGCATGCGTGAACAATCAGGAAGTAACCACAGCAACCAGGAAACACCTGTCTGGACTGTCGCCAACTAGAGTACCGGTTTGAAATCCAGATTGCAGGGCAAAGCAGCGAAAGTTATTGGGGGGTTGGGTCTAGAGAGAGCAACTTTTTTGTCTAATCTGCCTTTTCCCAGGGACTGAGGAAAGAATGGAGGCCAAAGGAAGGCAAGCAGGGAGGGTATATTAGAGAGGGGACATGCAGGGACAAAGGAAAAGGAGCAATATCAAGGGAAGAGAATCCTGTGACACCTTATAGACTAACAGACGTTTTGGAGCGTGAGCTTTCGTGGGTGAATACCCACTTTGTCAGACGCAGTGGGTATTCACCCACGAAAGGGGGGGCCTTTTTTTTTTTTTTCCACGCTTTTTTTCCAAAAAAAAAAAAAAAAACGGGTTTTTTTTCTTGGGTTTTTTAAGTTTTTTTTTCTAATAAGGTGCCACAGGATTCTCTGCTGCTTTTACCAGATCCAGACTAACACGGCTACCCTCTGATACTTGACATAAAGGGAAAGAATATTTGTTTAATCTGGGTCAGAGAAAGGAAGGGCTGCTATAGGGAAAGTACACAATCAAGCAACAAAAAATGGAGCTGGAACTGATAAACCACTCAGATTACTGAGTGTGAGAAGGAGCCCAGTGAACACGGAGTAGCTGAGGTTAGTGCCATACCTGAAGGAGAGAGTCTAACTGTGGTTCCAGCTAGAAGCCAGTCTCTAGAAGATTCAAGCCTGTACAGATCTTTAACCAAGCAAATGAGCAGCGTAGACCCAGCCATGTTTCATCTGAGACTAGAAGCAGCACGATAAAGGGGCACAAGCAGGGGGATTGGATAGAGGGCAGGGGAGTTTGGGGGTCGGTCAGCGGGCAAGGGGTGTGGATAGGGGTCGGGGCAGTTGGGGGGGAAACCGGGGATTAATAATAAACGGAGGCATACCTATCTCCTGGAACTGGAAGGGACCTTGAAATGTCATTGAGTCCAGCCCCCTGCCTTCACTAGCAGGACCAAGTTCTGATTTTTGTCCCAGATCCCTGGGTGACCTCCTCAAGGATTAAACTCACAACCCTGGGTTTAGCAGGCCAATGCTCAAACCACTGTGCTATCCTTCCCCTGCCCAGGTTGAATGGGGGCAGGGGTGCCAGGGAAGCAGTCAGGAAGGAGGGAGGGTTGGAGGGGGTGGCAGGGGGCAGTTGGGGGCAAGGGTTCTGGGGGCAGTCAGGGGACAGGGAGGGTGTATGTGGATGGGGCAGGGCTCCCGGGGGGGGCATCAGAGAATGGGGGTGTTGGATGGGGCAGGAGTCCTGGGGGCGGGGCCATGACCCCCTCCCCTAAGTGGCCCTCCATACAATTTACAAAACTCGATGCAGCCCTCAGGCCAAAAAGTTTGCCTGCCCCGGGGTACAGGATACCAGTACCAAGGACTAATGGACTCAGACTTCATGGGCAAGCCTATGAGCCAGGCAAAATGTTGAGGTTTAGCACCAAGAGTAGAATGTGCCAGGGTGGGGACGTAGGAAGAATTTGCAGACCCATTAACAAAGGAGAAGCAGTGCCACAGTTTTGCATACAAATCTGAATCACAGGACAAGCAGCCATCAGTATTACTTTGACCCACCCAGAGCAAGGACAAAATATTGCAATTTTGATTTCTATACACATACATAAATAATTTTAAAAATAATTTAAAAAACAATTCAATGATTTCTACTTATTTGTAAATACCCTTAAACATTTTAGGGGAACAGATTTTCAGGCCATTGGTTGTTCCCAAAATGTTCACTGTGACTATCTGCAGTGTGCAACTGGTCACATTATATTTTCTGCTTCCTCACTAAATACTTCAAATTTTTGCAGCAGAAGACTAACAAATAGATCTGGCCAGGAATTTTTCAATAGAACATTTTTTCAACGGAAAATGCAGATTCATCGAAACAAAACCTTATTTGTGGAAATAGATCCATTTTGACAAAACTTTCTCAGGTCCAGGACATAACTCACAGAGAGACCCACCCCAGAATAGTTAGTATCTTGGTGGTTCGCCCACTTACCTGAGATGTGGATATGTGAGGTCAAGAGGCTGCTCTGAATAGCCAGTGGGCCATAGGGACACTCTCTGTCTCTGGCCCATATACAAACATGACAGCTCCACCAGGAGAGACTGAGACTGGCTCTATAGCAAGCTGGTGAATCAGACAAAGCAGGGACTTTAACTTGGTCTCCCACATCAGAGGTTAGTGCCCTAACCATGAGGGTATTGGCAATTCTGGAGCAGGTGAGTCTCTCTTCTCTCCTTCATGGTGTTCTGCAAAAAGATTCAAAAGTTTTTGTTTGATGTGGAACAAGAAGAATTTTCAAAACCTTAAATTTTCCACACACCAGAATTGTTGCTGACTGGCCAGCCCCAACAAACATCCTTCAATCACAAACAGTTAGTAAGGATTCATGAACAAATCCCCTGACTCTCCATTAAATGAATATTCCTGTTCAACAAATAATAATATGACCTCATTAGCAGCAGCAAATTGAATTAGAGGTCTTGGTGAATAGATTCACAAATCTATGTTTGTTATCTGACTAGCTCTAAAATATTATGTAATGAGTTATTAATTATTGGTCCTTTCCTTGTAAACTAAGCTAATGACTAATGTTGAAGATATAAGGTTTATAGATACTTTCTCCTATTGTATATCACTCCACATCTATCAGTAACACAAGGCTACATGGTGTATACTCTAAATCACTACAATTTGAATATGCTGGACTCATACAGAAAGGACATGACCTGCAGTTGCTATTGATACGTTAATAGTTTTACATGTTAGAATTCAATTTTTCTAACCATCCATATGGGGAGTCTAAAACAATTTTGTTTTCAAGTAAAAATACAAAAATCAATTAAAATTCATTTTGTATATTATAGCATCTTACATAACACAAAAAAATCAACACATTGCATTACCCTCCTGAATTGTCACCTACAGGGATTGAATGACAAAGAATCCCTTCCATAGTTAGAACCGGCTGGAAATTTTTTAAAAGAAAGAGAAAATATGACCACTTATGTTTACTTTCCATTGACGGGAGCTTTGTTTTTACTGTGCTGTTCTAATCTCCACGGCCTCTCCTCCCCCCACCCTGCACCCCCTCCCTCCAAATGTAAATTGTCAAAATTAGTCTATTTAAACAATAGGTTGAGCTACTCTCATACTGACTTACATAAACCCATTTTTCTGTTTTATTAGTTGCATTAGCATTCTATTGCCCTTTAAATGTCACAAGTTCAAGAGCACAGCTAGAAATATTTCCAGGATATGTACATTTGTTGTAATAAAACATGGGGATACAATTTCCTGGGACACAGATAAGATGGAAGGGAAGGGGAAACGCATGGAGGCAGTGCAAAATTGGCTAACAAAGTAGACAGGAAAGCAAGACAGTTTTCAGAAGAATGGAGAGCTGGAGTTGAACATGAAACAGTTTTAGAAAAGCAAATAATTGACTTGATTACTCAGTTATGAGATTTGGCTTGTTTGTGTTGTCTCTATCTGGAGACATGAAACTGCTGAAGGACCTGCCACTGGCTTCCAGTCAAGTTGAGGAAGAGAAATGACACAGTACGTACTTCAAACAGCTTCCATGACCACTTAGTTGCCTTTTCAAAACTACATTGTACATTCTGACTACTCTTATTTATTAGTGGTGATTGATTTGGGGGAGAAGCTAGCAAAATTCCCGGGCTGTGCATTAACTAACCTAAAATGTTCCAGGGTTACTAAGTGTAATAAAGAAATTGCAGATTGCTGAGAAAGTTTTGAATAAAGAAACTAAAAATGATGAAATTTTCGGGATCTGATATATGCACTATTACCTGCTGTAGAAACTGGGGGATGGAGGGGGAGGGGAGAGAGACAAGAGGAAGAGGAAATGTGCCAAAGAGAAGAGGAGAGAGAGAGAATCTGATTTGGATATGGATAGAGACCTCTTTAATGTCTTTAATGAAGTAAACACTAAGGGGAAATGTGTGATTATGGGAGACTTCAATTTCCCGGATATAGACTGGAGGACGAGTGCTTGCAAGAATAATAGGGGTCAGATTTTTCTGGATGTGATAGCGGATGGATTTCTTCATCAAGTAGTTGAAGTACCTACGAGAGGGGATGCCATTTTAATTTGTTGGTGAGTAGTGAGGACCTCGTAGAAGAAATGGTGGTAGGGGACAACCTTGGTTCGAATGATCATGAGCTGATTCAATTCAAATTAGATGGAGGATAAACAAACGTAGATCTGGGATTAGGGTTTTCGACTTCTCGAGGGCTAATTTTAAAGAGTTAAGGAAATTAGTTAGGAAGTGATTGGACGGAGGAACTTGTGGATTTAAATGCAGAGAGGCCTGGAATTACTTAAGTCGCAGCTGCGGAAACTGTCGGAAGCCTGCATCCCAGAAAGGGGGAAAAAACCATGGCAGGAGTTGTAGGCCAAGCTGGATGAGCAAGCAACTCAGAGAGGGATTAGGAAAAGCAGAAAGCTTACAGGGAGTGAAGAAAGGCGGGATTAGCAAGGGAAGCTACCTTAGTGAGGTCAGAACGTGTAGGGATAAAGTGAGGAAGGCTAAAAGCCACGTAGAACTGGACCTTGCGAAGAACAAAAACCAATAGTAAAAGGTCTACAGCCACATAAATAAGAAGAAAACAAAGAAAGAAGAAGTGGGGCCGCTATAACACTGAGGATGAACGGAGGTTAAGGATAACCTAGGCATGGCCCAATATTAAATAAAGTACTTTGCCTCGGTCTTTAATAACGACTAGTGAGGAGTTCTGAGGGACGATGAGGGATGACAAATGGGAATGTGGATATGGAGGTGGATTTACCGCATGAGGTAGAGGCCCAAACTTAGACAGCTTACATGGAACAAAATCGGATGGACCGGACATCTCCACCCGAGGATATGAAGAACTGGCGCGTGAATTGCGAGCCGTTAGCAGAATTTTAAGCAATGCGGTAACTCGGGGTTGTGCCGTACGACTGGAGAATTTGCTAACTGTAGTTCTATTGTTAAGAAAGGGAATAAAAGTGATCCGGTAATACAGGCCTGTTAGCTTGACGTCTGTCATGGTAAGGTCATTGGAAAAATATTTAAGGGAGAAAGTAGTTTAAGGACATTGAGGTCCAATGGTGTAATTGGGACGAATTGCAACATGGATTTACTAAAGGTAGATCGTGGCTCAAACCAACCTGATCTCCCTTCTTTGAGAAGGTGACGGATTACTTAGACAAAGAAATGCGGTAGATCTAATTTACCTCGATTTCAGTTAAGGCGTTTGACACGGTTCCGCATGGGAACTGTTAGTTAAATTGGAAAAGATGCGGATGAATGGAAAGTTGTAAAGGTGGATAAGGAACTGGTTAAAGGGGAGACTCCAGCGGGTCGTACTAAAGGGTGACCTGTCAGGCTGAAGGAGTTACTAGCAGAGTCCCTCAAGGATCGATTTTGGACCGATCTTATTTAACCATTTATTACTGACCTCTGGCCGCAAAGAGCGGGAATGTGTTAATAAAGTTTGCGGATGACACAAAGCTAGGGTGTATTGGCTAACACGGAGAAGACCGGAATGCTATTCAGAAAGAGTCTGACCACTTGAAACTGGAGTACATAATAGGGAATGAAAATATAATAGTGAAAAGCTGCAAGGTCTGCACTTAAGGATTAATCAATAAGAATTTTAGATATACGTTGGGCGCATAGTTGGAAGGCGGAGAGGAAAGACCTTGAGGTAGATGTATAGATCAGGAGACTATGAGCCCGCCAATGTATATGGCTGGTTAAATAAAGAAATGCGGTTTAAGGATCTTCGGCGAGGTATTTCCAGCAAGGAGAAGGAGGTGTTACGTGCCGTTATATACGCGCTTGGTTGGACCCACAACTGGAATATTGTTGCAGTTCTGGTGTCCCATGTTTAAGAAGATGAATTAACTGGAAAGTTCAGAGACGGCTACTAGGATGATCGCAGGAATGGAAAATCTGCCTTATGAAAGGAGACTCAAGAGCTTGGCTTGTTTAGCCTGGCCAAAAGAAGCTCCGGGGGGATATGCTTGCTCATATAAATATATCAGGGGATTAACGTTAGGAGGAGAGGGAATTATTTAAGGTTTATACTAATGTGGCACGAGGACGAATGGTACAAACTGGACAGTAGGAAGTTTAGACTTGAAATTAGACGAAGGTTTACACCATTAGGGGATGAAGTTCCTGGAACGGCCTCCGAGGGAAGTAGTGGGGCAAAAGACTTATCTGGCTTTAAGACTAAGCTGATAAGTAATGAGGGAGTTATGATGGGATAGTTTAATTGGGCAATTGTTTTGGATTATCGGCAGATAAGTCTGCTCAATGGTCTGTGAGGGATGTTGGTTGGGGATGGGAACTGAGTTACTGCAGAGAATTCTTTCTTGGTGCTGGCTGGTGAGTCTTGCCCACATGGCTCAGGGTTAGCTGATCGCCATATTGGGTCGGGAAGAATTTCCTCCAGGCGGATTGGCAGAGGCCCTGGAGGTTTTTCGCCTTCCTCTGCAGCGTGGGGCATGGTCTCTGCTGGTGATTCCTGCAGCTTGAGGTCTTCAAATCTCATTTTGAGGATTTCATAACTCAGTCATGGGTTCGGGGTTGTTAAATGTATGGTAGGTGTTTTGTGGCGCCCTGCCTTTGTGCAGGAGGTCAGACTAGATGATCATATTGGTCCCTTCTGACCTATGAGTCTATGAGTCTATGAGAAGCAACAAAAATCAATTGTTCTTTAAGTTGTGAACATCTCATATTTAAAACCACTTTTATCTAGTAATGGGTGTGCAAGAGAGATACATTTTAACTAGGGCTTTCGTTTTTTGTGGGGTTCATTTCTGGGTAATGATTTTTAGCAATTTTTGAGTTGTGTACCTGTCCAAAAATCAAAGGGTTTCAGGTCAGTCTTTGTATATATGGTAGTGAGCAATGTACATTCTATACATTACTCATTCCAGTACTATATGCTGTAACGAGCAATCTCTTTGTAATGCTCCATAATGCACTTGAACATAGCATTGTTTCAAACAGCACTACATTAAAGCACCCTTTAGTGAGCACCAGCAGTGCCTACACAAACCAATTAATACACAACACAGTAGTTCACTTTGGAAATCACACCCCCATAGTCCAATTTACTGTTCTGCATAGACAAGCCCTTAGATACAGCTAATGATAGGTGGTGTTTTTCTAGTGTCTATTGGATAAATACTAATCTCTCTTTTTTCCTTTTTTTTTTTTTTTGAAAAAAACATCGATAACATACCCTGATTTATCAGCTAAAACCTAAAATCAGAAGTCCTAATTTTATCATCTGTCCTAAGCAGTTACTAGGCAGAAAAGCCTTCATTTGATGAAGAGCTCCCGGTTGCTTGAAATGCATGCATGCCATTCAAGGACAGACACACATCAGCACAGCCATGTAACAGACACTTTTTCAAAACTTGGCTCCCTGTGAGGTTGGCCATCCAGGGATAAATGATGGCTACAGCTCTTACTATCATGGCACAACCTAACGTTCACCAACATTTTCAAACTGGTCCTATATGCACAAAACTACTACAAGGTGCAACAGACTGCAGCAGTATGATGAAAAGCTAGCCAAAACTCAGCTGCTGCTTCTGTTAATGCACTGAGCTGCACAGGCAGCAGGGGTGCAGCCAGTTTATTTGATAAGGGGGTGAACCTTCTAATCAAGGGGATGTGAGTGTACAAGATGAGATGAATGCTGCTCAGCAGGAACAGGTTGGGGACACATTACTTGAGAAGATCACTGCTCTGGGTGGCCACAGGAGCACACCAAGAAGAAATGAAGTTTTCTTCTTGTGCACACACAGGACAAGGTGGCCACCAATAGAGTGACTAGAGAAAGACTCTCTTACCAAAATTGGGGGGAAGCAATGACTGACTCAGCAGGAAGCCCAGGTCACCACACACAAGACCATCTATGGGAGCAGTGGTCCGGACACTACATTGATAAGCTGCCAAAGGCAACATCAGAAAACAAGCACTTTGTGAATCAGTGTACCTCATTTGCTGCCGTAGATGGCCCAGAAGCCAAGGGTGTGGGGAAAGACACTGGTGGGAGACCATTTCTTCCAACCTCTGCTGGCTTCCACCTTCTTGACCCATGCCTTGTTTGCATGCACCACCCAAGTTAACCTGAGTAGACCCAGCACTGTTCTGATAAAGGCTGTTATCATCCATCATCAAGGCTCAGCCCAGTTGCACCAACCCATCCTTCAATGCATGCAGGTTCTGCATGCAACCAGATACACTTCTCTGAAAATCCCAGATGTCTCTATCTTCCTATTGTGCCCCAGACTGAAGATTTGTAGAGGTATTTACATGCATTCAAAATTTAGAAAAGTTAGCTCTGTTTTCTGGAATGCTCAATGTTCTCTCTCTCTTCAGTTTGCCAGGCCTGCAACCAGAGCAGTAAAAATGTGCTCCCGATAAATGTTAAACAACAAGTGAGTTAGATACCATACAACAATTTTGGTCAAATCTAATGGATCTGTGGACTATATATCATGCAGCAATTCATCCTCTGTTATAGACACAGATTGCCTTTTTCTTTCACTAATGACACAACCCCCCTACCTTTCATTTGAATTGCCCCAATGAACCACTTGCCAGCACGTTTTATGGGTTCTGTTACTGTTTCATCAGTCCTCTTAGTTGTTTAATAATTTGGGAGGAATGCATGCAGATGAGATTCAAACATCTCTTTTCCTGGGATATAGTAAGTGTACATTGCTTGTTCCACACATTAAATTAGAGGAGGATGTGGTAAGAACTTCAAGTGTTTTCAGCACTGTGCTTAAGACAGTATTGCGCCACTAATCTATTTCTGCACTCCAGAGAAGCAAGGTTTCAAGTGTACTCTTGAAACAGATGATAAAAAAATCCCTCATCCGTACTAGACTCATAGACTTTAAGGTCAGAAGAGACTATCCTGATCATCTAGTCTGATCTCTTGTACATTGCAGGCCACAGAACCTCACCCACCCACTCCTGTAATTGACCGCAACCTATTCTACCGCTTGTTTAAAAGGAAACTTGCCTTTATTCACAATGGAAGGTATTAGAAAAACAAAGGCTGTCCCTAGAAAACACAATATACCTTCTGCATTCCATTGGCTATTATGTAAAACACAAAATGTCTGAAACAAGAAATGTCTCATTCATGACCTGGCTTCTCCTGCAATGACATCACAGTCTGTTATGAAAAACACATTGTATGTATTCAGCACTTGCATTTCACTACTAGTTCCAGCAGGAAAAGGAAATAGGCTAGTAAAAGATCCTTGTTTAAGTACAATTCCCTTCAATTAGCCAATAGGGGAAAACCATAAAATGAAATAAAAGACTTATTTCTTGATTAAGTGTCATTTCTTCATTTAAGTTAGTCAGAACTGAACCAACACCCCAATATAATGGCACTATACTGCTGGAGGTATTATATCTTTCCGATGAGATGTAAAACCAACCTCTTGATCATTGTGGTCATTAATTAAAAATTCAACTATATATTTTTTGCAGACATAGGAATATTTAACACTAGTGTCTCATCCATGCATAAACCTGGATAGTTACTTTCTACCTATATATTATCCCTCTAGAGTTTCAATGAGTTACAGTATAATTCACTTCCTGTTTTGCTGCATATGGAGTTTTGCTGCATATTGTGTCTCTAAGAGATGCAGCACAGAACTTTCAACCCAGGAAGAAAGGGCCTAAGCAGACTTTAAACCTTCTTTGCACCCAGACTCCTGATCCTGGTCTGTTCCAGGGATGGAGAGGCCCCTGACATAACTTATACAGCCCGGGGGCTTGTTTAAATTATGGAAGCCTGCCCAGGCTGCCTGTTGGGTCACAGTGCTGCCTGGAGTCAAAAAACTCAGCACTGAAATTTCATCCCCAGCACGTCCCTCCCATCTCCAGCATGTCCCCATGCCAGAGTTTGAGAGAGGGTCCTCAGGAGGTAGCCTTGTGGCTTTCTTCCAAGGGCCTGCACTGAGGGAATCCTGGCAAGATATGGGACATTTAAGTCCTCTTTATGCTGCCTTAGTCCTTTTACATGGCACAAAGGTGCTGGAGCAGAGGTGAAGATCTCACTGGGGGGTTTTCAAGTCCCTTGACATTTTACAGAGTCAAGGCATGGCACTGCAATACTATCAAAACATTTGAAGGGTAATTCAATTTACATTTTTCAAGGTGATGCATTTCAAAGCTCATTTTTAAAACCTCTATGATTGCTTGCAGGAAAAAAGAATAAATGGAAAAATATGACAGAAACCCCTTTCTCCTCCAAACACTTGCACATGTTTTCAGCTTAGATGTTCTTTTTAAAAGGCCTGTTCCTCTGGGTGCCACCTCTCTACTTCTTAAGTCTGCCTCCACCAGCTTCCTTTTCAAATGGCTGGCACTTAGCTTTAGCAGAGCTGTTATCAATAGCAGCATTCCCTACAGCATCTTTCCATTGCAAGGCAATGAATAGTCTCCATCATCCCGCTCCCACTTGTGGCTGAACAGCTGTTTAATGGCCCACAGCAGTGACCTCTGATCCTCATTCAGCTCCTGTGAAGTGCAAAAATAAGGAGATCTAACACAGGTGGGTAAGGAGAGAGAGACGGATAGGAACTATTAAGAAGATGGTGCTGGATGTATCAATCATTGGAACTGGAGTCAGAGGGGCCATGCTCCCTGAAGGGACTGTTATTGATGGGACACCCATGGAACAGGGACTGTGGGGCATTAGGCTGGAAGCAACTCAGCCACCTGGACAGAGCCATGCAAGTTCCACTTGTTCAGTTTAACCTGCATTCAGCATCACTTGTGAATGAAACATGGTGGCAGCATCTGAGCTGTGAGGTCTCTGCAGTGCAGCAGCTGGTGTTGTGAGCCACGGAACTTGGTCAGAAGCCCCCTAAAGCACTGGATTTTGCAGACACAAGCCTAACCCAGTGATGGACCTGGTGGAAGGAGGAATTCAAGCTGTACACAGACCTGCCCCTGCAGGAGGATGACAACAGCAGAAAAGTAAAACTGTTGCTTTACATTGTTGCAGACCAAGGCAGAGAGATCTGCAGCAAGCTGAAGCTCACCACTGCCTCAAACTTCACAGCAGTCTTAGGAGCCTTGGGAAACTGTTGCTCCTCAAAACAAAACAAAACTGTGTCTTATGCACACTGGCCACTACCTGCAATTTGGGGAACTGGATGGACTCCCTGATTCGGGACAGGATAGTCTGCAACATTTGGAATCACCACTTGAGGGAGCGGCTGTTCTGGGAAGGCAATCTCACATTAGTCAAATGCTTAGAAATGGGGCGTGCAGTAGAAAGGTGAAAGCCCTAGAAAGCACACGACCACCAGAAGCACAAGCAGTGTGACAACAGCAGAGGAGAGCAGGTGGCCAGGGTTCCATACCCATGGCGAGATGCATTTACTAGGGGACACAGCATGAGCACCCAAAGGAGAAGTGCCCAGCACTCAGACAGCATTGCAAGGAATGTGGCCAGTTGAACTATTTTAGCAGCATGGGCAAGAGCAGAGGAAAGTCCCAGAAAGATTCGGTCAGATAGAAGAGGAGGATGGCACATCAGACAGCAGTGATGACATCTTTACTTTCTTGAGTCTAGAAGCATATCAGGTTCAAGCTATCAGGACAGGAAAGCAACAAAGGAGAATATGAACTTCCATGCACGGAGTGGAGCAATTCCCTCAGTACACCTATGGACACTCAGTAATAGTAGTACGATCAGACCACCAACCCTAGACACAATCATGGCAAAGCCCCATCTTAGTGCTCCAAAGAGACTGCAGCACATGTTGATGCACCTCTAACACTACCAGGGTAGAGAGATCAGGTATTATCCGAGATGATTACCAGTGTTAGCTGATGTACAGAGCAAGGCATATGTATGCAGTGTCACTGACTTGTGGGGAGGGAATCAGGCACTGAATCTATGAACATGCTGCAGTGTCCCAGTTTCAACTGATGGAAATCAAAGAAGCTGCAGAAAAGGATCTCCAGCCACAGGCAGCCAAGAGAGCAATACAAGCAGGATGGCTAGAAGACAAAAGAAAAATGATGGTAGAAGCAGAGCCATACGTTCAAATGATAGAGTCTAAATTAGCTATTACCACTCAAAAAAGAGATCTTGGGGTCAATGTGGATAGTTCTCTGAAAACATCTGCTCAATGTGACATGGCAATCAAAAAAGCTAACAGGATGTTAGGAACCATTAAGAAAGGGATAGCTAATAAGACAGAAAATATAATGCCACTGTATAAATCAATGGTTCACACATACCTTGAATACTGTGTGCAGTTCTGGTCATCCCATCTCAAAAAAGATACATTACGACTGAAAAAAAAGTACAGAGAAGGGCAACAAAAATGATGAGGGGTAAGGAACAGCTTCCATATGAAGAGAGATTAAAAAGACTGGAACTGTTCAGCTGAGAAAAGAGATGACTAAGGGGGGATATGGTACAGGTCTATAAAATCATGACTGGTGTGGAGAAAGTGAACAAATTAAACATCCTTATCTCTTCACAATACACAAGAATCAGTATTCACCCAGTGAAATTAATAGGCAATAGGTTTAAAACAAACACAAGGAAGTACTTTGTCACACAATGCAGTCAACCTGTGGAACTCATTGCCAGGGGATGTTGTGAAGGCCAAAAGTATAACTGGGTTCAAAAAAAAGAATTAGATAAGTGCATGGAGGATAGGCCCATCAATGGCTGTTAGCCAAGATGGTCCAGGAGAAAACGCCATGCTCTGGATGTCCTTAAAACTCTGGTTGCCAGAAGCTGGGATTGGACAACAGGGGATGGCTAACTCTATAATTGCCATGTTCTGTTCATTCCCTCTGAAGCATCTGACAATAGCCACTGTTTGAAGACAGGATACTGGGCTAGATGGAACACTGGTCTGAGCCAGTACAGCCATTTTTATGTTCTTAAGAATTACCTGAGAGTGCAGGATGGAATCATGTTTCAAGGGCAGAAAGCTGTTGTCCCTGCCTCATTATGTAGATGTGTCATGCAAAAACATACATGCTTCACACATGGGCATTGACAACTGTCTTAGCCAGACTTCAGAGTGTGTATAGTTGCCAGGAATGAATATACAACTCTGTTCGTTGATAGAAGGGTGTGACTGTGACAAAGCGGGAATGTTCTTGATGGATTCTTTGAATACTGAGTGGGGAGTATTGACCTGGGAAGGTTGCAGGGGAGTTTTACTGGAACTGTCTGCATTGGGGAAGGGAGGATACCTGAGCATGTAACGTGAGAACTCAGGAGGGAGGTTGGAGGCCAGGTAACACCTCTGCCCAGGAAACAGGACAAAGGACACAAAGTCTGGGGGAGGAGCTAGGGAGAGGCTGAGTGAGATGGCCGGAGGGAGTTTCAGTTTGGAGCTGGTGGGAAATGGAGAAGGGCGCCCCAACGGGACTTGGGCTTCCCAACGGGGCTGTGGCATCCCTGGGGCTCCCAGATGAACCTAACTAAAGGAGGTCCCATTGTCTGTACCGGCAAGACCTGTTTTGGACTGTGTTCCTGTCATCTCAATAAACCCTCTGTTTTACTGGCTGGCTGAGAGTCACAATGAATCACAGGAAGTGGGGGGTGCAGGGCCTTGTCTCCCCCTACACTCTGTGACAGTGACACCTGCTGGTTATGTGATAACTGCCTTCGGAAAGAGACTCCATTACCATGAGCTGCCTGCCTGACCATGGGAAAAGCTGGGAGTAGAGTTATTTGCCTTCAGTGAAAAGTAGTATTTGATTAGAGAGAACTACAATTCAAACTTCTTGGAGGTCAGTACCATGCCTGAATCAAACAGCAAATCAGTGATTGGCA
Source organism: Chelonoidis abingdonii (assembly GCF_003597395.2). Taxonomy (NCBI): domain Eukaryota; kingdom Metazoa; phylum Chordata; order Testudines; family Testudinidae; genus Chelonoidis; species Chelonoidis abingdonii. The sequence goes on from NC_133771.1 coordinate 129,912,369, forward strand.
AACTGAAAGCCCACTAGTTGAATATAGTGTCTGGAATGCTATATTGTGCAAACAACAGACCCCAGTATGCCTTGAAAAATTCAAGGAATTTCCACACATATGGGAGTTTAACCACCACAACTCCCTCCCAGCAAACCCACAGAGTAATGGTAACATGGAATCAGCTGTGAAAACAGCTAAGGGACTGTTAAACAGGGCTCTTTCTTGTGGTTCAGATCCTTTGTTAGCATTTTTGGTACACACAACAATCCCATCGTAGGGGAGCCAAAACAGCCCACTGCAGGCATTGACAGGACAAAGGACCCAAACCCTGCAACCAGTGAGGGGAAACCTATTGCAACAAGAAGGCTGGAGATGCTGCTGAGGGGAGATAACCAACAATCAGAGAAAGCAGCCACTTGAGTACAACAGGTCAGCCAAGGACATACCCGCCCTGGAGACAGGCACTCCTGTGAGGATTCAGAAGAAGTGGACTAAAGGTGACGTCAGGGGATGCAGTGGCACACGAGTCATACAGAGCGACCATGCAAGAGGGGCAAGTGATGCAAAAGAAAACGGGACATTTATGAACCACCAGACACAACTGTGACAGGTTTTCCCCAGGCTGCCACCTGGAACTGGGGTACCACTGAGCCCTGTGATCCACTTGACGGAGTTCCCTCTCACACTGTGCTGCTGTGACAAGCTGCGAAGCCCTTCAGCCTGCACTTTCACCAGCATTCACACAGATAGGGACACACCCAGCTGCAGTTACATGCAGGCTCTCTAACCACCAGCTTTCCAGCCTAGGGTCCCAGAGCAGTACCATCCTGCCCTCATCAAATCTGGCCAGTATATGGTTTTAATACTTGGTCCCGTTCTCCCTAATGTGAAGAGAGCAATTCACACTTGTGGTAAGCAGAGATTTCCCCCAAGTGTGCCAATCAAAGCTCATTGGTTTGGATTAAAACATAGAATAAGTTTATTAACTAGAAAAAAGATAGATTATAAGTGATAGCAAACAGATCAAAGTAGATTACCTAGTAAATAAACAAAAATGCAACCTAATCTTAATATACTAGATAGATTGGATATGAATAGCAGATTTTCACTCTAACTGATGATACAGGCAGACTTATAGATTCTTAAGGGGCAAGCTGCACTTGCTTTACAGCTTGGAATCCCCAGGTCTTTCATACACAGGCTAGAAATCCCTTTAGCCTGGGCCCAGCATTTCCCCCAGTTCAGTCTTTGTTCCTCAGGTATTTCCAGGTGTCTTCTTGTATGGGGAGTGAAGAACCACCGACTGTGTCACTTCCTGCTTTATAAAGCTTTAGCATATGGCGGGACCCCTTTGTTTCAAAACTTCGTTCCCAGACCGGTTTGTGGAAAAATACTGGACATCCCAAGATGGAGTCCAGAATCATATGGCCTGGTTACATGACCTTGCAGTGTTATAGTAGTTATTGCTTACAGGCTGGCCAAAATGCCCACAGGAAGGTTAAACTATTTCCGGAGTAAGCGCATTTGAAATACAGATCCCTAGTCAATATTCATAACTTCAGATAAAAAAATGATACATGCATACAAATAGGATGATCATGTTCAGAATATTATAATTTTTCCACTGAAACCTCACAAGACTTATCTTGCATAAAATACATCATAATTATGCTATAATCATATCATAATAATCATATGAAGAATATGGGATGTAGTGTCACAACACCACCCAAAGGGATCCTACGAAAGACAGAGAACCATCCAGAGGCCAACCTCACAGGAAAGAAGTCTCCACTCAGAGATAGTTTGCTAGACTAGGAGATGAAAATAGCTTACTCCTTGTGTGGTCACCTGTTGAGAAGACCAAACTATCTCAAAAGACTGTATCACTAGCTGAGTCTGTGGTAAAGACAAGATTCCAACTCGGCTATGTGCTAGGAGCCTCAGGCAGAAAGGATGGGGAATGGGAGGCTGAGTGTCAATTATTTGTTTTTAATGTTTATAAAATAAGGAAGATATATCATGATACAAGTGGAACTGGAGTGAGAGGGCCCACGTTCCCTGGAGAAGTTGTCACTGATGGGTCACCAGTGTAAGAGGGGGAATTAGGCTGGAAGCAGTTCAGGTACCTGGACAGAGCAGTGCACAGGGTTTAATAAACTTTCACTTGTTCACCTTAACCTGCATTCAGCATCACTCTGTGAATGGATCATTGGATACGTGCTTTGCATGGCTTAATAGTTTAGTCCAGTAAAAACAAAAAGGTTAATTCCAAAAACATGCAATGTGTGCACAAGCTAAACTGAAGAGCACACGTGTCACTATATTCCTCTTGCCTAGAAGTGCATGAGAACAGTAGAGGGTGATACATTGTTGCAATTAATGCTCACCTTCACCGGATGTGTAATTAGTCTGCATGGGGCAGTTTCAGAGCTGTACTGAGCGCTGCTGAAAAGGGAGCTGCTTCTGCAAGCTAGAAAAACTAGCTTTTTTTCCTTCTCTTGCCCTTTGGAATTCTCTCTTTTCTGGCAAGTTCCTCAGAATCCAATCTTTGGATAAGTACCAGATATGTGTGGGGCTTTCTTTGTAATATGGACATAATCATGTGTATAGTATGTAGGAAGCCACCTGTGCACATATCACGTGTCTTCCACATGGAAGGAGGGGCTCAGTGGCCTCTGCAGCAGTGGTCACACACTTTCCCTGCAAGAGGCACTCCCTGACTTTACAGATCCATGTAAAGGGAGAACATGGGCATGGAGGGGTTGTGGGGGATACACACCATCTACTGTCCCTGCAGAGTTCAGAGCAAGAAAGCACCTTCCACATGAGAATAACCCTTGGAGGGGATCGCTGAGTAGCCATTAGCTGCCCAAGCCTCAAATGACCATTAGGAACACTGCCAGAGAGTGGAATCCCGGGAACATGTGCTTCTCACAGATTCCAATGGATTCAGGGGGGTGTGGGTGTCCTTGCAGCCTGTTCCACAGAATGAGGTATAAAGTTACAAGCAGCAACTCCACGTGCCTGATGGAACAATCAAGACACTGCTCTGTGAGGGCACCCCTCTGTTTACATTTCCTCCCTTTTAGTCTATGGCAATCCTGTTAAAATTTAAAATGCAGGCGCTTACACATGATATGATAAGGCTGTCCAATGCAGGATGTCTTTTCTTTTTGCTTTTTTTTCTTTTGGAATAAAAAAGCTCTAATTTGTCTCCCTAACTTTTCCTTGGCTGGGCACAAGGCTGAATAAAAATAAATTTCTCAGCAAAAATATGTTTTGCCTGTAGCCAACAGTAAAGATGCCGGTGCATAAGGCCAGAAGATATATTTTACCTGGCAAGGCATATTTTGCCAATCTGAATGTATCCTATGTGATCTGATACACTTATTCTAACAAGAGACAACCCCAGAGCAAGAGGGAGCATGTGACAGCAGTGATGGGGAGGGGAGAGAAATACAGAAGAAACTCAGCTATTAAAAGAAAGCTAGACTTGAGTCTGATTATTTGTTTGAGAAATGAGCAACTAAAAGCTGTTGCATCCCATAAGCAGGCAAGTGCTGTCATCACTGACCTTAGTGAGTGATTTGTGTGTGCCTGTTGAAATACAGCCTCATATGCTGCACACTGGCAGGAGAAAGACTGTTCATCATTATCTGGTGGATTATTGGAACGCGATGAAGCATTTTTGTTCTTGTTCAGAAGCCAGGAGGATTGGCTGCTGTCTCAGGAGCTGGCTTTGGTTGGTGCTATGAAGTACTGGAAATAGCTATGTTGTATATGCATCCATGTCCTCTTCGGATGGAATGTCAGCCCTGATCATGTATTTATTATGCTAGCCATCACTGGTTGGCCTACAAAAAGGCTAGTAAGCTGATTGACACCACATAGACTGACTGTGTCTCCAATGTCAGAGACCTGTATCTTTGGAGCTTACTATCCAGAGCCATATTTTGGCCCTTGCTTATCTTGGTTGCACTGCCCTGGCAGCACATAGCAACTGGAAAGCCACCAAATCCAAACCCCAACGAATTTCTGCGGTGGGGTGAGAGGAGAAGGGAAGGAGAATCCTCAAATGACATCACACGGGGTGAGCTTGGGGCATCTCCTTATCTTGGCTGCCAGAATAGCCATTTGGAGCCATGGTCAGCAGGGTGTAAATTACAACAGCCCAGAGACTACTCTAACTTATAATGGGAATGACCAAGTCCTTGGCCAGCCACATGGTCATCAGGATGAGGGGAGTAAAAGTAGCTTAAACCTACCACTACACACGCCCCTCTAGAGCTGCACCAAGAATAGCTCGCAGCCCAAGATGAGAGCCCCTGAGTGCAAGGTGATGGAGAATCAGGCCCATTGTGCCTCCTGCTTAATTGCTGTTGCTATGCTGGCTGCCCCAACCCACCTGATCACTACAATGGCTGTCACCTCCGTGTTTGCTGATCACAGACACCATTTTGGTAGGGGTCTCACCAGGTAGGCTTATTGTTGTTTAATTTTGATAAGCCAGGCATATTAGGCTTGGAAAGATTTCTGAATGCAACAGAAGACGACCTTTGGGTAGAAGACTGAGTTTGCTTGTAAATGCTGCTTTCTGCCTGTTGTCAGATGTTGACTCCTTGTGTGTGTTTTTGCAATAACAGCCCTATTCTTGCTTGTTTCTGTGAGCGTGCACACAGGCAGAGCTTGACTTCTGCTCACAACCTGGCTTTATATTAGTGAGGTGTGACCACTACTTTAGTTCAGGCCTCACACTGGGCCTCTAAAATAAGGCCTTATGTCACAGGCTCCCTTTCCACTACACTGTCCCGTAAAGAAACAAGCATTTCCTGGCCTTTTTTATATTTGTGTGGTAATGACTAAAAGACAATGCTCCAAATTGGTAATATATATGTGGGGCTAACAGCTATCCAGCAGGGAAAAAATAATGTTCAAATTGTATAAGCTGTCTGCTTCCAGGGGAGAAGAAGGATGGGCAGGGGTAACTGAGAATTTGGTCTGGTGGCATTAGAATTAAAAACAATTAATTCTATGGCCTCCTTAATTGAATAAAAAAATGTGAAGGGGTTGTGCAAAATTACAAACAATAAGAGAAAATCCTCGCTAATGTCACCAGAATGCCAAGATATACAGGACAGTATTATTTCCTTTGGGCTCTTAACAGTTTTTTTTTTAATAATACAGTAGAGTAAGGCATATGGAAATTTGAAAAAAATCTGTATATTATAAAGTGGGAGAAAAAAAATTAATGAGTTCTTGCTGTTTTCCATCAGCCTTTTCCACCAACTCATCCGAACTTCCAGAGGAGTAATTTTCTCTAAGAAATCTTAATTGAGAGCTTAAAACACTCCATATAGTTGATTTGTAAAGGGATTGAGTTTTGCCACTGAAGCCAAGGATATAAGCACCACTGAAAGCTATGACCAGTCTATTGTTTTGATATTAAAACCATATTTTAAAGTCTTCCATGTGGCTACACCAATGCCTTGTTATACGTGGAGCTTGTGCCCTGTTCAAGAAGGAAATGGAGTTTGAATGACAACTCCTGTTTAAGAATTCTGTAATCTATATTGGATAGTGTCATTTTTATGCTGAGAACTAACTTTAGCTCTCTTGTTATAAGGTATTTGACAATGCAATGCATAATGCCAAGGTAGAACCCCTAACCCTCCAAACCCCCTCGTTACCAGTTCCATTCCCCTTTTCTATGCTGCTCCTAGGTTTACACATCTGAATGTTGCTTCTCTTATAGCCATATAGGAGTCTTCCCGTCTGCACCCATTCTACAGGCTATCATATTATCAGATCTCAGAGGCTAGACAAAAACATGTCTGATGAGTATTTGAACAGTAGATGAGGCCCTGACTTCCACTGAAATCAGTGGAAATTACTTGTATCCTGTATGGTGAGAACAGAGTGCACTAGGCAGGGATAATGGTGATGTGGAAAGCTAGCATTCTTTCCTCTGAAACATTACTGAACCATTTCATCACCACAGTGCTCAACAGGAGGTGATCCTGGGACAGCTGAGCCTAAATCTACACTGCCTAGCATCCTGTGCAGTAATTTTAGTAGTTTACATCTGTGCAAAGTGGTTCTGAAATGCTTTGCACAGGGTGTAAATGATGGAAAGAGCAAAGCAATTAGGATTTTGGATGAAATGTAAAGCTGAGGGTTTAGCCACTTCTGGTCATTAAATATCTCAGTATTTTTGGTGGGAGAATAGCAGCACAGATAGCTTTACACAGGGCAACCGTAACTTGTGCCAGGAATAGCTGGAGCACAGCAATTCTCTGGCCAGGACCACCACCACCTGCAATGCTGTGAGGTACAACAGAATGTGGAACTTTCTCTATATCACACCAAGAACTCCCCCAACACCACAGGGACCAGCAGCTGCCTGAAGCTGAACCTGAGCAAGACAGAGGGGGTAATGGCAGGCAGAGGAAAACATTCAGAAGAGTTTGCAAGCATGGGGCAGTCTCCTTTGCTTCAAGGCACACACCCACAAGTAGTCAGATCAGTCTATAGCTTAGCAAGTAACACTTTCTACCATCTGCAATTGGGTAGGAGACTCCATCCAATTCTGCCAAACAATGAACTGGCCTTAGTTATTCACAACCTCATCACAGTAGCAGAGCTAGGTTTTGTAACTAAGGGGATCCCGGGGAGACAATGAGTCATTAGAGGCCATTTTTCAACTGAAAAATATCCTTGACATAGGGCACGATACATACACCTGAAGGGCACCAGGAAGGTGACCCCCCACCTGTCACGGAGTGTGGGGGAGTCCAGCCCTGCACCCCTCTTCCTTGGACTCACAGTGACTCTCAGCCAGTCAGTAAAACAGGTTTATTGGATAACAGGAATGCAGCTTACAGCAGAGCTTGTAGGCACAGCCAGGACCTCTCAATCAAGCCCCTCTGGGGTCCAGGAAGTTTAGCCCCCTGAATTCCAACCACCCAGCCCAAAACCGAAACTAAACTACTTTTCCTCCAGCCGGTCCCTTCCTTTGTCCCGCTTCCCCGGCAAAGGTGCTGACTCCCTCCCCACTTACCTGGCTCAGGTTACAGGCTTAAATCCTGTCCCTCACCTAAAGACATCCCCTGCTCTCCCATCCCCCATGCAGACAGCACCTACTATTGGCTCCACCACTGCTTCAGCTCTCGGCTGGACCACAACAATGTGCAACATCTGGACATAAAGCCATGGGTGGCAGGTGAACCCCCTTCAGGGAGGCTAGCCAGCCAGCCCTGCCTCTTCCACCCAAGGCCTGCCCCCTGGCAACTGGAGGAGCCCGAGCCCATCCCTCCCCTGTGACCAGAGGCGGCCCAGCCTGCCCACACGGCCACGCCCACTCCCCCAAGCGCTGGGCCAGCCCCAACACTGGGCCGAGCCACCAGCCTCCCAAGCACCAGCCCAAGCGTCACCCCTGGCCACTGACGGTCTCAAGCTCCAGGCCACCAGCTGTAGCTGAGCCCTCACCAGGTTCAGGGTAGCTAGGGAAGGAGGGCGGGGCCTCCCAGGGGAACATGGGCAGGGCCCTGGCCGGGTCAAGGGAGGCTTAGCCCAAGCATGAAACCTTCAATCTTTAGGAAACTCCAACTAGTACAAAATGCTGCAGCGCATCTCCTCCACAACATGGGCTACTGCGAGCACATGAGATATGTCCTCACTCTCTAACAGTGACTTCCCATAGACTGTCTAATCAAATTCAAGGTCTCAGACCTTATCTTCCAGGCACTCAATGGCCTGTGCCCAGGATATCTAAAAGATCATTTAGAGTGCTGAGATGGAGACCCTGACTGACAACTTCCCTCCTCAGCACAATGACACTTTCTACTGTAAGGATAAAGTTCATCTGTGTAGGAGATGATGCTTTCTCAGGAGCTGTCTGAGACTGGATTAAACTCCCCCAGGAACTAAGACCATCACAAACCTCAACACCTTCCACTCCAAAGTGCTTCTTTGACCTTGCCCTTTCTAATATAAACACACAGCATCATGTACATTTTGAAAAAAAAAAATCCCAGAACAAGACACTCCACACACAAGCCACTTGAAAGTGGATGAGAGGAAAAAACAAACCTCAAGTGACAGATGTTAATCATGTTCAAACTGACAAAAATGAAATATTTAATGTTGATGTTCCCAAGAAAAATTTTAAAAGTTTCATTAAAATTAGTTTTTTTCCATGGAAAATTTCAATTTTGTGAAAACTACATTTTCTGTTGGCAAATCATTCCCAGACAATGTTTAAATAAACTATAGTAACTTGAAGAAGCTTCTTTTAAATATAATCTTAATATACATTTCCGCCTCTGGCCTCAGATTTTGATCTCAAACAGATAGCGCATTCAAATGATCATATCCTAAGTCTTCTCATTTTCATTACAGTGTAAAATTGCAGAAAGTCCAAAACCAAGAAGTACAAAGCAAACGAGTTTGGAGAGAAAAAGCCAACTTCTGACATGGAGGTGTTGAAGACCCTGGGGGGTGGGTAGGTTGTTTATTTTGTCTTTTGTAATCTAATCTGGAAACTAGTAGTTGCCTACCTTTTGACCATTATTCCCCCTGACCCTCGAGTATCATTTCTATGGCAGTTGTACCAATTCACAGCAGTCACACACTACAGGGTCAGACAGGGTCTGCTGACTGACAATGATGATGTCACCTTTGCAGGTGGTGCCTCTGGGGATTATGCGCAAAGATGTTATTCACCATAGGTTTTGATCTGTTTCCAGTAAACTGGGCCTAATTAGTGCCCTTTTCCCCATCATTCCAAACTTCTAGTCAAAATATATGTTTAAGAAATTGCATGAAACTGTTCAGTCCTTGTGGAAGCTGCTACAGATACTCGTGAGTGGATTTAACTTCTATTTTTATCTAGATGCTATAACAAAGCTCCTTCCCCCAAAAGAGAGACAGTAACTTTTTTGAGGTAGCTAATGAGATTAAGGAGTGGTAAAGCTGAAAAGGTTATTGTTCCTGACCTTTCATACAGGCCTAACTGTCTTAATAAATTCACAGACTAAGACAAGTCGGCTTCAAACACTGGATTCCAGATTCCCTTCCACTCACATGGGAAAAACATCTCACATTTATTGAAGAACTGACTAGTGGTGCATTAAAAAAAAAGAAAAAAAGAAAAGGCAAATCACTCAATACAGAAGTAACCCAACTAACTAAGGAATAGGCAAAGGTCTGTGTGACTGCATGGCAAGCAGTTATAAAAGAATGTATGCAGGATATTGGTGGTTTTCAGAGAGGTCTTCATTTGGGACAGATAAAAAAAAAAAAAATCAGTGGAGACAAACTGAAGAAGTTCATTTTCCAAAAACACTTGGGAACACAACCTATTTACTCTCCATATGGACTCACTGGGCCTAGTTCTATGCTCAGTAACATGCGTACAATCTCACTGAGGCTCATGTGTATGTGTGTAACCAAGGGCAAAGTTTGCCCCACCATTTTTAAAAACAGAAAGAAATGGAAATTAACCTCAACACTCTCAGGGCTTGTCTACACGGTGCCTTAATCCACACCAGCAGGGATGTAGATTCTAATACACACCATTATGTCACGCACTAACTGGCCCATGCAGACACTTCTGGTACACACTAAAAGTTCCCTTATGTGTGTTACCATTTAAAAAAGTACTATGTTTTCAAACAGTAAATGTAGTACTGGTGTGTTGAGAGGAGATAGTTTAATATATGGGGTGCTGGAAGGCTGATGTCCCTAGGGTGTAGAGATAAGCTTGTGGTGCGTGGTCTGTGATATGCACTAGTTGGATAGTACATGTACCATACCATTAGATGACAAGTTTTTATCTCCTCGTGTTTGTTGTTTTATGTCAAGTATGTTGTGTGTGTATAGCAACTTTCATTGTTTCTAAATAAGGTTTCTGTCTGTGTATTAATTCTAATTAAGTTCCTTGTTCAGTGTTTGAAGAAAGCGACTCTTTCTGTGATCCTTTACCACCATGACAACACAACAGCTCTGGATACTCAAGTCCTCCATCTAAAGACCACGTACATCCAAGCAATAGGTGTGCAAGGCTCCTTCATACATCTTACCAGTGTCCCAGCCCTTCCCTGAATGGGGTCACTTCTAGAGAGAAGAGGGCAGAGCTTAAAACTCCAGGTCCTTGAAGTCCTGTTGCTCTCTACTGAAACTGCCATAGTGCTGGTAGTTGCTGGTGTGGATATTTGCATAGTAGGAACCAAAGAAAGACCACTCATTTCACAGAGCCATTAGATGGTGAAAACTTTCAGTTACTAAGTGTAGGCTGGTTTGAAATTATTGCGCTAAATAGAGTTGGTCAGGAAGTTTTCATCAAAACATTTTTTAAAATTAGAAAATGCCAATTCATTGCAACTGAAACTTTTCAGAGGAAAGGGTCAGTTTCAACACATTTCTCAATTTGGAAAAAAGTGTTAGAAATGTTTCATTTTGACCTTTTCAAAATGACAATGTCTGGTTTCCTGGGTCAAAACTATTTCTCTTTTAGGAATTCAAACTAAGTATAGTAAAAAATAAAATAATGGTGAAAATTGAAAAAAAACATTTTGATTTGACCCAAACTGAAAAGTTTTTCAGATTTTCAGCTTGTGAAAATATTTGAGAAGGATTGCTCCTCCTGATTAAGGATGGAAACAACTTTTGAAATTTCAATAATTTTAGCAGGATAGGAAATCCATTTCCCATCCAGCTCTAGTGCTAACGGTTCCTTGCTCCATTTCTGCCTTAGTCCACCATTCTCTGGCCCTGTACTTTAATTTTTTACTTTTGGTAATTTATTGTGTGTGTTTATAAATTTTGGTAATTTATTGTGCTTTTTGTGTGTGGTATCAGTCAGTCTGAAGGACTTACAATGGCAGGTGAAATTAACTCGTGGACTGCTCCAACCTACTGGAGTTATTACAGCTCTGTGCTGATGTAATTATCTTTATAGTGTGCTCCTTCTATTATATGGTTTTTATTAAAATATTTAATATTTTTAAAATAATGTAAAAATAAAATCTCTGACGATCTCACACTCTATCAATCTGTAGCAAGAGAAAATAAAGTATAATTTAAAAAAGACCTTAACACCTTCACAATTGTTGCTGAAATGTCCATATTCATTTGCTTTCTTGCAGTAGTTAAATATGCTTCAGCTGAGACTTCTAGTGTTAAGGCCAATTGTTAGTAAGAAGCTCAGTAAAACAGTCACATTTTTCACTTTCAGGGCAAAAATATAAAAGATAGCAACATTTGAATGAGCAGCAGAATGGAACAGCTCTCCAAAACAGCTCCAAGGATTCTCAGCTGGAGTAGATTGGCCTGGCTCCATTAAAGTCAAGGGAGCTGTGCCAATTTATACCAGCTGAGCACATGACCCAGAATCTTCAAATACAGTTTTCTCAAGTTTGGCGAGCTTGTGGGCCTTCTTCTGTAGCATTTCAACTGAAAGACACCAAGTGCTGATACAAAAGACAGTGTTCAGTGGTCTATTTGTCAAAAGCTTGGCTGTGGCTAGGTTCGTGAGAAATTCCACTGGTGACATTAATGCCATGCAGTTCTTTTTAATACAGTGTTGCACACACCAGTAAAAGTTATCTGTCTGAGTTTCTACAAACATGTATCAGGCACAGAACTACAGCAAATGCCAGCAGCAAAATTAGGGATTTCCTAAACATCTTCCAATAGCTACATATTCCTCACCTCCTCCTCCTCCTCTTGTAGCATAAGAATACTACAATACGACAATAGAAGAATTCATTGCAGAGTCCCCCAACCTGTAAAAAAAAAAGAGTTTGCTTGAATTTTCCCCTACTAGTGTTAGTCACCTCCACTATAGCAACACAAGATGGTTTATCTCCATGCTAGGAACAGAGCAGCCTCACCCAGCCCTCTAAATAGGGAGCAGATCCTGTCCCTGTTTTCTGTGTTCCCAAAAGGAATCTCTCTGTCTTATCGTCCAAGGACTACATCGGTGCCTCATGCCAATGAAGACCCATTCCTTTGGCCAACAATATTACCCTGTTCATGGATCAGGCAAGAACTCATGAAGATCAAACCCAAAATCAGAGACCATGACAAGAGACAGTGCTAGAAGTAGAACAGGGATAGTGCTTATTCACTTTCTGTCATTTCTACCCAGGAAATTCCATTTTAACTGGGAACTCTGATTAAAGTACCAGTTCAGGAAGATTATTAAATGGCCTCATATTTGTAGGCCAGTGCAGTTAGTGAATCAGATGCCATAGCTTTGGGCTCTGTAATATCATGCATCTCTGCCTTTGCTGAAACCACAGAATATCTGTTCATTAACACAGGCTCAGCAACATATTTTTGCAAAGTATTAGGGTGCAGTGTATTAAATTCTCATTTAATTAAAAGAGGAAAGGCATAGGCCAGTCCCTGTTTATGCTAAAGGAATATGCACAACTGTAAAAAGAATGGCATTGTTTAAAAGTAACACAATTATTCTGGATTACCAATACTATAGAGCGATGCCATTATTTTCTAATTATTCATTTTTAAAACACACACACACAGAGGTCCCAGTTCCCCTACTCCTGACATCTCCTAGTTTCTTTCCCCAGCCTAAAATTCAATGGAAATGCCCCATCACTTTGTCTTTGCAGCAGCTCCAGCACTTCTGCTATATACATTCTAACTAGGTGTGTGAATGCAAGTTATTTTGTCAGTGAGAAACAGTAAATTGTGCACCATATGGATGGTTCAATCCTGAAAAGTGACTGTAAAAAATCTGTGTATATTGTGGCCTATTGAGTCCATATCAGAATTGTTCAGATATCTGTTAACTGCCAGCCTGCATGTTCACCCAGAGATGTAAAAGTCAGACAGGTTTCTTTTCCACCAGGGCATTATTATTAGGGCTCCATGTCTGTCATGGAGGTCACAGAAATCACTGATTCCGTGACCTCCTACGATGTCTGTGATTTCTGCAGTGGCCAGTGTGACTGACCCCATGGCCATCCAAGCAGCTAGCCCCGGAGCCAGCTGCTCAGGCAGCCCTGGGGACAGCCACACCAGCCCGCTACTAGAGTGGCTGTATGCCCAGCCAGTTGCACGGTCTTGCAGCCAGCAGCACCGGCCACTGCTCTGGTGGCCCCGGGGCAGCTGGCCCCGAGGATCACCTAAGCAGCTGCTAATGTGGCTGGCCCTGGGGCACCCCCCTTCCCGACAATGGCTGGAGCAGTGGGCCCCCTGGGGAAACCCCTCCTGGTGGCGGCCAGAGTAGCGGTGGGCCTCCCTTTCCCCCAGCTGCTGTGATTCCCCCAAGGCTCCCTCCCTCCCTAATCATGAGTATTTTTAGTAAAAGTTATGGACAGGTCATGGGGGCGTGATTTTTTGTTTTTTGCCCCTCACCTGTCCATGACTTTTACTAAAAATACTCTTGACTAAATCATAGCCTTAATCATCATCTGTAGTAAACATTCTGCAGGACAGATTCTGCCCCTGCAGTTACACTTGTGCAGCTCCAGTGCCTTCAATATTACTGAAGAGGTGGGAATAGGGAAAGAATTTGGTCTTGCCATTGGAACAATGTTAAAAATTCTGATGAAGATGCGTGAACGGGAATAGAATGCAACTTACTCTTTCAGAGTTGTGCAGGCGTGTTAGGAAAACCAGCAAAAATTCTAGGTGAAATCCTAGCCCCACAGAAGTCAGTAGCAAAATTCCCATAGACTTCCACAGAGCCTGGGTTTCCGGCTTCATTTTTATCACTCGGGTCAGCAGATCTGACTGACTACAGAAAGGGAGCGGATCTGTTGATTAAGGAAGTGTCATTTTTACAACCACTTTTCAGTCTTATTGTGCTTTAAACAGTTATGCTTCTGCCCTTCTGGAATGGTAGAATGAGTATTAAGTCTCCATTTCATTTCTTCCCTTCTCACAAATTATTTTTCGCCTCTGCACATCTGAGGGGGAATCCTTTGATACTTCCCACCTATATGGTTTTTAATAGGGTAGAAATCCAATTGTGTGCTGATCATTGCAATAAACGGTGCACTATACAATACCTACAATATAGTTTTGCTAACAAGGGCAGAATTTGACACTAAGATTCATCATACCATAATTGCATTTAAGTGAAAAGCAATATCTAGCTACCAGTCAGTTAAATAGTTCAGATGATATTTGTAGCCCACATAGGTCTTATATTTGTGTGTTACAAACTAAGATGCTGACTCAGGGAAGCACTAAGTGCGTGCTTAACTTAAAGCATGTCCTTAAGTCACAATGATTTCAATTAAACATGAGCACAAGCACAAATACCCTTCCTGAATAGGGGTGTTTTCGTCAACCAGTGACTGAATATTTAGACACTAGCTGCTGTGCACTTGAGTAAAGAGTGTAAGGCCATTCTTTGTAGTGTCTTATGGAAGTAAATGCAGGTACATACACAGGTAAAAAGCTAACACTTTTTTTTAGCAGAACTCTATATTCTTCTCCATACACTGAAGGCTTGTTTACTAGGTAACCCAGGCAGCACCGGGTTTCGTTGATTATAGTATGGAGGCTTTAAAGGGATATGTAATTACAGGCTGAAGACGGCGCAAAGATGAGTACTTTTCTCCCCAATGGCAGTAAAAGCAGCCCTGCCCTTTCGGTACATTGTGCTCCCGATGATTGGCACCCTTAGTTAACTGTACAATAAATGTCATAACCAGCCTGTAAACATACTACTTTGCTCTAAGTACATTTGTTCTTATTCAGATATAATGTTAGGCGTTGAAACTTTAAAAAAAAAAAAAGGGCAACAGGTTGAAAAGCCCACAAAAAGCAGCATTTTTTTAAAACAATCAAACAGAGCTATCCAAAATGGTACTTTAGGGCAGAAGAAAAAAGGGTATTTCTTGTTTTTACAAAAGCTAAGACCAGGCAGCATCTTTTCTGCGTGTTCACTGTAAGCAGAAGTACAAAATGCAATCAAAATATTTTGTCCTTCTGCAGTTGTTGGGAGATCTCAGGAAAGAATCTTCAATTACAGTGATTTGGACGGGAGATATTATAACACTGATAAAAGTAAAGAAGTTTGAATGCCAGAATGTTACTCTCAAAAATAGAAAAGAGAAAATGCTGCATATACAAAACATTTGGCAACCAATCATTAAACCAGGAAGTGGTGTTTTGAGCAAATGATGTCTGCAGATTATTTGATTGTGTAGTGTTATTCAGTAGAGTCCTAATGTAACAAACCTGGAAGAATGAAATGTGATTTCTGCTGAATACCTCCTTTCTCCTCTTCTTAATGGGAATGTCAGTATCTCTTCCTCTCACCACCCCGTGGTTTCTCTCAACATTTAAACAGATGTAGTACTCTCTACTGCCATACAGAACATCCAATTTCATTCTAAGTGCTGGAATTTTAAAGAGTCTATGAGCTTGATGGGATTTTGAAAGAACAGACAAGTGTCTTTATCTTACGCTGCCAGGTTATGCTATCAGATCAGTAATGGCATAACAAAATGGCTTGTTCCAGCTGCAGAACAATCAAAGCAGCGTATGAGCAAACAACAAAGCTCTCCTCAAAGGTGAGCTACAGATGACTTTAGGACTAGTCCACCCGCTTTAGCAACAGGGGCCTCTGAGTACATGCTTTGCATTTTTTCTTGCAATGGCCCATGAGGTCCATCTCTTGCAATGGCCCATGAGGTCCACAATTAACGGTCCTGTTCTTCTGCAACATCCTTGCTCATACCATCTGGTGATACTCTGAGTTCCCCAGCATGTCACTCCCACACAAAGCTTGCCTGTTCGGAGTGAAGGGGGAACTAAATCAGTTAATCGGTGTTTTTATTACATTGTACATTTCTTCTCAGTTTCTATTATTGTTGTATACTCTTCCCAAGATAGACTCAAAGGAACAAAATCAGGAGGCAGCAGAAACACACTTTGTAAATGAGGTTAAAAGCTAAGGGTCCAATTGTACCTTGTGGGCACAGCCTTTCATCAACACCGTGTTCTGGAGCTGCCCCACCTCAGGGGGAAGCAGAATGGCTTTCAGTGCTCCTGGGGGCACTGCGGGGTACCCCATTACTGAACCCTTTTATGGAGTGCAGCCTGGGACAGAGCTATGGTCTTGCTCCCTTCCCACCTATTTTGGCACACCATGCTCTTGTAGGGGAGTAGGAAAAGGAGAATTCCCCATACTTTCCAGAGCACTGGGGCTGGAATTCTACCTGACCCTTATGTGTACTCTGAGAATGCAGAATCTGGCCCTTAATTCTTTGTGATTATTGACTGCTTGCTAAATTAATTAATAAACCTTGAACATCATTGTGCAGAAAAAAACTCCATTCCCACAGCTTCAAAGCACCTTAGAGAATTACAGATTATAAACCAGGTCCTGAGGCTATGTCCCATCATATGGGTCACGGAAGCCCCTTATCACCAACATCTATACCAGCTGTGCAGCAGGCATAAAAAGCCTGAAGACCATCTGAAACAGCACCCAAAAGGGGTAGAAGGAACATGCTTCTGCTTTGGGGTAGGTGGTACAAAGCTACACACACTACTTCAATTTAGGGCCATAAGAGTTTCTACCATAAAGCTACAGCAATTCCCATGAAGCTTCTGCAGGTGAGTGGATAAGCTCTGGGTTGGATAGGGGAGGAGGGACACTCTCACAAGCTCCACCCATAAACCAAGCTCCACCTACTTAAGAAGCCAAAATGAGGGTCCAGTTGAATGAATTTCAAATGGGAGTAGTGTAGCTAAACCCTCTAGTTGGCTTGGTAAATTCAATATTTTGTCTCTACCTTTCACAGACTGGCATCTGGAACCACTGAACTCAATGTTGAACAAGAAGTTTTTAATTTGTTTCCATCTAAGTTTGCACAGAAACATAACGACGGTCTAAATCTGAGTCTGGAGTGAATTCATAGCAAGCAATCTTTCCCTTTGAAGTAGATTTGAGACAATGTGGATTATGATACCAAAGTTGGAGTGTGCTATACTGTATATTCCTCTTCATTGGGATAGTTTTAATTGGTTAGCTGCTACAAAGCTCTGCCTTATCATACAGAATTCAGGTTTAAAGATAAAATAGAGGTAATGTCAGCTTTATTCAGTATTGTCATTCAAAACCTTTTCAAACTAATTTTTGTTTAAATAACCTTGTCCTAATCAGAACAGCCATTTGCTTGGCATGGTTGCTATCCACTTAACTGGAACATTAGTCTACTTTATCCAATTACAAAATTCTACTGTATTTTAACAGAAGAAAGAAAACAAATAAGGACAGAGGAAGGGGAGACATGACTGGACTAAGTGGTTAATTCTTTTGAAGGGAGAACCTCAAAAAGTTCAAGGGGATAAATTGTCTCAATTGAAGGCAGTGGAAATCTGGAGTAATGCCAGGGAAGTCTGCATTCCCATCAATGTGACCGAGAGCAGAGTATGGTTCTACAGGTCCATCCAAACTCCTTGTGTCTGCAGGACTGGACTAGAAATTTCATGAAAACATCCTGACCTAGATCCTGACTATGGCCACTTCATGCCAGAAATGCTGCCTTCACCTTGGGAGCGGTTTCCTGCTAGCATAAGTTAAAGCCACCCTTGACAGCTGATTTAGCAGTATCTGAAGGCAGAAGGCATATATGTGGTGCAGAGTCACCTCTGAGTCTTGCTGCTATGTCCTGTGTCAAGAGGTGCTTAGCCAAACCAAAGGTCTGTTGTCCTTTCTGCTTTCATTTATGATCAGAACCAGAAAGTGCAGAGGTAAGTGAAAATGACAAAGGCTTAATCCACTTTTTCCCCAGATTCAGCTTGGGTTACTTCACAAGACTGGAGAAGTTTTCAAGTCCATTTTACTTTATCTTCACCAGCTCAATTCCCAAGGGCCAAATTATTTTCTCAACTACAAGGGTGTAAATCCAGAGGGACTCCTAACACGTGAACAGCTGGGCAACAGGATGTGATTCCCTGGAGAAGTTGGCATGGTAGACTAACAGCAAGGAATGTTTGAAGTGGGAATGTGCAAGCAAGTGTGCTGTTAATCACTGGAAGCCTTGGTAGCTGAGCAATGCCAAAAGCAGCAGAGAGCGCATCAGTTTGTCTCCAAAAGACACAGAGGGGGCAAGACTGACAGAAATCACAATGTGTGAGCTTCTAAGAAGGGATGGATTTAGATCCTGACTGTTTTAATGAAAAGTATCCTGTGCGCAGCATGGGCTGCCAGGAGAGAGTGCCCATTACCAATGTATAATCCAGGCTTTTAGTAAATGAAAGAATAATTTTATAATAATTTCATATCTGAATATCCATTTTCATGAGAGCATGGTGCTCTACGCATAGAACGATGCAGAACCAAGCCGCAGCACTATTAATATAATAAACAACTCCAAACAGATTAACACAGCACAGTGAACTAGCTTCTATGGAGCCACTCTGAAGCATCCCCTCAAAAGCTCTATTTATGCAAATCTGCAAACGGTGGATTGACAAGATACTTTGTTTGCAAGATCCGCTTATTAATGTCTTCATATAACTGACTGACATTGCACGTTGTAAGAAATCCATTGTGAGGTTTCAGGCTTCTCTATACAAGACATTTTGCAGCTTTATGAAGCTCCATGTGTCAGTGAGTAATGAATAATATGAAGCAAGCTCAGAGGAGCCAGGAACACGCTGACACAGATCTATGAGCCAGCCGCAAAATGGTGGATTACATGTCATTCGCAGAAGGCAGTGGTCCTATTATAACTTCTTACTCAGATTTGAACCTTAGCGTTCATAAACTGAGAAGCTAGCATGAACCCTTCTAAGCTTAATTACCAGCTTAGATTTGATCTCGCTGCCACCAGCCAAGTGATTTCCAGGACTTGGCTCCCTCTCTGGTCTCCCAAAACCTTCTCT